>NC_138030.1:87668692-88242246 GCF_964106645.2 Podarcis pityusensis
CCCAGAAGCATTTCACCTTTTTACATTCCCACCACATGTGATAAAATGTTCCCTCTTTTTCTTTACATTTCCAACATTTATACATTTTATACATTTTCGCTATCTTGACAGGTGTAATATACCATCTATACATCATTTTCATCACATTTTCTTTTAGGGCATTGCATGCAGTAAATTTTAAACCTTCCTTCCATAATTTCACCCAGCGTTTGTTGTTTCATCTGTCTGATGTAAATAAAGCTGTCTAGTTTAGGAAGAACGATGGCGTGTGGACTCTTTCTTCACTCACACATCAAGCACACGCTGCAACGCTCTGCTACAGTCCAGGAACTCGGTGGCTGTGGAAATGTACTGGACCCGGTTGGATTATACAATAGCGGCTCGCCCCAGGTGTCATCACTGAGGAGGGGCATTCAATGCACCACCCACCCACGACTCCCAAGTCTACCCTGAGCCGTCAGGGGAAGTGGCAGAGCTGCGCTGCCTTGCCGATGGCCTTCCGCCCATCTCCCTTCATTTTGACAGCTCAGAGGAGGCTTGGGAGTCACGGGCAGGTACTGCACCATTGCCCTCCACTCCTGGGCTGATTCGGGGGGGGGGGAGCCTCCCCTTAGCTGTCAAAAGGAAGAGGGAAGGGAGGAAGGCTGCTGGCAAACGGGCACGGCTCCTTCCATTCCACCCAGGAAGCAGCCCGCCATGGGTGGCTTGTTCTATCCCCCATGGGTGGCTTGCCCCCTGGAATGCTCACCGCAGTGCCCCCCCTTGGGACACTTGCCCTGCCCTCATGGCCCTGCCCCCGGGTGCACAGCATGTGCTCCACTCCGGGTGCCGGAGCAGCTAGCTCCGCCTCTGGATGAAGGGAGTTGAAGGAACTTGACAGCATGTTTCTGCAGGGCAACAACATTTTCAAAAGGCATCCACCTCAGCATTTCCCCAAAGAGCAAAACTAGAAGGAGCTAGGCATTGTGATTTGGCCATGGGCAAGTCCTCCAACGTCTATTTGTGGTAAACGGGGCAGTTGGAGGAAATGTTCACATAACAATCTTTTGCCTTCACTCATTTTCTGTCCTCCTCCAAGGCTGCAATTGGCTGGGTCAATTCCAGGGCGGCTTAGAGGCGACATCATTTGGAAGAATGTGCTGGAGGGCACTGTGTTAACACTTCATATGGTCCCAGTGCCAGGATGCTGTCTGACCCAGCTCTCTCAGGCATGTCTGTTTGACCCGGGCAATCTTGCTTTCCCTCTCTACATACATTTCTGACAGCAATGAAGCAAACAAACAGAATTAACATCACACTGGAAGGGAGATGTGCCATGTTCACCCAGTTCTGCTTTCCCAGACGCAGGCTGTGGGAGTCAGTGATAGAGTGCAGGTCTTTTTCAAAAAAACAAAAACAAAGCCTCTGTGGCAAATAAAACATTTGCTTGCATAAAACACATTCATTTTTACTATTTCAGGGAAAAGCTCATTATAATGCAGTTGGCATTCAGGTTTTGTCATGTTATGTTTGCATTCAGAGGCAAACTGTGTACATTTTAAACTCCTTCCTCTTCTTCTAGGGTACTTTTAATTTTGATTTGCAGCAAGAGCCATGCTTTAATTACTGAGATAATCAATTAATAAGCTCTTCACCAAAGGTTCTCTCTGCATACCTATAGATCACGGCGGTGGCAATTTAAAGTAATCTCTATTGCAATCACTATGATTAGCAAGATCTCTCTGTTGTCTTAAAATAATCTAATTGTAAGCAGGTTGATAGTTAGAATTACTCGACACCCTACATTTTAAAAGTGATCTGCGGTGGTCATAACCGCACAGCTTGTATTAAAATAATAGGAACTATGTGGTTCAACTTTCCTCTCTTGAGATTGCTAAAGTATTTATTACTTATGCTCCCATGGTTAATGTATGTAAATTGATTTTATAAAGCTATTAAAGAAAGTATATTATAATGAGTTCATGCAAAACAGTTTTTTTTTTAGGGGAGGGGGACTAATTGAAGGATTCAGAAAAGATGGGAGAAAGGTGTTCGAGAGGAGATAAAGCTTTAGGAAGCAGGCTTGTTGAACCAAATTGCTTCTCTCATCTTGTTCCTTCATTCTGTCCAAAAAACCAAAGTGTTGCACCAAGTAGTACAAAATAACCCCTCTGCAGCGACACAAATCCAACTCAATGGTGTAACATTGGAAAATGTCGATCACTTCTCCTACCTGGGCAGTTATCTTTCCACAAGGGCTGACATTGATGCCGAAATCCAACATCGCCTGAGCTCTGTGAGTGCAACTTTCTCCCGATTGAAGTGCAGAGTGTTTGAGGACCAGGACATTTGCAGGGAAACCAAAATGCTTGTTTACAAAGCTATTGTACTACCAACCTTACTATATGCTTGTGAAACATGGACCACTTATAAACGCCATTTCCAACTCCTCGAAAGAGTCCATCAACAGTGTCTCCGGAAAGTTTTACATATCACTTGGGAAGATAGGTGAACTAACATCAATGTACTGGAAGAAGCAAAGATCACCAGTGTTGAAGCAATGATGCTTCAACATCAACTTTGTTGGACTGGTCATGTTGTGCGGATGCCTGATTATCGTCTTCCAAAGCAACTACTCTATTCCAAACTTAAAAATGGAAAACATAATGCTGGTGGACAACAAAAGAGGTTTAAAGACTGTCTTAAGGCAAATCTTTAAAAATGTAGTATAAACACTGACAACTGAGAAACACTGAGCTGCGAGTGCTCCAGTTGGAGAACAGCCTTTTCCAAAGGTGTCATAGGCTTTGAAGACACTCAAACATGCTAAGAGGAAGGCATGCTTGGCAAATCCACACCATGATCAGCTCCCGCCCAGAAACCTATGTCCCCACTGTGGAAGGATGTGTGGATCCAGAATTGGCCTCCAAAGTCACTTATGGACTCATTGTTAAAACCATGTTTATGGAAGACAGTCTTCCTCGGCTATGAGTGATCGGCAAAGAAGAAGACACAAAACATTCCTCAGATGAAGTAGAGACATTTTCATCTGAGGAATGCTGGAGGGCAGTGCTATTTTTCTAGAAAAAGAGATGCTGGAACTCACCATGAACACTTCCCTCATTCTCTTAGAATGGCAATGGTGCCCACCTGACAGGTGCCAGATTTGAGTTCTAGTGAGTTCCGGTTGAAAAAAGCCCCTTTGGAGGTTATGTAAGTATCATTGAACTTCATAATAATAATAATTTTTGTATCCCACCTCTCTGACTGGGTTGCCCCAGCCACTCAGGGCAGCTTCCAACAGAATATACAAAAACACAACAACAACAACAACAACAACAACAACAACAACAACAACAACAACAAAACATCATACATTAAAAGCTTCCCGATACAGAGCTGCCTTCAGATATGGAAGGTCATATAATTATTTATCTCTTTGACATCTGATGGGAGGGCATTCCACAGGGCAAGTGTGACTACCAAGAAGGCCTTCTTCTGCCTGGTTCTCTGTAAAATCATGTCTCACAATAAGGGAACTGCCGAAAGTCCTTTGGAGCTAGACCTCATTGTCTGGGCTGAACAATGGGGGAACAGATGCTCTTTCGGGTATACAGGGCCAAAGCCGTCAATGGATTTAAAGGTCAACACCAACACTCTGAATTGTGATTGAAAATGTAAGAATTATGCTCGAGTAAATAGATATGAGATAAGGCTTCAAACCTAGCAAACTTGCTTGGGAGTAAGCTCAGCTGAACTCATTTCTGAGTAAATGCAGACAGTGCCAGAGTGCAAAATACTCAACTGTCATTCATCAAGATTCTAAAAATGGTTCAAATTATGCAAATAGAAACAAAGGTGAATTTCTGTCATCCCGCTTTTAATGTGCATTGTAGAATCTGATCCTGTGCATACTCGCTGAAATAATGTCCCAGATTTCATCAGAGCTTACTTCCAAGTACAGGTTCAGAGAATTACAGGCATCAGTGCTTAAAGGTGCAGAACAGCTGTAAATGTAATAGCAATTTGAAAATAATAATTTTTTAAGAAGGTCAAAATATAGAAAACAAGGCCCACAACAGGGCTATGAAAGGGTCCTAGAGTTCACCCCCCTTCTTCCCAAATAAGCACTAACTAAGCTTTGGGAAGGAGCCCTCACCACTTGGGGAGATGATGTCCACTACTGCAGCAGCTTTGTGTTTGTTGTGGCATGGTGTTCTGCCCTATGCTGAATTTTTACACTCCTAAAATCTTAGAAATAAAATCAGCAGCAAGAATCTCTACCCATTATAATGGAAAAATAATAATGACACCCCATTAATATGAGACTGGCACTTACTTGTTTGACAAAACTAACACATTTGGCAAGAGTTGAAGAGGCAGACAGACAATAAATTCATTGGGAAATGGAGTTATTTTTTGCAATGTGCTGTGATTTGAAAGCACAAGATTCCATATTGGGTGTAATTTGATAATTTCATGTAAAAGTATCACTCATTTCATTACATTTCTGTACTCTCTCATTTTAATTAACTTGGGTTAAAGTCAAGGATGATGGGAGTTAATTTTGTAAAAAGTTTGTGATCCATTTTAAGTATTTATGTTCGATTAAAACAAAATCATTGGTGAAATTAGGTAATTATAGACCTAATTTGGACATGAGGGACACGGGTGGTGCTGTGGTCTTAACCACTGAGCCTCTTGGGCTTGCTGATCAGAAGATCGACGGTTCGAATCCCCATGACCGAGTAAGCTCCTGTTGCTCAGTCCCAGATCCTGTCAACCTAGCTGTTCGGAAGCACGCCAAAAAGTGCAAGTAGATTAATAGGTACCGCTGCGGCAGGAAGGTAAACAGCATTTCCATGCTCTGCTCTGGTTTCAGTTGTGCCAGAAGCAGCTTGGTCATGCTGGCCACATGACCCAGAAAAACTGTCTGCAGAGAAACGCCGGCTCCCTTGGCCTGTAAAGCGAGATGAGCACTGCAACCCCAGCGTCGTCTGAGACTGGACTTAACTGTCAGGGGTCCTTTACCTTTACCTTTACCTTTAGACTTTGGACTTAAAGTTCTTTCTTTTTTTCTTTTTAGATGGTAACATCACTTCTCCCAACCTCAAGCCCAGTTAGGCAAGTGAGAGGTGGGGAAGGTTTTGCGTGCTGAGGTCCCCCAAAACACCCTTATCCCAAATAACTCACACTTCACACATAATTTTTGTTTAAGGTTTTTGGCATAATTTTTTGGCCACAACTTTATTATCATACAAAATTGTGAGTGGTTGCTTAGGCATTGGTTAAGACTAGCTGTCCCCCCGCCATGGGGACAGCACTGACTTCCGGATTCCAGCGAAAGCCAGTGTGGAGGAACAAGATCAGGGGATAACTGGAGCTGCGACACAGACCCTCAGCTTCTCCCCACATGCTCCTAGGGGCTTACACGGCCCAAACCCGATTCCAGGGGTTTGGACGAAAGGATGGTAAGCCCCTGAATTCCTTTAACGGAATTCCCGTGCAGCAGCATCACCTGAGGGGCAGGCACAGCCAATCCATACCCCTCCACCAACCAATTTAAACCAATGCCTAACCGCCAACCTTACAAGTTGTGACGATTTGCTACACGGTAGGCAAAAACCAGATGGCACACACTAATCAGCCAAATGGCAAAATTCCTACCAGGCCCTCGCACCAATGCAAACGACCCCATGACAGGCATAGCAAGGTCAAGCGGAAGCCCAACAAGGGAGGGCGGGCGGGTGATCCGATGCCCACAGCGAAAGAGAAAGCAACTCTCTGTGGGCCTTCCTTAAATATCCTCTGATCTCCACCCCCAAAGTGGCAACATACAAATTGCCCCAGCAACACCATCACCAATCCTTGCCAGGCCCTTTCCTTCAATTTTGCCTGGCAACTACAGGGTGCTTTGCCTAGCCCCAGCCGCAACACGTGCTCTCCTTTAATGAGAACACGCTTTGCGTGCTGAGGTCCCCCAAAACACCCTTATCCCAAATAACTCACACTTCACACATAATTTTTGTTTAAGGTTTTTGGCATAATTTTTTGGCCACAACTTTATTATCATACAAAATTGTGAGTGGTTGCTTAGGCATTGGTTAAGACTAGCTGTCCCCCCGCCATGGGGACAGCACTGACTTCCGGATTCCAGCGAAAGCCAGTGTGGAGGAACAAGATCAGGGGATAACTGGAGCTGCGACACAGACCCTCAGCTTCTCCCCACATGCTCCTAGGGGCTTACACGGCCCAAACCCGATTCCAGGGGTTTGGACGAAAGGATGGTAAGCCCCTGAATTCCTTTAACGGAATTCCCGTGCAGCAGCATCACCTGAGGGGCAGGCACAGCCAATCCATACCCCTCCACCAACCAATTTAAACCAATGCCTAACCGCCACCTGAGCCCTTACGCTCACCGCCAACCACTCACAAACCTAAACACACTCTCAACTTAGCCACCACTGACCTCAACCATACATCATTCCCAACAGAGGTAAGATGAACCCCATCAAACCTGTAGCAATCAGTGGCTTTAACATTAATATCTGGGTGGGGAATCACAAGCCCACCCAGATCAGACACCAGCTTGCTCGCAGCTGAATTAATACGCTTTCGCACCCTTTCGGTGGCCGCAGGGCAGGGACTACCCCTCCAGATGCAACGCTGAAGCAACTGTGACCAAATTAGCTTAGTAGCGGGCACCAAGGCCGCCAGGTCCCTCAAATCCTGCAAAATAACAGCACGTAAAACATAACAGGAAAAAGAAACCATATCATTTTCCCCAAGCTGCACCACAATCGCCGTAGGGGGGCCCTCCAGAAGAACACGCCTCTGCATTAGCGGTAAGAACTCCTTCCACCGCATCCCCCTTCTGGAGATCCAGGACACTCGCACGTGCTGCGGAAGGCCGAGGCCAACTCCCAGTTCAGATTGCCGAGCTCTGCAAGCGGCCCAATGCACAATACTGTGCCCCACTATCCAAACCCGGACAGTGGGTAGACCTAGGGTAAAACAAAAGATGTGAGTACACGAGATCAACACCATTTCCGCACATAACCCTTATATGCGTCCGACTTCCAGCGACCCAGGTCTTTAATCCTCCTTGCCGACAAGCCCCAATGGGCGGCTGTTGTTGCAGCCCCAATCCTGAAGGAATGCGGAGCAAACTCAGAGGCTGCATGGCCACAAGCAGCAACGACCCTGCGCAAAACACCAGTGAATTGATGGCGTGCCAATGGACGCCCATCTTCATGAATGAACAGGGCCCCTCCCCCAGGAGGCCGCAACGCCATATATTTCTGGAGATCCTTGACTGGGCAAGGGCCCCCTAGCCCAGTTGCTGGGAGCCGAATAACTGCCCCTCTACCCAGTTGATCAGTTTTGGAACTCCTGACAAGGATCTGCAATTCTGACTGAGACAAGCTCACGTCCTGCAGCAACAAACCTCTCGAACCTCCATCCTGCTTAGGTTCACACACCACCTCCCCAACCCTCAGGGCTCCAAAAAAGGCTAACGAATAGGCTGCGGAAAATAACCGCGCCTCAAACCTGGACCAACAGATGCCCTTTAGTTTACTTCGCATCCTGGTCAACAATCCAAACGTTATAGGCCTCCTTGTAGCTGGTCTGGAGGGGCAAAGCCTCCCCCACCCCTCCAAAGCCTTGCGCACCACGAACTTCCCACATGGATCATTATTAAAATAAACTTTGCTAAAGAAGGAAATTGCAGCCGCATGCAATCTCAGCGTCCTGGCTGCCCTCCGCATCTGAAATAGATGCGCCAAATATTGGAGCACCTGTGCAGTAGAATGAGGTGTGCATGTTCCCCCTACCACGGATTGCCCAGTGAAATGCAAAAAATCGGTCCAAGCCTTCTTATAGGACCTCAATGTGGAGGGGGCAATAGATGCAGCTACTCCCTGTAAAACTAAGTGCTGCCAAGGTTCCAGAGATGATCCGGGAAAAATTCCGGACGGTCTCGAGCCACTGGCGCCAGGGACCTGAACCGCTGCATCTGAAAACGGGACAGAGCATCAGCAATCTCGTTAGACACTCCAGGAACAAAACGAGCAGAAAATACAATGTTAAAACGTAAGCAATGCAAAACAAAGACCCTCAGCAGGGCTGATACCCTAGGTGATCGTGAAGACTGCTTGGCTAGCACGTTCACCACCGCCAGGTTATCTGTCCAAAAACATACACGACGGTCCCTGAAATGCTCGACCCATAAATGGACTGCCACTACAATGGGAAAAAACTCAAGAAAAGTTAAGTCCCGAGTTATAGCTTCCCCACGCCAAGCTGAAGGCCAACGCTCGGCACACCACCTGCCATCCCAATACAAACCAAAACCCAACGACCCCGCAGCATCAGAGTGCACCTGAAAATCGGTATAAAGGTTCAAGGTGTCCTGCCAAAGAGACACCCCATTGAATTCCTCCAGGAATTCCAACCAAATACGAAGGTCAGCACGCACCTGAGCTGACAGGCGCACCCTATGCCTCGGGGACCTCAAACCTGACATAAGCCTGGCCAAGCGGGAACAGAAAGGTCGCCCTGGGGCGATCACCCTGCAAGCAAAGTTTAGGTGGCCCAGCAAGGACTGCAGCTGCCGCAGAGTAACTTTTTTCATGGGAATGAGTTCAGCGATGACGCCCTTCAGCGTGAGTATCTTATCCGCCGGCAAACTGGAAGTTTGCGCCACCGTATCCAACGAAATACCCAGGTAAGTCAGCTGCGTAGAAGGACCTTCAGTTTTCTCCGCAGCTAACGGCACGCCCAGTTCCTCGGTTAAGGCAGCAAAGGCCTGCAGCAACACCACGCAATTCCCCGTATCGCTAGCTGAGGCCAATAAAAAACCATCCAAATAATGAGTGACTCCGCCCAAACCAGTTCTTTTGCGCAGAGCCCAGTCCAGAAATGAACTAAAACACTCGAAGGCCGCACAGGCTACCGAGCAGCCCATGGGCATGGCCTTATCAAAGTAAAATTCCCCGTCGAACTGAAATCCCAGCAACCAGAAGTCATCAGGATGAATTGGAAGCAGCCGAAATGCAGACTCAATGTCACATTTGGCTAGCAGGGCACCCTGTCCAAATTTTCTTATCATTTTGATCGCTTGATCAAGCGAGGCATACTTCACCGAACAAAGCTCCGGGGGAATAACATCATTTACTGATGTGCCCCTAGGGTGTGAAAGGTTGTGTATCAGGCGAAATTCCCCCGGAGCTTTTTTAGGAACCATACCTAAGGGTGAAATATGCAGATTAGGAAAGGGTGGAACGGCAAAAGGGCCTGCCATACGGCGTAGAGCCAGTTCTTTCCCAATTTTCTTACGCGCCACGTCAGGCATATCCTTCACAGACTTCTGGTTTGAAGGGTTTCTAGCTACAGGATTTGCCGCCACTGGGATTCGAAAACCCAGGGAAAAACCGTCACGCAAATAAGATGCTAAGAGGGTATAACTGTAACAATGACAACAACGGCTGTAGCCTAACCGGGGTATGAGCTAAGGAGGAAAGTACACTATTTTCCTGCACCGGCGGCTGCAGCCTGGGGCGCGGCTTTCGGGGGCTGCTGTGAGCCCCACCCCTTCCGAAAGGGCCGTCGAACCCCTGCACAGGCAGAAGCTGGATGGTTCCCTGAACACTTCTCACAACTATGAGAATATCTGCAGAATTGGCGCTGACAGGTTCCTTTGTTAAAATCCCAACAAAAGAACTTGCGACCCGTCTTAGCTGGCACAATCCTAGTTTTTTGCGATTCAGGGATCTTATTGTCAATACGTGGAGCCACATAAGTGGTCCATACATCTAAATCCTTTCGGTCCCAGCGGGCAGTGGGGATCTTGGCAGCCCTGCGTCTGAAATTCTCATCATAAGAAATCGCAGCAGACGCTCCAGCCATCGTAAATGCTGAGCGAACTATGGACAAATAAACCCATAAATGCATGGACCTCCGTGGGTAGGCCGCTGCCACCACTCCAGCGAACACCTGGAAACTATCCAGCCATCGCTCGAAGGTCCTTTCAACCTTTGGCAAAACCACCCTCTTTTTCGTGGCTGCCAAACCTCTATCCTGGGAGTCCTGACACTCCTGAGGGGGTGCCAAGCTAAATATATCAATGTAACGGCCATCCAGAATCCTAGATCGCAGCTTTGTAGTCAAGTGGGCACCTGGTATAATATCCCTAGCTGAGTTGGTGGAAACTTTCACATCAGGCATGAGGACCCCTTCCAGACAGTCCTGCACCGCCCCATACTTTGCCCTGTGAGAGTTTGCCCTCCGCTCCCAAGCACATTTTGGAAGTCCCGATGTCTCCCCAAAGCCCCAGTATAGCGAAAGCGAAGCTTCCTCATCACTACTGGAGGTTTGAGACGAAGTACCTGCGGAAGAGGATGAGGTGTCTCTCCGTCTCCTCTTAGCACGCTTCTTGGAACTCTTTTTCCGGCGACGGAGCCCACCAGAAGAGGACTTTGGAGGGAGAGGAAGGCTGTCCTCCACCGAAGACTCAGATGCGTCGCCTTGCAGCACAACGCCTGGAACTGACTGAGAAGAGACTACAGGTGAATGACCAGGAACAGACCTCACCACTGATGAGGACTGTACAACTGAACCCCGTGCCGCCCGAATCCGGGCGGATGACCTCCGCCTGGTCGGACCCCTGGGGCCGCCCCGTACCCTTGGCGCTGCAGCCTGGGAGACAGGTGAGACCGACGACTGGGACAATTGATTAGTACGCGAAAGACCCCCAGCTAACAAATCCTCCCCCTCATCTTCAGCCGAAGATGACACCGAAGGAGGTGCGTCAACAGGCGGAGCTGGACTAGCAGAAGAAGTCGTCGGAGTCGAGCAGCGTTGAATCAAACCATCCATTTCAGCCTCAACACGTGCTAACACCACTGGGTCACTGGCCAAGCCAGTGACCATGGACTGAAGGCGTCTCAAAGATCGCTGTGGCACTGGAGAACGCAAAGCTTGGGACGGGCCTTTTATGGGCCGCTTCGCTGAGGAAGCGAGATCAAGCCTCCGTGACACCTTCTTCTTTGGAGCCATACCTGCTACTAGTAAAAAAGACAAATAATAGAATTAATGCAAGGCTACACCAGTGCTCTTTGTTATAATGAATAGTCAATCAGCCTGAAAAACAATCAATCCCGATAGGTGCAACTATATGGCTCACCAGCAGGTGGCGCAGCCAGTAATCAAGGCCAATGGTATAGCTGCGTTTCAATAAACGGCCACTAGAGGCCAGCACGCAATGAGGAGGCAGTAGAAAATGGCGCTCCCGCCAAAATTCCCCAAAATGGAGGCCTCCCAACTGACTTCAGGCAGAAGGCCTCCCCCAATGCCCAAAGCAGGCCGCAAGCAGGCCTCCAACCACCAAAGCCGCTGTGCGCGCTAAGCGCCACCGGCTAAAGCTGGAACGTCCGAGGAGGGCCCCCCCGCAGCCTAAAACGGCCCAACTCCGCAGGCCGCAGGCGCCGAAGCGCGGCAAAAGCCGCTACCGCTCGGAGCCGGGTGGGGGGGGTGCCCAAATAGGCCCCGAGCCCAAGGCACGTCCCACGGCCTCCCCCAGCTCCCCCAGGCACTCCCCGCTATACCCGGGCCAAGAGGGGAAAGGCTTGACTAAGCCTCCCCAAGCCCGGCCCAAACAGGGCCGAATAAGCAAGCGCCGAGCGCCGCGTGCGAATCGGCGGCTCCAACGGCGCCTGCGCGCCAGCCGGCCCGCCCCGGCTAGTAAGAGCGCGCCGAAGCGCGCGAAAAGGGGGCCGCCGCCGTGAGAGGCCAGGGGAGGACTACGGTAAGCACCCGCTTTTTTCTCTAGTAACCCTACGAAGTGGGGGGGGGGGGAATGGTAAAGCTCCGAGGGCCCGAAGGTCAACCAGCCCCGTCCCCGGCGCCTCGGCTACGAACCGGGCCGAAAGGCCTAGGGTCCGCCCCCCCCTCCCGGCCACCCCCAGCAGCCCCACGGGACCAAAAGCCCACGAGGAAAGTTGGGGGGGGAAGGCTAGTAAAATGGAAACAAGAGTCAGAACAAAAACAAATAAAAATTGAAAACTAAAGACAAAGAACCTGGAAAATAAATTAAAGAAGGGGGGGGTAGACTTTGGGGAGATAAACACAAAAGGCCAAGATCAAATAAATAAATAAAATAAAATAGGAGAAAATGAGGAATGAGATATAGATTTATACAACCGGTCTTTAGCTGTGTTCGATCCGATGCCCACAGCGAAAGAGAAAGCAACTCTCTGTGGGCCTTCCTTAAATATCCTCTGATCTCCACCCCCAAAGTGGCAACATACAAATTGCCCCAGCAACACCATCACCAATCCTTGCCAGGCCCTTTCCTTCAATTTTGCCTGGCAACTACAGGGTGCTTTGCCTAGCCCCAGCCGCAACACGTGCTCTCCTTTAATGAGAACACGCTTTGCCGTCAAGCTGGGAGAAGGCAAGTACCAGAAGGCTCCCCAGGTGGACTCATGAGCATAGGAACAACTGCTAACTAGGGATGGGGAGAAGTTTGATTCAGTTTACATTGAAAGGTGAACCTACTTCATCCCAATTTCTGTAACAATATGAGGACTAGGATGCAGCCGTCCTTCAAAATTCACACTTCTTAGAATTTTGCAATGAAGCTCTTCACATAAAGAATGTTCATTGAAACACATATATTAGGAGGAAGTGGGCATAAGAATAACATATTAGTGACAATAGCACACAGAGATGCACTATATTTGGGGTAATTGCTGACAAAAATATATATATTAGTCAAAATTCCATACAAAAATGCATTTATTGGGGGGGGGGGTCACACTAAAATGTTGATGAATTTCCATGAGGAATTTTTTTTTAAAAAAATGTTCAGATTGCTGCAGAAATTTAGAAAACAGAAAGACTGAGAAACCCCTCTGCCTTCTTTTTAAATTGGGAGGGATGGAGAGTATAGGGAATGTACCTTGTCTTACCGTGTGTAAATTTCACTGCAGTGCAGCAAGACAGGAACAATGTTAGATGTGCCTCTTAATGTGAAATTTGCTATCTCTCTGCATTATATTATCTTCAGGCCCAGTGCCAGATAATGGGGGCTTAGAATGGCACTGACAATGGCCTCCCTACCCCAACCAGAACAGGAGTGGCTACTGCATGCTTTTTCCATAGCTCCGCCACATCTGTGGTGGTGATGACTCCACCAACTGCCCTCCATTTGGCATACTCTAATTGGGGATGGAACCTTTTAATGAGGGTGAAAGAGGAGAGCGCAAAATATGGTTTGAAGCTCAACATCAAAAAAACGAAGATCATGGCCACTGGGCCCATCACCTCCTGGCAAATAGAAGGGGAAGAAATGGAGGCAGTGAGAGATTTTACTTTATTGGGCTCCATGATCACTGCAGATGGTGACAGCAGCCACAAAATTAAAAGACGCCTGCTTCTTGGGAGAAAAGCAATGACAATCCTAGACAACATCTTAAAAAGCAGAGACATCACCTTGCCAACAAAGGTTCGTATAGTTAAAGCTATTGTTTTCCCAGTAGTGATGTATGGAAGTGAGAGCTGGACCATAAAGAAGGCTGATCGCCAAAGAATTGATGCTTTTGAATTATGGTGCTGGAGGAGACTCTTGAGAGTCCCATGGACTGCAAGAAGATTAAACCTATCCATTCTTAAGGAAATCAGCCCTGAGTGCTCACTGGAAGGACAGATCGTGAAGCTGAGGCTCCAATACTTTGGCCACCTCATGAGAAGAGAAGACTCCCCAGAAAAGACCCTGATGTTGGGAAAGATGGAGGGCACAAAGAGAAGGGGACGACAGAGGACAAGATGGTTGGACAGTGTTCTTGAAGCTACCAGCATGAGTTTGACCAAACTGTGGGAGGCAGTGGAAGACACGAGTGCCTGGCGTGCTCTGGTCCATGGGGTCACGAAGAGTCAGACACGACTAAACGACTAAACAACAACAACAGTTGGGGATGGATGGCAACATGTTTGGATCAGAGCTAAGACCAACTCTTATATATGGTGGCTGGCTGCTATCGTAAGTGACCAATGCAATGCTTAAGCTCACAGATCTACCCAAAGTATATGTCTAAGAGATCAAAACATTTCCTAGATGTGTGGGCTGGGACATTAGAGTTTGGGTATCTTGAAATCATGTGAGGCCACATGAATGAGGCCTGAACTTGGCTCTTATTCACATGCGGCACCATGGCCACCACTGAAAAGCATCTGGGGCCCATTGGGGTGGGGGAGATGAAAGGTAGTGTGGGCAGGTTAGGGCTCTCCGGGCCAATATGAAACCTGATCATTCCTTGATGCTGGGCCTGATATTTCTCCTTGTAACACTCCGCAGCACAACGCTAATATTCATTAGATGCACGCAGGCAAAATTAAGAGGCTTTAAACTCAGCTTAGCCAGTTTTGCTACAATTTGGGCATACCTGTGACAGACACATCAGAATATTTCTGCTGCAAGTTTTTAACTCCAGCTTTGTTGCAAGTAATCCAGATGTAAATTTTGATGCAGTCAAGTGGGACAAACACTAAATGATCTAGAAATAGAAGTGCATAATGGCTGTTGTCATAAAGCAGATTATAATGTGGAGGTGATAAACACTGCAAAGCACACACACACAGCTATAACACAACACTGTAATGTGTAAAGAGTAAATTAATGAGAAAGAACTAGGTCAGGAAACAGCTTCCAAATGAAATCTTATTAGCATTTATTTCCAGTAATACCAAACAGAATTTTCAGCCTTTTTTTTTTTTTTTTAATTACAGGAATGTCATTAACAAAATTACTTTTCCTTAGCAGTAACCATTGTGAGGAATTATCTATAGTCAAAGATTTAGGGTATAAACCAAAATGTTATGGCCTGCCTTTTTTTGCTGGCTGTTGTACCTCTTTGGTAATGTTGGTCTCACCCTTGCTTGCTTTCCTCTTTCCCCATATTTCTCCCTTTTTCGCTAAGTTGCTTGGCAATTCTTTGTCAATAGAAGAAATTGGCAGAGCAGTTGTGCCCTCCTTTGTGCCGAGTTGTGGGGTGAAGGTGTTGGTCTGTGAAGAGTGGTCCTTCTACCTGGCCCTGCCAGCTGCCAGCTGCCACCAGCCGCCACTTGCAGAGTGATACCAGCATTACTCTGTCTCTGCAGACTTGCCCCCTGCCATCCACTGAACACGTGGGTGGGTAAAAGTGTTACCAGTGGGTTTTCTGCCAGTGGCAATCTGGAGAAAACCTTGAAACGGGGCATTCTGCAGGCACGGAAAGACTAAGCCTGTCTACAATCTGTTGGATCCCAAACTGGCCTTGCTGCTATCACATAATGGCATTACAGTGGTACCTCGGGTTACATACGCTTCAAGGTTACATACGCTTCAGGCTACAGACTCCGCTAACTCAGAAATAATACCTCGGGTTAAGAACTTTGCTTCAGGATGAGAACAGAAATCATGCTCCGGCAGGGCAGCAGCAGCAGGAGGCCCCATTAGCTAAAGTGGTGCTTCAGGTTAAGAACAGTTTCAGGTTAAGAACGGACCTCCAGAACGAATTGAGTACTTAACCCAAGGTACCACTGTACTAGGTCTGATGGCTGTGCCAGACTGCCTTCACCACCACACACACACATCTGCCAGCCCAGCCAGCAAGCTTAACTGGTTTGCAGATGCAACACTGGTCCTGCTTCTTTGTTAAGCCTCAGCATGCAGCAGCCTTGGAAATGTGTGTATATCAACTGAATTTTGTACATTCTGTGGCACCGGCAAATGTGCATATCTTGCCTGAATTTTGCACATACTCTGGCCAACATGCACAATCCCCGCCAGACTTTGAAGGATGTTCATATGCCAATTGAGTTTGTACAGGCTGGCAAAATTATTTTACTTCCTTCCACCTGCACCTTCTGCAATAGCTAGCACCTGCAGCTCTGATGTTGAATCTGTCAGCATCGCCCTAGAGAGCCAGTGCACCAACTGGACTCATGCACCTCAACCCCGACTGGGCTGGGCGAGCTGGGTAGCACCGCCAGAGACCTCCTTTCTCACAGAAACAGGTCACAGTGCTGTGGACTCACAGCTTAGAGCTGAGAGCACCGGATTCACTGTCTCAATAATACAGTCGTTGCGCAGCAGAGTTTTGCAGAGTCTTGCAGAGTATAAACCACTCGGAGAGCAGCTCTGTAAAATATCTTCCTTTTATTCTATAACTACAACTATGATACAAAGCTATATACAGAGCTGAATATTCTAAGCATAAATCAATGCTACACTGAGAGTCTGCAGCTGCTCTTAGCAGCAATCTTATCTCTAGGATCTCCAACACTCTCACTCTCTCCGATACACTGACTGACTGACTCTCTCTCTCACACACACAGATATGTTGCTGGGCAGAATAAGTAGATAGGCAGGACACGCCTCCTCTTCTCTGGAGAGTCAGCAGAGACCATCAGGAGATGATCAGGAGATTCTTGTGTATGGGAGGGGTGAAATCTCCTCATCCTCCCCCATTTCATCCGACCATTTCAAGAATCTTTAACATAACTGCAATTTGCACATACACTCCAAAAGTTGTTCTCTGCTTACAACCTTGGTTAACATATCTGCAGGTATCTCTCTCCCGGCATATAAAACACTTTTACAATACCATAGAATAAGCAGCTTCTGGAAAAATCTTCACACACATTTCTTCCTTTCAAATACAAATTGACATTTCTAATTAGGCAGATTTGAACAAACCATTTTTCAGAACTCAAATACACGCTTTCCTTCAAATATCAGGTAAGGAAATAAATAAAGCGTTTTGTGCTACTACTCTCAGCACACTTCATGCTAGGTTTGAAAACCCCACCAGAGTTGCTCGTGACCGCAGTCTTTGCAAACTCTTCAGAAAACCTTTTCGGTGGTACACCCTTGGTTGTTCTCTCGGACCTGCGCAGAACTCTTTGATCCTCTTGTTCTGGTGCTTCCTCCTCTTTGGGAGAATGGGGAGCTAAAGTATATGAAGCTGCTAAGTCTGAGTCAGCGTCAGACTCACCTGAGGCTTTTGGGCTCTGATAATCTGTGCCATCATCTGGAACTACATGGGCATCAGGATTATCATCACCAACAACACTTGCCTCCCTCTTAACTTTCTTTGCCCCTTTTGCACCATCATCACAAATGGGATGGCACTGAAAAACGCCAACTCTGTCCCATTGTGGATTGTCATCAATACTCCTGGTCAGCCTTATGGTTTTCGTGTCTGTGATCAGAACACGATAAGACCCTTTCTCATATCCTAGGAAAACACCATGTTCTCCACGCTTGCTCAGTTTGTCACCCTGCGAGGTGTGCACCCAAACCTCCGAACCAAAAATTTTAAAATGCTTTACACATGGCTTTCTTCCGTGAAGCATCTCATATGGGGTGCAATTTACACTAGACTGGTATCTCCTGTTATACACATGACAGAAAAACGAAAGAGCTTCAGCCCAAAAAGGATTGGGCAGCCCTGAATCATGCAACAGCGTTCTGATTCCTTGCTGCAGGGTCTGGTTCACTCTCTCACATAAACCATTCTGCCAGGGTGATCTGGGCGTGGCTGTCCTATGCTCAATGCCCTGTTCAGAAAGAAAACTCTCAAACTCTTCTGAACAAAACTCTCCACCCCTGTCTGTGAAAAGAAAACGTACATTCTCATTATGTACATTTCTGAGCCATTTACAAAACTGGCGAAACTTAGTAAAGGCTTCAGCCTTTTTCTGCAGCATATAGATCCAAACATATTTTGAATAGGAGTCTATCAGAACCATGAAAAACCTTGAATTGCCTCTAGAGAGCGCTAGAGGCCCCACTAAGTCTGCATGAATGACTTCATATGGTTTCTTGGCCTCTCTCCCAGACTCTGTACCTTTGGGAGCTTGCCTTGCCTTACTCTCTGCACAAGAAACACATTTCATGTGGTAGGGACATTCTTTCAACTTCATACCCTGAACCATATCAGGCATTTTTGCCACAGCCTGGAAATTCAAATGACCATAAACGCGATGGTAATAATGAATACATTGGTCATGCAACTTCTCATTCTTATCTACAGTTAAATTGCAACACTTTTTCTCAGTAGCTTCTGCAGTGCCTGTACCTGAAACAAAAGGCAATTGGTACAATCCATTTACACATTTTTCATACAGACTGAGCTTGCCATCTCTAAGAATTTC
The DNA here is from genome assembly GCF_964106645.2 of Podarcis pityusensis. NCBI lineage: Eukaryota > Metazoa > Chordata > Lepidosauria > Squamata > Lacertidae > Podarcis > Podarcis pityusensis. Next base: position 87,686,870 of record NC_138030.1, read on the forward strand.
ACAGCGAGATTTAGCAAACACCACCTTAAACCCTTGACGATCAAGCTGGGAAACACTCAACAAATTGTCCTGAATATCAGGCGCATACAGGACATTCTTAATAGTTGCATTCAGGCTCTTTAAGAACACAGTTCCCTGAGCCATACTCGTGAGAACTGTCCCATCTGCTTGATGAATTTCTTTCTCTTGCTTCTCAAGCTGAACAAAGAGATTCTTATCTTTGGCCACGTGGTTTGAACAGCCAGAGTCGACCACGAAGAAACTCCGCCCACGTTGACTGGAACAGCGAGAGATCAAGGCCTTTGAAGTAGCAGGTGCATGGGGATTTCGTCCCCCTCCCCCTCTGCCTCTGAAGTTTCCCTTCTTCTTTGAAGACTTCTTACACTGGAAACTCAAATGGCCTTGTGCTCCACACGAAAAGCACCGCTTCAATTTCAAAGCTTTAACAGCAGCAGTTTCACTTTCACTTTCCCCTGCTGAAGACTCAGGCACATTTTCAAGCATATTTTTAACAGCACAGTCCCGGCTTTCTTTAACAGCCTGTCTGCGATCCCACTCATTCAAGAGCACGCTAGACACATAATCTTCTGTTAGCCGGTCAGAAGGCATTGTGGAAATCTGGGCAGCTACTCCATCATAAGACTCATCTAGGCTATTGATCATTAGCATTGCAAATACAGCCTCTGAAATAGCCAGGTCTCGCTGAACAAGGTCCTGTCTGAGACGCTTTAATTGAGATAGATGGCTAGGCAAATCACCACCTTTCTCCAACTGCAGCCTGCACAGCTTCTTAAAGAAAATCACACTGGAACCAGCATTTTGTCTAAGATGCATATCTCTCAACTTATGCCAAACAGCTTGTGCAGTCTCTTGACCCTCTAAGTTCACCAGCAAGTGGTCTGAAACACTCAAAATAATTGTCCCTCGGGCTTTCATATCTGCAGCATGCCACTCAGCCCAATCATCATCATCCTTATCTGGAGGGTCATCTTCTATCGTGTGAAATAGCTTCTCCCTCTGTAAAAGCGCTTTCATCTTTACTTGCCAAACTCCATAGGTTTCAGGCGTGAGGAGAGGAAAGGACAGAGCCATCTGGCCAGAATGTGCACAGGCCATGTCTGCTATTACTTAGAGCAAGACACTTCCCTCGTGCAACACAGATAAAACCTTGACTCCCTCAGCCACTCTCTCTCCCACTCAGAGCGCAATTAACAGGCAAACAGGGATGCTATCTTCTTCCTTTGGCAGTCAGCAACATACCTCCATAAATCAAGCAGCAGCAAGAGCAACAGCGGCAGCTTGAACACTCTGCTCCAAAACAGCTCTGCTTCTGGGCACTGCAAATCAGTCCAGCATGCAGCGTCCGTTCCACCGTCCGGCAATCAGCAACAGAAACCTCTGGCGACTGGGACGCCTGGGACGCCTGGGATGACTGGAACAACGTCAGGTCAGACGACTGGAACAACGACTGGGCCCATAACCGATGTCAGCATCGCCCTAGAGAGCCAGTGCACCAACTGGACTCATGCACCTCAACCCCGACTGGGCTGGGCGAGCTGGGTAGCACCGCCAGAGACCTCCTTTCTCACAGAAACAGGTCACAGTGCTGTGGACTCACAGCTTAGAGCTGAGAGCACCGGATTCACTGTCTCAATAATACAGTCGTTGCGCAGCAGAGTTTTGCAGAGTCTTGCAGAGTATAAACCACTCGGAGAGCAGCTCTGTAAAATATCTTCCTTTTATTCTATAACTACAACTATGATACAAAGCTATATACAGAGCTGAATATTCTAAGCATAAATCAATGCTACACTGAGAGTCTGCAGCTGCTCTTAGCAGCAATCTTATCTCTAGGATCTCCAACACTCTCACTCTCTCCGATACACTGACTGACTGACTCTCTCTCTCACACACACAGATATGTTGCTGGGCAGAATAAGCAGATAGGCAGGACACGCCTCCTCTTCTCTGGAGAGTCAGCAGAGACCATCAGGAGATGATCAGGAGATTCTTGTGTATGGGAGGGGTGAAATCTCCTCAGAATCATGATGTTCCCCAGTAAAGGTTTGGACTATGCATTTCTAACCTACCAACATCCAGTCCTACAGCCTTAACAAGACCTCGGCAGTGTCAACAGGATTACACCACTACCCTGTATCAAGAACAGGATTCTCTCGGAGTAACCTTTCAGCTGTGGAGTGGTGTAGGTGGTAGTGGTGGCAGACTAAGGGACACATGTGGTGCTGTGGTCTAAACCACTGAGCCTCTTGGACTTGTTGATCAGAAGGTAGGCGGTTTGAATCCCCATGACAAAGTGAGCTCCTGTTGCTCTGTCCCAGCTCCTGCCAACCTAGCAGTTCAAAGCACACCAGTGCAAATAGATAATCATGGGAGGCCACATGAATGAGGCCTGAAAGGGAGGCTAGATTGGAGAAAAAAAGCTCCAACCCCTTCTTCCTGCTTCTTGGCTGATCAAGGGAGAAATAGTTGTGTAAGGCATATTTCTTGGAGCCCATGCATGTTGGCCAAAGAAAGTAACAAATTCAATTGAAATATGCAAATTTCCCCAGGGCTGTTGAAGAGTATGCATAATGGCTGGACAGGACAAGGGGCACTCTCTTTAAACAGTACCCCGAGAAAGGGCCAGCAGAAACCTATACCAATTGTTTATACTTTTCTCATTGATTCAGTTGACTTATTTGTTTTCCCCCTACAGTATATACTCTCATTGTTAGATTGCTGTACCCCAAGCAGAAGGATTCACCTTGAGCAGTCACAGTCATTAGTTGTCTAGGGCTAGGCCACCTGTAGTCATTACCTGCTGAAAGGGAGTGTACTTTTCCTGCTCTGAGGTTAGCACAAACCACAAGTCTGTGAGCTAAGAACAGAAATATTCATTTTCTTTCCTGTTTTGGTAGCAGGTGCTCCTAACATATCCTAAATGTTTCAGCTGTTCTGGAATTCCTCAAAGATCTCAAACAAAAGAGGCCCAGGCTTGCTTCACATATGATGCTGTTCCTACAATGCTGATCAAAACAGAAGCTGCACAATTAACTGCGACCTCCTCCTCTACAGGTTCTACTAGAATGGTCCAAGCCAACAGCAATTTGCCAGGTGGCGCTGTGGTCTAAACCACTGAGCTTAGGGCTTGTCGATCGGAAGGTCGGCAGTTTGAATCCCTATGACAGGGTGAGCTCCCGTTGCTCGGTCCCAGCTCCTGCCAACCTAGCAGTTTGAAAGCATGTCAAATTGCAAGTAGATAAATAGGTATCACTCCGGTGGGAAGGTAAACAGTGTTTCCATGCGCTGCTCTGGTTTCACCAGAAGTCATGCTGGCCACATGACCCGGAAAAACTGTCTGCGGACAAACGTCAGCTCCCTTGGCCAGTAAAGCAAGATGAGCGCTGCAACCCCAGAGTCGTTCACGACTGGACTGAACTGTCAGGGGTCCTTTACCTTTACCTCAACAATCATGCTATTTAACCTAACATTGTTAGATGACCTAACAATACTGTCTTATTACATCATCATCATCATCATCATCATCATCATCATTTACCCACCCTCCAACCTCAAGTCCCAGAGTGAGTAATAACTAATCAAATACAAACTTTAAAACAATTTAAAACAACTTAGAATCACAAATATAAGGTGGGTCCTAAAATAGCCATCTTGTGCTTTTTCTTATTCATCAAATTTTTATTCAACGCTTCTTCCAAGAACCTTGGGGCAGCATACACGGGGATTATGATCACAACAATACTATCTACTTGGTTACACAAAAAGGTAGTGACTGGCCAAAGGGTGCATAGTTTGTTTCACAACTGAATGGAATTACAGTGGTGCCTCGCAAGATGAAATTAATTCGTTCTGCGAGGGATCTTAGGAAAAGAAATAAGAAGAAAAGACTGTAAACTCTTTCAATATGCAGTAACGGCAGCCAGAATATTGTTGGCCCAGAAATGGAAACAAGAGGAAATACCGACGATAGAGGAATGGAGACTGAAATTGACAGATTAAGCAGAACTGGACAAATTAACTGGGAAAATTAGATATACCAAAGACCAAAAGTTCATCGAAGACTGGGGAAAGTTTGTAGATTATCTGAAAAATGTATGTGATGTGAACACAACGTTAGTGGGATTTCAAGAGGCACTGTAAAATTGAGAAGTATTGTTAATATGAAATAGTGGGGGAAGGGAAGTTTAATGGCAATACGAAAAAAGGGAATGTGTAATTAAAGATAAAATATGGATGATTCTCAGAGACGCTGAAGGAAGCCCAAAAAGAGACAATTTGTTGAAATTTGGATAAAAATGTATAACTGTATGGAAAACCAATAAAAATTTATTTAAAAAGAATAATAATAATAATTCGTTCTGCGAGTTTTTTCATCTTGTGAATTTTTCGTCTTGCGAAGCACGGTTTCCCATAGGGTGTTAACGGTTTTAAGAAAAAGGAAACAAACTTGCAGGACGTTTTCGTTTTTTGTCTTGCGAAGCAAGCCCATAGGGAAATTCGTCTTGCGAAGCAACTCAAAAAACGAAAAACTCTTTCGTCTTGCGCCTTTTTCGTCTTGCGAGGCATTTGTCTTGCGAGGTACCACTGTAAAATCCACTTGTAAGTCCAGCATTCTCAGGGTTATAGGTGGAAAATCACCTCCAACCCCATCAGCCTAGCCAGCATGCCCAGCGGTCTGCAATTATGGAAGCTGTAGTCTTGCAACACACTGGGCTGCTTCTCACAGTAATTATCCCATCACAGTAATTATTATCCCTTTTGCTCTCTTAGTAATTTATCCCATTTCCATATGTCTTCAGAAACACGTGGAACTCTTAAAATCCCATCAGCATCTTAAAAAAGACATTTCCAAAAAAAAAAGGCCTTATATTTGTGCTCAAAGTCAATCGGCATTTTGTCTGCCCAGATAGTTGAAAGACGGGGTCCCATTATATCTGGCCTTTACCTGAGGCTTCCCTCAACTCGGATGGTGCTGATGATAAGCATTACCATCCATCTCAGTAATAATCTATTTTTCTGTACGGCAGTCTTGCTACATTACTCATTGCCCTTTTCAGCACAACACATTGACAACAGGGGGGGAAATGCACGGCAGGTTCACAATGTTAATTAGCACTCTGTTTCTCTGTACAGGAGCATGGAGGATTATTCCACAATGCAACTCAATGACTCTGAATGTCTGTCAGGGAGAGTTTGTGATCCATGTTAGCTTTTATTAGATATATCGAGTTCATATGTTTTCTCATCACTTATAGAAATGCTGCTTGAATTAGATGTTTACTTAGTAAATCATCTTAATTCTTGTTTTTTTAAATAACTTTTTATTCAAAATTAAAACAAAACATATTATCCAGAAACATATCATCCTTATTTCCCCCCATTTTTCCTCCCTCCCTCCCCCTCCCTCCCTTGGGCCCCAGACTGTGGGGGCAGAGGCTGGGCAGTTGGCTGGAGCTGGCATCAGTGCTTTTCATAACATAGTTTCCCTTTTTAAAATAACAACAACAACAACAACAACAATAATATTAATAAATTTTTCTTTGATTTTACAAGCGTAGAGTTATAACAATACCAAGCAAATATTTTTTTATATATAATATTTATTAAAGTTTCGACATATTACAAAAATAAGAGAGAAAAGTAAAAAAAAGGAAAAAAGAAACAAAAATGAAAATACAAAGTAAAAACAGTTAAAAACAAATCAGTCTTTCCATACCTTATCTTTCATTTGCTTGTTTCCCTGACCTCCTCACACCTCCCTTTTTTGTATTCCAGTTCAATTAGTTAATTCAGCAATTCCTTTCCCTCTTTGGTTTTATCTTAATCTTCCATCTTAATATATTATAACTTTAAATTATCACCTGTTAACAATCCATTTTTACATATTCCTTTATAACATTGCTACTAAAAACCACTTAACTTCAATCCAACATCATTCTAACATTCATTAATTTTACAGTGTTTCTGTAAATAGTTTTTAAATTTCTTCCAATCTTCTTCCACCGACTCTTCTCCCTGGTCTCGGATTCTGCCAGTCATTTCCGCCAGTTCCATATAGTCCATCACCTTCATCTGCCATTCTTCCAGAGTGGGTAAAAACAATACCAAGCAGATATCCACATTTAGAGATTTTTCTGAATCTCCAGACTTCCCACCATCCCCTCCATGGGTCTTATTGTCAACATTTTCAACTGCATATTATTTCATAATCCATTTTATATCTGTCCATATTATCCATAGTGATTATTACATTACAAGTGTTATTAAAATCCTGCTAATGTTTTCATCTGCTTACAGTGGTATCCTAAATGAATTATCCCCCCCCCCATTCTTTCTTAAAGCTTTTGTCCTCTTGGTTCCTGAGTTTTCTGGTCAGTTTTGCCATTTTGACGTAGTCCATCAGCTTGGTCTGCCATTCCTCTCTGGTAGGGACTTTGTCTTCTTTCCATCTCTGGGCTAGTAGCATCCGAGCGGCTGTTGTCGCATACATAAAGAGTCTTTTCTGCTCCTTTGGAATGACGTACCAGTGGTATTTGACTCCTAGTAAGTTAGCAAAAATGTATAAGACAAATACAAATACCAGCTGGAAATGTAAAGAAAAAGAGGGTACCTTTTATCATACGTGGTGGTCGTGTGAAGTAATAAAAACATTCTGGGAAATGATATATATTGAATTGGGAAAAAATGTTTAAAAAAACTTTTATTAAAAAAAAAACACCCAGAAGCTTTCTTATTAGGAATTGTAGGTACCGATATTTCATAACATAGTTTTCCAACTTAAATCACACCCCCTCTCCAAAGCTGCTATTAACTATATAGGAGTGGGGAGAATACAGGAACAGTACAGCTATCTGTCTTTCACATGCCCACAGTCTATAGCAACGTGCAGGGGCATTTGTTCTGCTTTTCTTGAGACTTATGTCCAGCAGCCAGCTGTTTAGTCCATGTGTGGCATTTGCCCATTCCTTGTGATTATGTTTGTACAGGGGGGATGGAAATGGTTAATGCAGACTGACCAATGAGAAAGCTCTGAGGCGGAGCCTACTTGGTTTTGAGGCTCAGCCCAGGAGTTTACCATGGGGAGATAGAGGAGTGAGGGTCAGACAGAGGCAGAAAAAATTGAACATAGTGGTTGTGACAGTTAGAGTGAGAGGCAGGGATAGAACTGAGAGACAAGAGTGTGACAGTGTGAGATAGTGCCACATCTAGTTAAGGGCGTGTGTTTGAGAAACCGTTCTGAACATATTTAAAACTTGTTTGTCCAATAAACTTTAATCTTCGTTGTTGACTTTACAACCTGACTGAGACTCAGTATTTCACTAGAAGAAACCTGGTTGGCGGCAAAGCAGTGGTATACAGGTCAATAGTCCGTGAAACGACTGGGGGCTCTGTACAAACGTCACAAAATGATACTTTTTTCTCCTTGCTTTAGTCTGAAAACCCTTCCCCACTCTCTAGATCCCACACACTGTCATATCCCGTATTGTCTATTTTCGTAAAAGGAAAAAATGTGGGGGGTGGAATCCCAAACTTGATACAAAGTTGGATGGGTGGTATAGGAGGAGCAATACACACCTCTTATTCAAATCTTTTCTCTCCCTGTGGATGCTCTGGAAAAAAACATGGTAGAACATCAAATTAGGGATCTCCTAATATCCCTGGGATAGCTCAGGTGATACAGCATGAGACTCTTAATCTCAGGGTTGTGGGTTTGAGCCCCACGTTGGGCAAAAAGATTCCTGTATTGTTAGACAAGATCAGGGCTTCTTCTCAGCAGGAACGTGCCAGAACTCAGTTCTGTCACCTCTCAGGTGGGCGCCATTGCCATTCTAAGAGAACAATGGAGGTGTTCATGGTGAGTTCCAGCAACTCTTTTTCTAGAAAAATAGCACAGGACTAGATGACCCTTGGGATGCGGATGGCGCTGTGGGTTAAACCACAGAGCCTAGGACTTGCTGATCAGAAGGTGGCGGTTCGAATCCCCGTGACAGGGTGAGCTCCCGTTGCTTGGTCCCTGCTCCTGCCAACCTAGCAGTTTGAAAGCACGTCAAAGTGCAAGTAGATAAATAGGTACCGCTCTGGCGGGAAGGTAAATGGCGTTTCCGTGCGTTGCTCTAGTTTGCCAGAAGTGGCTTAGTCATGCTGGCCACGTGACCCGGAAGCTGTACGCCGGCTCCCTCGGCCAATAAAGCAAGATGAGTGCCGCAACCCCAGAGTCGGGCACGACTGGACCTAATGGTCAGGGGTCCCTTTACCTAGATGACCCTTGCGGTCCTTTCCAACTCTACAATTCTATGATTCTTATCATGTCTACTTGGCTTTCATGACACGGATGAGATTCAGTCTATGGACTGCTGGATCAATAGCTCGATTTCCTAGCCACTATGCTACCGTGTCTCTCTAAAAATCTCAGTCCTGGTGTGGAGAGATCCATTCATTCCCCCCCCCCCAGATAATGGCCGCCATAATACTCTCATTTTTCATTTATGTAGACACTTTTAAGAGACCACAATTTTGTTTCGTTTTGAGGCAGTGTAAAGGTAGTGTTTCCCCTTCACAGAAACACTCCTGCACAAGCACCGTGATATTTACAGTCTTCATTACAATATACAAGAACAGCTACAGTTCATTTTTTTAAAAATTACTTTTTTATTGATTTTCAAAAACAAAACAAAAATAAATAAAACTTAAACTTTAATATTCAACCTTTTTAATCTTCTTATTTACCCTGCGCAATTTCGCACCCGAACTTCCCTCCTTCCCTGCTTCGGTTTTCCCAATTTGCATCCATTCCTGCAGATTCTTAATTACATTCTATATACATCACAAGATTTATGTTAGCCCTGCTACAGTTTTTAACCTTCTACAGTTATTTAGTATATACACAACAAATTTGCTCCACTCCTCCTCAAACTTTGTCACTTTTTGGTCTTGAATTTTATAACTCATTTTTGCCAATTCAGTATACTCAAATAATTTCATCTGCCACTCCATTAAGGTTGGTAACTCTTGGGATTTCCACTTTTGGGCCACAAGAATCCTTGCGGCAGTCGTGGCATACAATAATAATTTGCAGTCTTCTTTTGTCACTTCATCTCAAGAACAGCTACAGTTCAGAAATACATGTCTGAACCCATTGAGTCAGATTTGGGGAGTGGCTTCCTACGATTTCCGCACCAACAAAGTAGGCTTGGGAATCGCGTGAGATGTCTTTGATCCTTACATTTCATTTCCCTTCTTGTCTGTGCTGATTTGAAAGCTCCCTTCCTTCCTGAGTCTGAGCTTCCTTCCCGTGCCTCTGGGTGGTTGCAGGGCTCTTCAGCATCCCTGAGCCCTTGTTCTCCCTGACTGCTCTCCGCCCCCTGTTCTGCCTCTTCTGTCCATTGCTCCTCTGAATCCTCCCTGGCAGGCAGCAGGGTGCGCAAATGGTCACAGAGGCAAGTGATCTGGTGTGCTGGGAAGAGCCAGGATCAAGAAGGTAGACAATTCTGTATAGTGAGCACAATCCCAGAGAACAAGGGGTGTTGTTGCTTCAGACTCAGATACACACATGCTGAAAGATAGGGTACCAGCACAGGCCCAGAGTTTAGAAAAGATGGATGGTCAGATACAAGACTTGCAGAATCATGGCAGGTCACTGGGAAGTAGCAAGCAGTTTGCATCATATCTCTCTCCAGGACCTAACTTCCCCTCCCATGAGCCACCCATTTGTTGAGAAATGGAAACCATTACAGAGGTTGGAGCCAAGCACTGGTTCATATCTTCATGAACTTCCACCTTGGTGAACTCTGTATACTGATGAGTGGGCACTGGGGATCAAGTCTGGTGTTGTCGGACTTGGACCCTCAGCTGAGGGATTCTGGAAGAGCCTCTTCTATTATTCTGGTTCATAGCTGTCAAGTGTCCCTTATTTGGCGGGACAGTCCCTTATCCCAGCTCCATGTCCCGCTGCTGTCCCTTATTGATGAGTCCAGTTACAGATAGGTAGCCGTGTTGGTCTGCCATAGTCAAAATAAAAAAATCCTTCCAGTAGCACCTTTAAGACCAACTAAGTTAGTTCTTAGTATGAGCTTTCGTGTGCAAGCACACTTCTTCAGATACCAAGCGTATCTGAAGAAGTGTGCTTGCACACGAAAGCTCATACCAAGAACTAACTTAGTTGGTCTTAAAGGTGCTACTGGAAGGATTTTTTTATTTTTCCTTATTGATGAGGTTTCATTTGGCTGCTGGCTGGGCTTTCTGCCTTTGGCTCAGAGGGGCTCAGAAGTTTAACATACTTGTGCCTGGAAAATCCCTTATTTTGGCTGCTGATCCCTTATTTTAGAGGCTGCTGGTCCCTTATTTTCAAATCTGTAAGTTGACAGCTATGTTCTGCTTGCAATTCTTGAATTCCAGAGACTGGGTTTTTCTCTTTTGTAGGTAATAAATGTGTCATAGATTTGACTGGATCCTCCCACTCTCTGTCTGAGTCATGGGTCTTGAGGCCAGGATCATGACAAGTATTTCATCAATTCATTGCAAGGTTTAGATAAGAACTATTATAGAAGCATTTCTCCAACCAGAAAGAGTATCTGTTCCGGTATCTCCATGTAATATTCATTGTCACGTTCTCTCTCATGCAGTACTTTGTTAACTGTCATTCCTTTGCCGGGTATTAACATCAAATCAAAAGAATTCGAGCTTTAAAGTAGTCCCATTGAGACTCTTGACAGCACTATATTAACTAGCATTGATAGGCAATTGGCAATATAAATATAAATTATAGATAAATTATAGATGAAGATAGATTTTTATGTTCCAGTCATTATTTGGACCAATTTAGCATCAGCATAATTTTATTACACTCTAGTCTGCCAGAAAGTAATTTTCAAGTATATAAAAAAAACTGCAATTTGTCGATGTTCAGAATGAATTTCTTTTATGTTTTCCCTTGCCATTTTAGCTTCAACCTGAGGGTGTTTGGACATCTATGCAAGACTGCAATTTTCTACAGTTCAAACATGAGTCAACTCCATTTTTTCCTAAGTATGCCAGCTGAATGTTGCCCTCTGCACTTTGCATATTAATTTAATCACTTGCCCTTTACTTTTCTTTGTTGATTTCATAAAGGGCAACTCTAGATGACAGAGGAGAGCATTCTAAATCGATGCCAGGTTGAAATTTGGCAGTAGAATTTCTTGCAGTGCTGCCTGTACAGATTATATACATACACCCACATACGTCTGTCTTTTCCCCTATAACCTGTGTCTACAAATCCATTTGCCTACCTGCTTGTCCCATTTGGTCAGCATGGATAAGAAAAGCACCGACAAACTTAATTAAGCATTTGGCAAAGAGGTCCCCTCCCCTCCATCCTTTCTGATCCTACTGCAGATCAGTAAGATTGTAAGAGGAGGAGAAAATGTTCTCTCCATTCCTGTCCTCCATGTGACATACAGCTGGTGTGGAGAACACACACACACACACACACACACACACACACATATATATATGATTTTGACAAAGTAATAATCATAAATAAATAAGAATATAAATGTGCACCCCACCACCGAGACCATTCCATTGTAACTATCCAACCTCTCAAAATTCCAACACCTCTTGCAATGGTTTGACCCCTTTCCATTTTAACAGTACAAATTCTGCAAACACCCTCCATATCTCCTCAAAATCATTTCTCCTGCATATTTTCCCCGTCTTACCTCAATGGCACATGTTACTTTATCATTAATAGCTATATCCCACACCTCTTTATACCATTCTTCCATTTTATATTCTGCTTCCCCCTTCCACTTCCTAGCTATAATAATGCGTGCAGCTGTCAATAAATTTGTGAGCAAGTCCTTCATAGCCTGCGACTGTTCCACCTCATCGTAGATTGAGAGTAATGCTACCTCTGGACTTTCACTCAGCTTTAACCCAGTGATTTCTGTTATTTCCTTAAACACCCTTTCCCAGCAAAATTGTACATATTTACACCCCCACCACACATGAACATAATTCCTTGTTTCCTGGCATCTCCTCCAACATAACACCAAATATTCCTTATTTAATTGATTTAATCTGACTGGTGTTAAATACCATCTCCAAACTAATTTATAATAATTTTCTTTTATTCTTAAAGAGAACATTTTCAACGTGTGTTTCTCCCATATTTTCCCCCAGCTTTGAGTATCTATCTGCCCTGTTGTCTCCTTTTCCCACACCTCTTTTAACTAATCTCCTTGATCCTCCATTTCTGCTAATATTTTATAAATTTCACTGGTTTCCCCTTTTATAATTGTATTTACTTCTTTATCTAGGTGTGGAGAATATTTGGCACTCCAGATGTGGCTGAACTGCAACTCCCATCATCCTTGGCCATTGCTTACTGGGACTGATGAGAGTTATGGTTCAGTAACATCTGGAGGTTGAAAAGTCCCCTACACTTGTGGTGGGAATGTAAAAAAGGTGAAATGCTTCTGGGAGATGATATATAATGAGTTGAAAAAAATGTTGAAATATACATTTATAAAGAAACCAGAAGCATTTCTATTGGGCATTATGGGGAGTGACATAAATAGAAAGGAATGTAAGCTCTTTTTATATGCAATAACAGCAGCAAGAATATTATTGGCCCAAAAATGGAAGCAAGAAGAGTTACCGACGATTGAAGAATGGAGGATGAAGTTAATGGACTATGCAGAATTAGATAAACTAACAGGAAGGATTCGAAACCGGCGAGACCAGAAATTCACGGAAGACTGGAGTAAATTCACGGACTATTTGTAAAGTAATTGTGAAGAACAGACGACGTTTGTAGGGTTGCAAGAAGTTTTGTGAGGAGTATTATTAGAAGTATTGTAAAAATGGACAAGGGGGAGGATGATTTGTTAAGAGATGAAAAGGCAATATAAAGTTAAGAAATGCATAAGAAGTGGTTAAAACGGTGGATCATCAGAGGTGCTGATGGAAGTCCAAAAAGATTGTATACGTGATAAGTTTTGTGGTACATTTTATAATTTATATGTTAAAATTAATAAAAAATATTATAAAAAAAAGAAAAGTTCCCTACACTTGATATGTAGTAAACCAGTCAGTGGAGATAAAAGTGAGGTAGATGGACTCATGGTTTGTCTCAGTATAAGGGAGTTTCCTGATCCAATGTGCATCTTCCTTTCAGACTCGGCTTCTGACTTGCTTGCTATTGCACAACATGGCTACCCTTCCTGGCCCAAACTTTGACAGCCCTCATCTCTACCACATTATACATCCATTGTCAGGAAAGACAAGGCCCTTTCTCTTTGCCCAAGAAGATACACATATATATGGAAATTACTTTTCTTTCTGGAGAAAGCTGTAGTTCTTATCTCTAGAAAAATAACGTGCTTTGCAGCCTTAGCTTTGAAGAAGACAACTGTGCATAAATCTATTTAATTAGCAATTATTAATTAGCAGTAAAACACAGCCATGATTTTTCTCAGCTTACTTCCAGCTTAATGTGCTGGCAGTCCCAAAGAATCTTCATAGGAAATGATTTGCAAACACATTAAAAATTTTATTAGGGCTCACGAACGGCTGGTGTCTGTATTAATAATAATACAATTATGTCTCATTAAAGCACTAAGCAGTTGCAAACAGGGAAAGAAAACCAAAGCTGCCTATTCTAATCAACACTTTGTATTGTCATTAACAGCTTTGGATTGGGAGACCATGTTAAGAGGCAAATTGCATACTGCTTTGATTGCATTGCTAAATAAGTAATAGGGGAAATATGAATATTTCAATGATATCTGTCGCTTCGTATGATTAACCTTAAAAGTATCATAGAATTAATATATTTAAGTATTCTAGAACTGAAATGCACTGCCGCTCTTAAAGTTACAAAAGGCAAGTGAATCAGATTTGCAGTGCTAGCCTCTGAGTTCTCTCTCTTTGTCACATGCAAACATGACCAAGAACTGGAATCCACCAAGGTAGGGCCATGTCGATGGTGGTGGTGCGGTTCTCAGTATCGCTTGGGTGCTTACTGTGCTTTTCATCTCTTATCATAGAATTGCAGAGTTGGAAGGAATCCTGAGGATCATGTAGTCCAACTCCTGCAATGCAGGAATATGTAGCTGTCCCTTATGGGGATGAAACCTGCAACCTTGGTGTTATCAGCACCATGCACTAACCACCTGAGCTATTGGGATGTATCCATCAAAACATTTCTGCTAGTGCAAGCACTTTTACCTGTGCAATGCAATTTCCTTGCCCTCTCCTTCTTCTGTACTTCCCCCTTCCACACAACCTCCAAACCCTCCAGAGCAGATTTAGGGGGCACAGAGAGAGGGCCAAGAAGTTACACTCTGCATCTGAGCATCCTTGCACTAGCACAGTGGTGGCCAAACTTGGCCCTCCAGCTGTTCGGGGACTACAATGCCCATCATCCCTGACCACTGGTCCTGAGTTGTAGTCCAAAAAACAGCTGGAGGGCCATGTTTGGTCACCACTGCACTAGCTGAACTGTTTAGTTGGATACTGTATCATCATCATATAAGGAGACCTAGCCAGATGGGCCGGGTATATATATATATATAATTATTATTATTAGATAGGGAGTGCAACCTGTCCCAGACAACTGGAGCAAGGGGTCAATTACAGTCTGCTTGCTTTGCTCAGCATCATTTTGGTGATCATGTGTAACCCTTTCTTTCTCCCCATGTGAATAGCAAGCATACATTTATATGGCGGTGGGAGTCGGGGTGGAGTAAACAGCTGTATTTAGAGACAGCATTGTGACTGGCCCAAACCTGCCCCCACGTTTCAGCATTAGGTGACCTGGGCTCTTCTGACAATCCATCTGGCTGTAGACATGTTGGCGGAAGTGAGAACACATCTTTCTCAGTTGTCACTCATTTTCATCTAACACCAGTTTGGGGCTCTTGCTCAAGTATCGCAACCAAAGAAAATACAATATATTATTATGAGTTTTGAAATGCTTTTTCAGGGTGGGGAAGAACAAATACATATCTAGATACGTGAGATGCATCACAGATGAGAAGCCTGTGGCCCTCATGTTGTGATTGGACTCCCAGCTCCCATCACATTTAACCATCATGGCCAGTAGTTGTAGATAATGGAAGTTGCAGCCTAGTAACATCTAGAGAGCCACAGGTCCTCCACCCCTACTTTAGATAAATAATATCCATGATGTTTACTTGTCAACAATTTCATATATATATATATATATCCCCTAAAATGTGTCCTGACACCAGAAGAAATCCTTTGCTTCAACTGACATTTCACAATTTTAACTTAATTCAGCTTTACAGCTTGCCATGCATTCATCACTGACAGGGAAATATACAGCCTACCATTATAAATCCTTTATGATGACCCTGTCTCCCATAGTCTTCCCTCTAATCATAGCTATGGCACTTGTGATTCGTGTCATTTGGAGAAATATATAAGACCCATAAAAGTGAAGGCTACTCCCCCCTCCCCTTTCTGACATTATTCAAGGAGCTATAAAAATAAAACCGAAAAGGAATCCATACAGAATTTCAAACTGCCGTGAATCAAATCCTGCCTTCTGACTATGCTTGACTAGGCTCCTGAACCGATGACCTTCATTCTCCAATCAGCAAATAAGCCTCGGCCGTGTCCATTCTACAGGATTTATTTAACCGAAGCCTTCCTTTCTTCTGCAAGTGAAAGTGAGCATTCCTTAAGCTTTTCTTGCTATGTCCTCCCTTTTCTCTTGATGGAGTGAGCAGCTACATGCATGCCAGATCAGAAGATTTAGCATGTCACCCAATTTCACCTGCAGGAGAGCAGGGGGAACTGCGATGGAACAGAAGGTTTCAAGGGAAGACCCAAGAGTTTCAGTAAGTTTAGTAAATTTAGTTTCAGCTAAATTCCTTCAGGGTGCTCTGCACATATTTTTATGTTGGGTGAAATGTGAGCACCTGCAGCCAATATTTATACATGGCACTCTTGCATAGTTGGCAGGGGTAGATTGGGTCCTCCCTAAAAGAGGTGTTGCGGTGAGACCTGGAGACCAACCTCCTGGTTATGAGTGGGTATATTGGACAGCCACAACACCCGATTGGTAGGTCCCTCGTTGCTGGGTTTAATCTGGCCAATGGGGAGTTGTTTACACAGATCGAGGGAACTGTATATACCTATGCAGGTGACCCAGAGCTTCCTCTTTCGGCTCGGGCAACGGAACACCTGCCCACCTTTCCCTATATTCAGGGCATTTTGCGATTGACCTTGCTATGCCCTCATGTGTCGTCTGTCATTGGCACAGGGGCACGGCAGGAATTTTCCCCACTTGGCTGATTGGCTGTGGCCATTTGGGTTTTGCCTGCCGCGTAGCAATTTGTCACAACTTGTAAGGTTGTGGATAGGCACTGGTTCATGTGATAGGGATGGGAGAACGGTCTCGCCATCCCTATGTGAAGGGTATTCCGTTAAAGGAATCCAGGGACTCAGCTTGGTTTGGTCAACCCCTGAGAGGGAGTTTTGCCTGTGCCTGAGTCCAGGGGAGCATCTGGGGAGTGAATAGAGTCTGTTCCTGGGCTTTTCACCTGCCTCAGGTGTTCACCCTTGGCTGACCTATGATAGAGCTCTGGGTCAGCGCTACCTCCGAGGGTGTAGGGAGCTTGTCGAACCAGAGCCTATGCAACCACTCACTTTTCTGTAATCAATAAAGTTGTGGCCTAAATTCTGCCAAAAACCAAAACTTGAGTCAAATGTGTCTTTATTTAGGGGGGAGGTCTCTGGGTCCGAACACGCAAATGTGTGTTTTTGTGTGCACCCTGATGGCTCCTCTGACACTCTCCTTTCTCTGGCTTGGCACTCAGAGAAGCAGTGGGTGGCTGAATCTTGCCTTTCTTTTAACCCTAACACCTTTTTAAATCCAGAATTCCCCTGAAATTTAAACTGTGGTTAGGCCCAGCCACCTAGTGGCTCTGGGAGAGCTGCCACTGCAGCTAGGCAGGCATAGCAGGGACCATCGAACCTCACCCTCAAAGCTGGCTTGTTGGGTTGTCAGAAGCAGGACCTCTACAGATGGCAGGGAAACTGATATACACAGGAAAAGGCTGCTTTTGTGTTATAACTCATTCCCTGCCCTCCCATATGCACAGCAAAAACCATTGCTACTTGGCTGCCCTCATTCTGACAATAACAGTTGGTAGCAGAGAGTACCCTCTCTCAGAAGAGTGAGTGTTAAAGGGAAGGAAATAGTTTGAGGCCTAAAACCTTTATATGTGTGAGGTTGGGGGGTGGGATGGAAATTGCATGGCAGTTTCCAGCCCCAAGTGCAAGGTGGACTGCCCATTCATGGCATAAAGAATTGTTGGGAGAGTCAAAAGTAGACCCAGAAGAGACACTCCGCCCAGCATGGCTACTCTAAGCCCAGGTTGACCCTCCCAAGTGATCTTCTCCAAGTGTTTTCCCAAACTTGGGTCACCAGCTGTTTTTGGACTACAACTCCCATCATCCCCAGCTACCACAACCAGTGGTCAGGGATGATGGGAATTGTAGTTCAAAAACCGCTGGAGTCTCAAGTTTGGGAAACACTGAGCTAGGCAATGTGAACTCTAAAACACTATATGCTGCTTTTTATATATAGAAAGTCGATGGGTTGTATTCAGTGGTCTCTTGCATGATGATGGAAGGCTTCTTAAGCCAGAAAATGTTTACATCAGCCGAACAGGGAGGGCAGCAATTTCCAGTGATACCCTCTCATCCCTGGAATTCTTTATGCCCACCTCTCATTGTGTTTTGAAGCAATCTGAAGCCAATTTTAGGAGTGCATGGAATAAAACACTGACACCCAAGGATGTGGTCAGTTGTATCCATTTCACCTGACACGGACATGAGAATATTAATTCTGTGTTTTTAAGTTTAAGAATGTAGTCCCCCCCCTTTTAATATAATCCAAAGGCTAGATATATCTAGAGATAAGCAGAATTGAATCTTGTCATCTGCACGTAATATAAATCATCATGAAACTAAGGCAAGATTTCAGAGACAGAGCTGATTATCAAGGCAGTTAATTAAGCTTTTCTCTGGCAGGTCAAGAAGTGCATGCCTAACATTTCTCTTATGCTCTCAAAACAAGCGAAGCATAAATTATTCCATCTTGAAGAGTGGATTGCTAGCTCCTCATTCACTGTGGGCAGCTGCTAAAGCTACACAAATCTTTTCACACTCCCCCAGTTTCAAATGCTCTGCTCAACCTCACCATTACTTAGACCTGCTATGCACAACTTGCAGCCTATCAACCAGCTATGTATGGTGGTGATTGGCACCCATTTTTTAATCACTCATGCAGCATAAACATAATGCGCATCAACCACCTGTAGAAAGTGGCAACATTTGCCTTGGTAGATTACAAGCTCAACAAGTATAGCCTACCGGTTGGAATCATGGTATCACAAACACTGAAGTTTTTTTTTATAGTTCTCCAGCCAAGTGCTTTGTTTTCTTTTAAAAAACATGCTTTTGCAAGACGTTACATAACAGGGAGGTATTTTTTTTAGGAAACACTATTTTGACAAATCATTACCATTTGAAATCAACATAAACAGAGTTTCGACAATCATTGTTGTGCCTTTCCTGCTCATGTTGTTGTTTAGTTCTTTGGTTGTGTCCAACCCTTCATGACCCCCTGGACCAGAGCACACCAAGCACTCCTGCTCATACATGAATTACTTCTTCCAATGCTCATTAGCAGAGCTGTGTGCAAATGGTTTCTTGAAATTCTCCACCGTATTTGTGGGGAGAGAAATGGAGGGGGGATTTCACTGAATTTCTTCAAGGGGGAAATGATGATTCTCTCCCCCTCCCACAATAATTGGAGAACATTCTGCAAAGTGGTCTCATTATTCTACAGGCAAGAGGAGAAGGAGAGGAAGAGCCACTAGGGATGAGGAAGAGCCCCTAGGATCGATAGCTGGGAGGTGAGTTACTGTTGCTTATCGGCGAAGGAGTGGGGCAGCAGAGAGGTCCTTGATGCAAATGCACCAGTGGAGCAAGTACTCCTGCCAGTCCATTTGCAATGGCACCAACCTCCCCAATGCTTTGTCCTTCCCCCTATGAGTAGGCAACAGTACCCACCTGCTCAGAAGTTGGTGTGGTGGATCTGCCCCACCAGCAAACTGCTTTGGCTCAGAACAAGGTCTCCTGATAAATTTCCTCTGAGCTCCAGCAATTAGCTCTCCTTCCTCTACCTCCCCTCAAAAGCCAGGAAGGAAAATGTGTCCATCATATCTCCTCAGAAATGACTGCATAGCACTTCATCCACCAAAATATTCACAAGAGCATCTGTCATAGCATGAGCTAAGCAAGATAACAATTAGAAAAGCACTCTGGTTTACAAACTCCATTATTCTCAAAACGTTTTGCCAGGCGCTTAAATGATCCTGCCGTTAAAGCTGCTGTTGTTGCTATTATTACCTAATTTCACTTCCACTCGTGGAGTGTAACATTTTATGATCGGCAAAGGCATCGGGAATGATATATGTGTCAAAAAACAAGAACAGAAAAAAATCAAGCATTTTGCCATTATTGTTAGGAAAGCTGTACACCGGGAAAGCTATCGTATTCACCTCGATAGACTGTTGTGCATTCTTTATTGTTTGTGGCATATATGATAATAAGCAGAAAATAATCAGAACCAAACTGAGTTGGAAGGGGAGGGGGGGGGACATTCCTTGTAGAAAATATGTATTCAGGTGTTCCATATAATGAGGTCTTTTCACTACTAACCTCGACAGCAGGACCTCGGAGTCAAACCAACTGTGCCATTTTCCTGGACTTAATGAGCAATCCATTCTCTAACATCAACAAAATCATTCTGGTTTCCCCTGCCCTCCCTAGACATGTCACAGTTCAAAAAGGATTCTACACAGTTGCGCTCCCCAACCCCTTTCCCCTGCCTGACAAGCAATATATGCAGCAGATCTTCTTGTCTCTTATATGCTGCTATTCAGGCTATTACTTTTCTTTGCGAGGTTTAACTGTGACGGCATGTAGATTTCCAGCAGAATGGGAATATGGAGGAAAAGCCCTGAAGACTGAAAGGGGCTGGGGAGGTCACGTAGTTAAATGTTTCCCTCCTGATAATATATAATGAAAAGCTCCGTACAAGAACTTAAATTTAATGCTGCCAGGGATCAGGCTGTATATGATTCAACTCTCTTGTGAGGAAATGTTGTAGCATTTTGGGCATTTTAGTTTGCGTGTCGAGGTCCCCAAGCGACCCCTAAATAAATCACAATTCACACAGAATTTTTGTTTAAGGTTTTTGACATAATTTTGGCCACAACTTTATTAAAATACATAAATGTGAGTGGTTGCTTAGGCATTGGTTCCGACTATCTGTCCCCATCCAGGGACAGAACTGACTTCCGGATTCCAGCGAAAGCCAGTAAGGGAAAACAATATTGGGGAGAAAATGGAGCTGAGCCCCAGGCCCTCACTTCTCCCTGCATGCTCCCAGGGGCTTGCGCGGCCCAAGCCCCTTGCCAGGGATTCGGATAAAGCATGGCGAGCCACTGGATTCCTTTAACGGAATTCCCTTGCAGCAGCAGCATTGGAGGGGCAGGCACAGCCAATCCATGCCCCTCCACCAACCAAAAATTAACCAATGCCTAACCGCAACCTTACAAGTTGTGACGATTTGCTACGCAGTAGGCAAAACCCAAATAGCACCAGCCAATCTGCCAAATGGACGAAATTCCTACCAGGCCCCTGCTCCAAAAGCAGACGACCCCATGACAGGCATAGCAAGGTCAAACGCAAGAGCCCAAATTTGGGGAGGGTGGGCAGGTGATCCGGTGCACACAGCAAAAGAGAATACTCAATGCTGCGTGCCCAGTATATAAAACCTTTGTTCCACCCCACAAATTGGCAACATCAGAATTAGCCCAGTAACCCAAACAGCCCAATCACTGCCAATGGTCATCTAAATGATCCCACCCAGCAACTGAGGGGGTGGCCTGTCAGACCCCACTGCAACATGTGCTCTGCCTGAAGGAGAACACGCTTTAGTGAACAGGCAAATAGGAACTTTCCTCTCCTTTTCTTCCACATGGCTGCTTCAGTAAACAGAAGGTGAAGGGCTGTTGGAGGGGCAGAGGGTGGCAGAAAGGATGTTGGCCAAACATAGGTGCCAACTCAATAGGCCTGAGGTGTGTTCAGCCTCTCCCATGTCTGTTGGGTTGGGGCTGAGTGGCCGGCCTTGCAGCGTTGGTGGACCTTGGTAGGTCTCACAGCGGCAGCCTCTTCCCATTATCGGCCTCATTCTGATGTGTGTTGCATGATGTCACCAGTCTCGTGTCATGCACATGATGGCGCATATGTGCAATGCCCCACCCCAGTGTTGGGTGCAACCCGACGCCTCTGTGGCCAATGGAGAGACTGGTGGGATGAGAAACATGTACAGTGCCTCAGATTACAGACTCAGATAACGATACACGTTTCCCGTGAGTTTCATTCCTTTTTCTTTCTTTTTTTCTACTTTTATTTAAGATTCAACAATAACAAAAAAAATCCACAATAACAATAACTAATACATCAGTTCATTACAATTGACCATCTTTAGCAATAGTTGACAAATTACAAAACATCACTTTGAGTTAGTCAAATTTTTCATATCTAACTTTTTTCTCTTTATCTCTTCTTAGCAAATCAAAAAGAAAAGGACCAAAAGAAGAGGGTAAGAAGAAAGAAAGAGGAAGAAAGAAAAGAAAAGAAAAGAAAAGAAAAGAAAAGAAAAGAAAAGAAAAGAAAAGAAAAGAAAAGAAAAAAGAGAAAGAGAAAAAATTCATTCCTGATTCCCTGTGAATGAGTCCTGAGTTAATCAAAGGCATGTATTGCACTCTCGGCTCACTAGCTGGGAATTGGAAGGTTCAAGCCTGCTGGGGAGTTCTTCCCAAGCACAATCCCTGTGGCGAACGTGCTGGAAGAGTGCACCCCTGCAGGCAGCAAGATTCAATCCTGCTCAATTTGGCTGGACATGCTTGTTTCCCTGCTGGGAACAGGCATGCACAGCCAAAGTGCTGGGCTGGGCTATTTGAAAGCCCTTGTGCAAAACTGCCCCACACTGTTATTTGTCAGTGGTTGCTTATGTCTTCTTACTCCCACATCTCTTGCTGCTCAACTATGCTGCATTTTGTCAGCCCTGGATCCCTCTAGGTGGGTCATGGGGCCAGTTGCAGAGGAAGGGGCTTCGGTATCCAGGGTGTGGCATGTCACACACAGGTCCGTGGTACGTCGCACGTGGGGGCATGGCACATCACATGTGTGCGCATCCCAAGGGGGAGGTGCCCGCCCTTGGCGATGTCACCCTCCTAGGCTGGCACCCGTGGTGAACCGCCCCTCTGCCCCCTTCCTCCGCCACTGCATGGGGCTAGCCTAGGCTATCTTGACCCAATTGAACCAAAGCCATGATCTCCTTAATATCTAGGAGGAAATTATTATTATTATTATTATTATTATTATTATTATTATTATTGCTATCATTATTACTATTTGAATTTATATACCGCCCTATACCCAGAGGTCTCAGGGGGGTTCACATAAAATGATCACAGTATATAAAACAAAACAAAAGCAATAAGCCAATAATACCCCCCCCCCCAAAAAAGAGCCACATTTTAAAAGATTATGGGATGTTGATCAGGTCAGCCAAAGACCTGGTTAAAAAGGTACATTATACACCATTAGGCGCCAGGCAAACTTCCCTGGTGTTAAATATTCGGAAAAAGTCAGAAGCCCAAGACAGTATAAGTTCCTCAATTAAGTTTATTCAACATTTGTCAGTGACAGCAGCTCACTCAGAGGAACACAAGAACCAAACTGACTGGACAACACTATAATAATCCCGAGCATGAACTGACCGTTAACAGTTGACGGTTGAAAGTACATGCGCTTACTTGCCATCAGAACGTTCGTCTACCAACGCTTATATGATTGGTTAGAACGCACCTTGCAATATAAAATGTGTTAAACCCAATACATAACACCTGGGGAGAGCATTCCACAGATGGGGACCTCTCAAGGAGGAGGCACAAAAGGAGGGCCTCAGAAAATGATCTTAGGGTCCGGACCAGGTAGGTTCATATGGAAAGAGGTGGTTCTTGAAGTATTGTGGTCCTGAGCCGTCTAACGCTTTAGAGGTCAAAACCAGCACTTTGAATTGGTCTTGGAAACTAATCGGAAACATCTGATACATTCTGGAGTATACTCTCACTTTGTATGGGGTGATGGCTCTACTCAACAGACCAAGTTGGAGCCCCACATTTACTTAATGGGTTTCCTGGAACACACTGTAATGTTCAGGGTTTCCAGGGCAAAAGCACAGGATTCCCTTGTTCCCTGAAGCTCCTAAATTTGAAAACTGCTGGTCCCCTCCACATGTTTAACACTTTGTTTTTTAAATATCAGGATCTCTTGCTTTTAATTTGGGTTTGCACCCCTACCATTTCGAAACAATAACAGGAGAAAGGCTGTTTGTTGAAAGAATCGACAAATTAAACAGCTGTTGTTGTTTTCTTCTTCTTCTAGTCATTGCACCAGACTCTTTGCCTGAAATATGCACATTTAGGGTTTGGTTCCATTCCTGTCTCTTTCCTTTCTTCCCCTAACAAGATGAGTCTACAGGTACATTCACCTTGAAAGTCGACACACTTTTCTCTCTTGCCTTGTATGCCTGAAGGAAAGTTTGTAGGTAGTTGACCTTCTGTTGCTCAGGCATCCTATTACTGCACACACTGTATATATTAACTATAGCTTCCCTTGAGATAGAGACGTTTGCATTTTGCCATTTTATTTTTTTTAACGAAATATGTCTTAAGGTTAACATATTTCTCCAGAGAACTGGCAGGATACAATCTCGATGGCTCATTTATTACCAGTCTGCTTGCTTCTCTTTCTATGTGTTTATGCACATTTATTCAGAAATGATAGGGTGGGTGTGGGTTCTGCAAAAACACTCCAGAGAATGCCAGACAGAACCTATTATGAGCAGGCTTGCTGTGATTGCAGTCTGTACCAGGGACCACTTCACCAGTGGCCCTTGCATGCACATATTGGAAGCACAGCACTAATATGCTTCATCACATCAGGACTGCTGGATGACAATATTTCATCATAGTACACATGTGTACAGTGGTACCTCGGGTTAAGAACTTAATTCGTTCTGGAGGTCCGTTCTTAACCTGAAACTGTTCTTAACCTGAAGTACCACTTTAGCTAATGGGGCCTCCCGCTGCCGCCACACAATTTCTGTTCTCATCCTGAAGCAAAGTTCTTAACCCGAAGTATTATTTCTGGGTTAGCGGAGTCTGTAACCTGAAATGTCTGTAACCTGAAACGTATGTAACCCGAGGTACCACTGTATAAAATATAAATAAATGTATAAAGTATAAATAATAGAATGAAATAATAATAATAATAATAATAATAATAGGCTCTGTTGTCAAAGAAACAAGTAGGTGAGCTCAGAGGCGGAGCTAGCTACTCCGGCACCCGGAGCAGTGCACATATCGTGCACCCAGGGGGCGTGGTGAGCCACCCATGGGGAGCATCACAGGGGGGCGCCGCAACCCGCCCACACCGAACGTCCCAAGGGGGAGGGCGCCAGCCATGTCCCAGGGGGGTGCTGCCCGTGGCAAGTCTCCCCCCCCGGGATGACACCTGGGGTGGACCGCACCCACCACACACCCCTTCCTCCACCAGTGGGTGGGCTTTACCCCACAACTTCTTTTTTTTAAAAAAAAAACAATTTTTATTAAGTTTTCCATTTAACAATCCAATCATATGACCTTGCGATATGACCTTGCGAACACTTTTGATACGAGGGTCATGTCGTCTTTCAGGGAGGTGCTGAAAAGGCGGATGAAGCAGCAGACCATGGACAGGTTCTTCAGCAAGAAGCAAAGAGTGGAAGAGGAACCTTCTTCGAGTTGTCCCCCAGAGTCTTAGAAAATGTATGTACAGTACACTTTGGTGATTTTTAAATGCTTTTCTGTCATGTTTAGAAACTTAAATTATTGTTCCTTCAATTTTTGAAATGCTCTTTACAGTATGTGTGACTTTAAAGAGCACTTAATAAACTCTTTTTGTACCAAATTTGGCTTTGTTTGGACTTTTTTTGACCATAGGAACACATTAATTGATTTTCAATGCATTCCTATGGGAAACCGTGCTTCGCAAGACGAAAAATTTGCAAGACGAAAAAACTCGCAGAACGAATTAATTTCATCTTGCGAGGCACCACTGTAGTTAATCTGAATTATACCAATACATATCATAAAATCCAAATATTTTGCCGAATTTTTAAAATTTTTGTTGGGGGTACCCATGCTTCGAGTTCAGTAAGAGTCCAATCATCTCATATTTCTGCTGCTTTAATATTCACAAGCCCCATCTTCCAATCTTCTTGTTTTTATCGTTTTTCTTCTTAATAACCTCTGAGTTGTTTCCACAGTCCCCCACAACTTCACCTGGCTGATAGGTAGAAGAAGAATAGCAAAAGTTATGAGATACATATATATATGTGAAAGAGAGATACTGGAGAGACAGGATGTCTTGGTATATGTTGAACATAAGCTGGAGTTTGGGGCTCCCCTGAAAACCTAATGGAAAAACAAGATCTATGGGTGTGTTTATGCTGGAAACCTCTCCATCCTAAGCTCAGGCTGCTTATATGTGTAAATAAAACCATACATCCTAAAGATACAACAATCTTAACTGACCTTCATTTCAAGGAAACCAAACGCTTTGTAAAGTGCTTGGAGCAACTGGAGTTTCTTGCTGCTCGGTGTTTGGGGTACCGTGTTAACAATGTAAATCAGCATGTGAAAATTTCAGGCAAACTGTGTTTTCTTTTGTCCTCTTTCTTGGCGATGCTTTTCCTTTTTGTGATGTGTGAGTGACCAGCCTACCCTTGATGAAAGGCCATAGTTCAGTGGTAGACCATTTGTCTGGCACGCAGAAGACCTAGGTTCAATTTCTGGTATCTACAGGTAGCCCTAGCAAACACACCTATCTGAAACCCTGCAGTGACATTGTCATTCATTTTAGATTATACTTATCTCACTGGACCAATTGTCTGATTCAAGCAAGTTTCTTTCTTCCCATAATTGGACTGACTGCGGCACATAATGTGCCATCTGAGCTCTTGTTCACATGCCACTAAAGCTGCACTCCTATATGCACTTACCTGGGAGTAAGGCCCATTTAACTCAAAGGATCTTACATCTGAGTAAACCTCCCTAGGGTTGGACTATAAAGCAGTCATTGACAAGAACCTATTTAATAGACTACGTGAGGTGAAAAGAATAAAAGGGTTATAGATTTACAACAGGTGTAAGAAACCTTTGCCCTCCACATGTTTGCTGAATTACAGCTCCCATCAGCCCTAGCAAGCATAGACAATGGCGAGAGATAATGGGAGTTGTAGATCAACAAGATCTGGAGAACTCCTACCTGATGTAAAATGTTGGTAGTTGGAGGGAAAAGGAGGGAGAATGATGCTTTTTCAAGATGGCAAGAGCTGAATGGAGAAGTTCTGTGAGTCTTAATGAGAGAAGAAGGGAGTGGGGCTTCAGGGATGGGAATTACGGAACATGTAATTTGCCAACAAGTAGGACTAGGCAGGAGATCTTAATATAGATGGCATTTTGAGAGTAGACTTCACCATATAGACCTTGACATTTAGGTCAAGACTCCAATTTCCTTCCTTTCAACTCAAAGGTCAGTAGCCAACACAGATGTGTTCATTAAACTCCCTCCTTATGGTTTCAGAGTGATTATTAGGCATGAAGTTCAGCATCCGGCTAACTAGAACAGTTCAGCTCTGGATCCTCTTTTCAGGGTCAGGGCTCAAGGCTGGACCACACAAAGCAGGGCAGAAACGGTGAGGGCAGCCTCCCTTCATTTTGTCACCTTCTCCACATGCTGCTACCTCCTTTGCAACCAGAATGCAGAGAGCAGGTATAACACAGTGGCAGGGGAGACAGGAAAAGTCAGCTAGTGCCATTTAATCATCATACAGACATCAGCCCCCGAAAAAACTCCACAGAAAAGCAATCTTGGTGTAATTGTACACAGCGGTGCAGTGTGCGTTGGCAGTGCCCGGGGCAAGGCAAAGATTGTGCCCCCTAACCACCTTATCAGCATGGCACAGGAGGCTCCAGGCAGACATCGCTGTGTCCCTGTGGCAGCCGCTCCTCATTGAGGTCACCGGCTGGTCACTGCGTCCACCCTGTCAGCTCAGCGAGCTCCCAGCAGGAGCAGTGGCTGGTGTGGCATTTGCCCGTTTGTTTGAAAATGTCTGTACAGGGGGAGAGAAAGGGTTAATATGTAGACCAATAGGAAAGCCGGAGGCAGAGCCTACCTGTTTATAAAAGGGCTTAGCCCGAGGTTTGGGTGTGGGTAGTTGGTTGGTTTTAGTGGGTTGGTTGGTTGGGAAAGGCAGTTGGAAAAGCAGTTGGCAGGCAGTTGGAATTAGAGAGACAGTTAGTGCAGTTGGTTCTTGTGTGAGGGGAGGTAGAAAAGTTAGAGATAGGATAAAAATAAGACTAAGAAGGTAAAGAGTAACAACCTTTTGAATGCAGTTAAAGTTTACTTGTGTCTGCAATAAACTACAGTGGTAAAGGTAAAGGTAAAGGGACACCTGACCATTAGGTCCAGTCGTGACCGACTCTGGGGTTGCAGCGCTCATCTTGCTTTATTGGCCGAGGGAGCCGGCGTACAGATCATGACTAAGCCGCTTCTGGCGAACCAGAACAGCGCACGGAAACGCCGTTTACCTTCCTGCCAGAGCAGTACCTATTTATCTACTTGCACTTTGACATGCTTTCGAACTGCTAGGTTGGCAGGAGTAGGGACCGAGCAACGGGAGCTCACCCCGTCCTGAGGATTCGAACCATCTATTGCCCATGTATCATTGAGGAATTTACTTCCTCATCCTTTGTGTCCCATTCCAATAATGTCTTATACATTTTAGACAGCACTTTTACATTACATTCCAGCAGATTTCTCTCCAGTTGTGATATTTGTTCCCCAAACCCTCGTATCCTATCTTTCTTAAATAATTGGTTCAAATGATGATATAGTATCCATGTTGTTTAACTGCATGATAATTCCTTAAATTCTTTTAATTGATACTCTCCTCCCTCTTGTTTTAATAAAAAATTTAAAAGTTTGTTATCTTGATTTCTTATTTTTCTGGGAAGATTTGCCATTTCTGCATATTCCATAAGGTTTTGTATCCATTTCTTCTTTTACTGGGACTTCTTCTTCTTCTTTCCATTTTTGGGCAAGAAACATTCTTGCTGCTGTAGATGCACCTATACTATTAGGGGAAAGAACCGCCAGGGATAAAAAAATGACCAAAGACTGGCATATTTGCAATAAAAATCTTTATTAGAATAAAAAAATTAATTGGGGAAGGGGGAAACTGGGCCTTGGTGGAGAGAGCTGCTGGCCTCACTGTTGCCGCTATCTGGAAGAGAAAAGAACAGAAAAGATTCTTAATACTTCCATTTCTTATTACTGCAAGGATCTCCAAGTGGCCCACATTATTCTCCCTTCCTCATCCAATCCCTAAACTCTTCTTAAATCAGGGAGCTGCCTCCCCCCCCCCCAGCCAGCCAAATTCTCTCTGGCGTCCCTGTTCTTCGTGAACAAAGATCAACACTCACCACTGGTGGAATCACTGGTGGCATCCATCCCCTGGTCCTTCGGCCTCACATAGATGGTTCTCAGTTTAATTTTCCTCCCGTCCACGATTACACTTTCTTGCCTCATACAGTCCAGGGGATGGATTTTAGTGGTACGGCAACAGGAGGCCAGCAGCTCTCGAAACCTGCGCAGACAGCGGGATCTAGGAAAGAAAAGGAAGAAAGTCACGAAATGGATTATTTCCTCAATACTCTCTATCCATGCACTGCCAGCCATTTCCCTGAAAGCATCTAAGGGGGCCCTGAGGACAATCTTTAAAAATTAATCTAACCATGACCTGGTTCCCTATGTGTCTAAATCTTAAGGGATAGCTAAAGAAATAGGGGGGAAATAAGAGATTCTACTTACAAGCGAGACGACTGAACCTTCATTATGTCGACAACCAAAAGCACTCTCTCTAAATACAATCATTAAATTCAAATAGTTGCTCTGCCCAAAGTTCTCAGCCAAGTCACTCAGCAGGGGACGTGTCATAATGGAGGACATGACATCATCACTCTAGCTACCTCGCCTAACAATGGGCACCACTCCTCTTATTATTATTTTTCAAATGTATATTTCAGTGGGTTAAGTGGCTTTATTTAATTAATTTAGAATATGGTTACCAAGTTTTTTTCAATGAATCCGGGGACACTTTTTTCTTTTCTTTTTTAAGCTGAGTAGCATCAGGGAGCCCATAGTGGGGATGGTGAAGCAAAAGATTCTTTTTTTTTTCAAATAAATTTTTATTAATTTTCCAACACAATTATACAATTTTATCCAAGTTTTAACAAATTATCTCTTTTGGGACTTCCTTCAGCTTCTCTGGCAATCATCCATATTTATCTCTTAAGTACGCATTTCCTTCATTTGTATTGCCATTTGTCTTCCCTCCCCCTTCTATTTCTCTTTAACAATACATCTCAACTTTTACAGTGCCTCGTGAAACCCCACTAGCGTTGTTTGCACATCACATACATTTTTCAGCTATTCTACAAACTTTCCCCAGTCTTCGATGAACTTTTGGTCTCGCACGTATCAGTTTCATTCTCCATTCTTGTATCATTGGTATTTCCTCTTGTTTCCATTTCTGGGCCAATAAAATTCTTGATGCTGTAACTGCTTACTGAAAAAGTTTACAATCCTTTCTTCTTATTTCCTTTCCTGTAATCCCTAAAAGAAAGGCTTCTGGTTTCTTTACAAAAGTATATTTTAACATCTTTTTCAATTCATTGTGTATCACTTCCCAGAAACTTTTCACTTTCTTACATTCCCACCACATATGATAAAATGTTCCTTCTTTTTCTTTACATTTCCAACACTTATTACACGTCTTATACATTTTTGCTAGTTTTACCGGTGTAATGTACCATCTATAAAACATTTTCATGACATTTTCCTTCAACGCCGTACATGCAGTAAATTTTAAATTTTCTTTCCACAGTTTTTCCCATTCATCAAATTGAATATTATACCCAAAGTCTTTGGCCCATTGTATCATTACCGATTTAACCTCTTCATCCTTCTTATACCATTCCAACAATATTTTATACATTTTTGACAAAATTTTACATTCATCGTTTATTATATCTGTTTGAAACTTTGAATCTTTTTCTACATAACCACTTTCTTTTATATCTTTTTTAAACATTTCATTTACCTGGAAATAATGCAACCAATCATATACGTGATCTTTAACTTGTTCATATGGTTTTAATTTCCATTTTCCTCCTTCTTTAATTACCATTTCACCATACGTAATCCATTTACCTCTCATATTAATTTTCTTTACGCTCATAACCTCCAAAGGAGATAGCCATTGTGGAACTCTTGGTTCCAATAGATTTTTGTACCTGTCCCATATTTCTATTAACGAATTCCTGAAGATGTGGTTCTCAAAACCTTTATGAATTTTCTTCTTGTCACACCATAAATATGCGTGCCATCCAAATTTGTTATCAAAACCTTCGAGATCTAATAATTCCTTATTTTCTAGTTTTATCCATTCCTTTAACCAACATAGGCATGCTGCTTCATAGTATAATTTCATATCTGGCAGGGCGAAGCCTCCTCTTTCTTTCACATCCGTTAATAACTTATATTTTATTCTTGGCTTCTTCCCCTGCCAGATATACCTTGAAATCACTCTTTGCCACTCTTTGAAGATCCCTACCCCCTTTATAATGGGGATAGTCTGAAATAAAAATAACATCTTTGGAAACACGCTCATCTTTATCGTAGAGATTCTACCCCAAAAAGACAGTTTCATTCTACCCCACACCTCCAGATCATTCCTTACTCCCTTCCAGACCGGTATATAATTGTTCTGAAACAGGTCAATTTTTTAGGATTGGGATGGTGAAGCAAAAGATCCTGGGCCCAAGCACACATGCATATTGTATAAAGGTGCAAAGTTTTTCTTTTGCACCCTGTGAAACATAAATGCACAGAGGTTTTTTTTAAAAACTGGGCAACGGCCACCCGCCCACAACTCCCAAGCCATCCCCGATCAGTCAAAACAAAGGGGGAAGGGGGCAGGAATTCTGTACCACCAGACATCCCCGGTTCCCCTTCAGAAGTGGCAGCAGCAGTAGCAGTCAGCAGCCCGGAGCCAGCCTGGTAGCGCAGTTGGCTCTGGCTGGCTTCAGGAGCAGCTTGCTTCTGTGGCACCCGCCAGTTTGCTTCCCGGAAATCCCCATATGATGTGTCTTGTGCACAACACATTATATGGGGACTTCTGGCAAGGAAAAATGATGGGCGCCATGGCAGCGATCAGCAAGCAGCTCCTGAAGCCAGCCAGAGCCAGCTGCGCTACCAGGTTGGCTCTAGGCTGCTGAGGCTGCCGCTGCCATGTTTCCCGGGGACAGATTTGCAAATCCGGGGACGTCTGGTAACCCTAATTTAGAAAAGATCCACAGCTGGCTTCATGCAGCGCAGTGCATTTCTGGACAGGACAGGAAACACCTTGCAAACACACACACTTTTCAACATGGAGGGGTCACCAAGGGACAACACTTCCGGCCTAGACTATGGCTGCTGTTTCTCACTTAAGAGTTAAAAATAACCCCTCTCAACACCCTGTAGTAAACTGTCCAGGATTATGATGGACAGGAGCAAGACTTCACCCTTCCACCTCCTCATCCCCCTGTTTCTTTCAGTTTCTGCCCAGTGTGTTCTGCCAATAAACAGCTTTCCTTAGGTTG
Organism: Podarcis pityusensis; assembly: GCF_964106645.2. Taxonomy (NCBI): domain Eukaryota; kingdom Metazoa; phylum Chordata; class Lepidosauria; order Squamata; family Lacertidae; genus Podarcis; species Podarcis pityusensis. Next base: position 87,718,801 of record NC_138030.1, read on the forward strand.
CAAGGAAGTGAAATGTTATGACTTTGTGGGTGCCAGACTCCCCTTTGTCATGAGTTTCTGGGTGCCAGCACTGAACCCCTGGACACTGAACATCTGGGGAGTTGATCTAAGCCTTGTTTCAATGTACCCCAAGCTCTACATTTGATTCTTGGTTATTAAAAATTGTTTTAAACCATTTTATTTCATTCAGAAAAGAAAATCTGGCATGTGGTTATCTTAAAGGTTTATAGGCAATGGGTGACACTTTTATTGATCCTTTTTGTAAGTTATTATTTGCCTACTTTAATGTATTATTTCTATATAGTAATCAGTTAGGGGCTGGGGTGGGAAGCAGTTTTAAATGTGAAACTGGTGGATGGCTGTCATTAATTCAGATCCATTTCATAGAATCATAGAATCTTAGAGTTGGAAGGAACCCCAATGGTAATCTAGTCCAACCTCCTGCGATTGGACACGTTAGTCCAGGTGTGGTCTGACCAAAGCAGAATTGAGTGGTACTACAGTGGTACCTTGGGTTATATACGCTTCAGGTTACATACGCTTCAGGTTACAGACTCCACTAACCCAGAAATATTACCTCGGGTTAAGTCAGTGGTTCTCAACCTGTGGGTCCCCAGATGTTGTTGGGCTACAACTCCCATCATCCCTGAGCTCTGGCCTTGCTAGCTAGGGGTGATGAGAGTTGTAGTTCAACAACATCTGGGGACCCACAGGTTGAGAAAGGCTGCTCTAAGTGTTTTTGACCACCTCTCTCCCCCGCCTCTTGTTATATCTCTTTTTATACCCTTTTATACCCTTGGGATGACGGACTTCCCCTCTTCCCCTCTCCGTGGGGGAATCTTCCTGAGAAAACCTTTTTGGGGGCTTGAAGCAAGGTTTGCGCCTCTTTTGAGGAGGGAAGCTTTAAGTTTATATTATGTTCATGCCTTGCCCAGCTACACACCTGTGTGTGTGTTTATGGGGGATTGAGAGGGCGCACTCGCGTATGTGAGAGCATTTTTGTCTCGGCTTCTTGGGAGGGGGTGAGGAAGGCAAGGAGGCAGCGGATGTGCAAAGGCTCAGTGCCTTAACTTGGATGCAGCATCTGCCTAGAGGGCGGAAACAATAATCCCACGTCCAAAAGTCTAACGAAGTTACTTAAGATAATATTCCTAACCACAAAGAGCTGGAAATCGTACGGCAAAGCCATCTGCCATTGACGGCAGCGTAGCCAAGAGCCCGATCCGGGGTGGGTGCCACCCCATTGGGATGCTTGCGTGGGCGACATTTCACGCCCCCGTCGCTCCCAGTACCAAAGCCCCTAGCTCCGTCATTGCTCCCCACACGGAGAAGAGTTCAGACGTAGCCAAATCCTTGAAGCCACCTCAGAAGTCTGTTGGGTGCATAGGGTGTGCTAGGATTTCAACAACAGCCCATGCTACCGGGATAAATGTAGCTACATTCATTAATGTGAGCGCTGTGGTGGCTCACATCCCCATTCCAAATGTTTTTGCGCCAGACCTTTTTTCTTTGCTTCTGGAACTCAGGATCTATATCAGGAAAGAAGGACTTTAGAACGGCTGCTGGTACTGCAGGCTCCCAATTGGCAAAGGGACCTGCCTGAAAATGACACGTTTTTCTCCCTAGCCCCCTCCCCAGTTTCTCTTGGAGCCATGTTACTCCTGCTGCACACATATCCTAACAAGGGGGTGACAGAATACCTGGAGGAGGGATTTTGTGTCAGCTTTCGCATCCCGGTGAAAGGTACTGTGATTTCGAATAACCCACCCAACCAGAAATCCACCTGATCCACCAAGTTTACACAGGTGTAATCTTGTGCACGTGACATTAAAGACTAGGGATGATGGAGAACATGCAATAGTCACGTTTGGAACCAAGTTCTGCAATAGTTTCCTTATTTGCTTGCTAATCAACTTCCCATGCGAGGAGCAGCGATCTTGAACAATGCCGATTTCCTTCCCCAAAAAATAATTTCACAACATTAACAACAGTGCTTTCAAATCCACAAAAATCTTAACAATGATCTCCTATACTGACTACTCTGTTATTACTGTTATTATTGCTTTGGAAGTACCATCCGATGAGATCGGCTGGTGCATTTTTTGCCTGATGTACACATTCTAGCAATTTCCCTTAATATATTGCATTTTATTTTCGCAGGTTACCTAATATATGTTTATTTGTGCACATGACATTCCTGGAGAAGCTTATTGTAGCATTTGACTGATCTTTGGTCTGCATGGTGTGATGTGTTAGTGGGGGAACAGGGATCACCCAGATCCCTGGAAACCAGATTTCCCGCTCTAAACCCTTGGGTGCTGGGGTCTAATCAGAGTTTTGAGAATTTAGGTAAGGTGAGAGGCTGACCTTGTTTTTCTGACAGACAGAGGGACAGAGGGAGATGATGGCCCTGCCTCTAACCCATCACAAAAACCATCTACATGACAAAAGGGTCACTGAGGAGCCAGTTGCCAGGGCAGTGTGGGTGTGATGTCACACACATCACACAAAATGTTGTGCTTTTACAAAGAGGTTTTTGGGCAAGGTGTTATGGGAACAAGGAGGCAGAAATTAGAAGACCTTCATATGGAGGCTGAAGGTCAGAGCCACCTTGGCAGGCTGGCTGAAGGAAGGCTGGGACAGAGGCACAGAGATGTCTTGGAGTCCAGTGCTGCTTTGCTGTAGGGGGAAAATCCCTTGTGAGATGTAATTCTGCACACCTCTCCATCCCAGAGCCAAGTTGTATTTGTGTGAAAAAAACCATACATCAAAAAGACTGTGCAGTCTCTGTTGTGCCTCATTCCTTTCTTATTTTTTATGATTTTCAACTTTATACATTTCAATAATTTTACAATCATCTTAACATTTCAAAACTCGACTTCTTTCCCCCTCTTTCTGCGTTTCCTTAAATTTATTTTTAACATTCTCTTCATATTCCAAATTAACTTATTTTACTCATTTATTATCTACTTTAAATAAAAACTCTTATAAAACTGCAGGTTATTACAATAATCCTGCCATTGTTCTTATCTGTTTACAGTTTATTTCTAAACATTCAATAAACCATTTCCATTCTTTTATAAAAAGTTTGCTATCTTGCTTTTTCCAGTAAGTTTCGCCAATTCTGCATATTTCATAAGTTTTTGCATCCATTCATCTTTCACTGGGACTTCTTCTTCTTTCCATTTTTGGGCAAGTACAATTGACGCTGCTGTAGTCACATACATGAATAAGTTTCTATACAGTTTAGGTAGTTCTGTCCCTATAATTCCCAAAAGGAAAGCTTCTGGTTGTTGTTTTTTACAAAGGTTATTTTAAACATCTTTTTCATTCCATTATGTATAATTTCCCAGTAAGCTGTAACCTTCACTTTAACCAGACAGCTCTTCAAATACAGTGGTACCTCAGGTTACATACACTTCAGGTTACATACGCTTCAGGTTACAGACTCCGCTAACCCAGAAATAGTGCTTCAGGTTAAGAACTTTGCTTCAGGATGAGAACAGAAATTGTGCTCCGGCGGCGCGGCAGCAGCAGTAGCAGGAGGCTCCATTAGCTAAAGTGGTGCTTCAGGTTAAGAACAGTTTCAGGTTAAGTACGGACCTCCGGAATGAATTAAGTACTTAACCTGAGGCACCACTATAGCAAACTTTTTCAAATTGAGGATTGTCCTCTCACAAACAGAGTAGGACACTTGGCCAACCTGTCCAAAGGTGATTGAACCCATATTTACCCCTTCCTTATTATGAGACTTAAATGCCTGCCTTCTGCTTCCCAACCTACTGTCCCTTTGGAGTGAAAGACTGGTGATTCTGCTGCCCAATATATTGTCCATAAAATCTCTCCTCATCAAAAGCCCTGACAACACATCCCCACGTTCAATGCTTTCAGCTCTTTTTTTTTTTTTTTTTTTTTTGTAAAATTGGTCACAAGGCTCTACTGCTTTGTCCTTGGCTTCCTGCCAAAAGCTCCTTTCCAGGTGTGCCCAATCAGAGCAAAACAAAGCCTCAAAATCATGAGCGCTGGTGCGCTCTCTCACCTGAGGCTGCTTGTCGGCTGCAGAGGACCAGAGTTCACCCCTCAACGCAGTATGAATAGGCCAATAACAGAGCGCGTGATGAGATATTCAGAAAGGAACGGTGACAGAGCTGTTTGTTAAGTGTGCTGCTTCCCCATCCACAGCACCCATCACATTTTAGGAGATGATTGCTTCACCTGACAAGAAAGAAACATATACAAGCACAACTGAAATCTGTACTCAGGCTGACAGTTTGGCCGGGGAGATTCAGACAACTGTTTTTCACACTGCTTTATGACATTTGCAGCTTCTCACACAGAATTGCCTCATCAAAAGCAGCCTCAGCTATTAAGCTTGCAAGTAGTGTAGGGCCTTCAAAACATCTAGATAGCCTTAACTTGCAATGTTGTACACTGGTACCTTGGTTCCCAAATGCTTTGGTACTCAAACAACTTGGAACTCGAACACTGCAAACCCAGAAGTAAGTGTTCTGCTTTGCAAACTTTTTTCGGAAGCCGAACGTGCTCTGTTTTGAGTGTTACGCTTCCAAATTGGGTGCCACACTTCCGTTTTGAGTGTTACGCTGAAGTCTGTCTGTTGTTGCTATTTATTTTGTGTTTTTGTGGCTTTTTTGTTTTGTTTTTGTGGCTGTGTGGAACCCAGTTCAGCTATTGATTGATTGATTGATTGATTGATTGTGTGACTGCAGTACATTGTTTATTGCTTTTATTTTATGGATCAATGGTCTCATTAGATAGTAAAATTCACTAAATTGCTGTTTTAGGGGTTGTTTTTTAAAAGTCTGGAGCAGATCAATCCATTTTGCATTACTTACTGTGGGAAAGTGTGCCTTAGTTTTGGAATGCTTTGGTTTTGAAACAGACTTCCGGAAGGGATTAAGTTTGAGAACCAAGGTACCACTGTAATCTTCTTGTTGCCCTGACAAAGGTCCTGGGTTGACCAAAAAGCAATTGTAGCCAGAACAGGCAGGAGGAACCATAAAATGCTTCCTGAGTGGGTGATTTTATGCAGCGACCTGGAATGGCAAGAACTTCCAGAAGGGTACTGATGTTACTTTATTGCAGCAATAACACAAAGAGTAGCCTTTCTCATTTCTTGAACAGTCATATTCCAGACTTCTCTCTTCAGCCTCAAAATAACCTGCTGAGAAGAGGATCAGAAACACAGATCAGGATAAAACACAAATGAGGAAGACCCTAATTCTAGTCTCAACCACTCCTGATTGTTTGCTTAAAAGAAATGCTAAATTATATTCATCGTATACATTTTCCAAATAGATACTAATGTTTGCAGTGGTAAAAGTGTGAAGCAAAGGGATGTGTTTCTAAACAAGCAGTGACAATTCACCTCGATACAAACTGGAACTCACCAATGCACACCCCCTCTCGTTATTAGGAATGTGAAATCAAGTTATGAGCTGCATTTGGGGTTGTTGTTTTTTTAATTTCCATGCCATGGACAGAAAACCCAGCAGTTAGTTATATTTTGGTTTTATCTGTAATGGGCTTCATTTGCAATTTATCCAATGAATTATATCTGTAATTTCATTTAAACTTATGCTTAGAAAGGAGTAGCTAACATTTATCTATATGTTTTAGTGTGCTGTTGTTGTTGTTTAGTCGTTTAGTCATGTCCGACTCTTTGTGACCCCATGGACCATAGCACGCCAGGCACTCCTGTCTTCCACTGCCTCCCGCAGTTTGGTCAAACTCATGCTGGTAGCTTCGAGAACATTATCCAACCATCTACTCCTCTGTCGTCCCCTTCTCCTTGTGCCCTCCATCTTTCCCAACATCAGGGTCTTTTCCAGGGAGTCTTCTCTTCTCATGAGGTGGCCAAAATATTGGAGCCTCAGCTTCAGGATCTGTCCTTCCAGTGAGCACTCAGGGCTGATTTCCTTCAGAATGGATAGGTTTGATCTTCTTGCAGTCCATGGGACTCTCAAAAGTCTCCTCCAGCAGCATAATTCAAAAGCATCAATTCTTCGGTGATCAGCCTTCTTTATGGTCCAGCTCTCACTTCCATACATCCCTACTGGGAAAACCATAGCTTTAACTATACGGACCTTTGTTGGCAAGTACCTCTCTCTCTCTCTCTCTCTCTCTGACTACTTAATTGAGCATGAGGACTCACACACAATCCAGACTGTTAACATCTTTTTTTTTTCCTTTGAAGAAATTACTCCACCTGCTGAAAATCATAAACTCTGAAAATTTCCCAGAGTTTAGGGCCAAACTACGTATTAAACAAATGTTTGTATAATGCAGCCCAAACGGTTGCGACAGCAGCAATGGGGAAAAGTGGTTTTACAATGAACTATTTTAACTGGAATGGGGCGTGGGGTGGTGGTGGAATGGGTGTTTAACACTTTCCTTACCATCTTTTTTTCTACTCCAAATCACCTTCAGCTGCTTCCTGTCCCCACAGGCTTTCCTCAGCTTAGAACCCTACAAAGGAAAAACAGCTGGAGTAGAAGGATATGGCTTTTTAAAAAATGACTGATGGGTCAAGCATTCCTCAGCCACCAATTTCCCATTCAAAACTACTTTTGAACTACAGTGGTACCTCGGGTTAAGTACTTAATTCGTTCCAGAGGTCCGTACTTAACCTGAAACTGTTCTTAACCTGAAGCACTACTTTAGCTAATGGGGCCACCTACTGCCGCCGCGCTGCTGGGGCATGATTTCTGTTCTCATCCTGAAGCAAAGTTCTTAACCTGAAGCACTATTTCTGGGTTAGCGGAGTCTGTAGCCTGAAGCATATGTAACCTGAAGCGTATGTAACCCGAGGTACCACTGTATATATATATATTAACCATTGGAGTTACATTATATGTACTTGTGAATAATGCTTAGCTTGGCCAAAGTCCAAACCCTCCGTGAAACTAGTTGCATATGAATTCTGCTATATATTCTCTTAAAAAGAAAATAATAATAATTTATTTCCTCTTGGTCGGCTGGTACACTGGTACCTCTGGTTACATACGCTTCAGGTTACATACACTTCAGGTTACAGACTCCACTAACCCAGAAATAGTGCTTCAGGTTAAGCACTTTGCTTCAGGATGAGAACAGAAATCGTGCTCCGGTGGCGCGGCAGCAGCAGGAGGCCCCATTAGCTAAAGTGGTGCTTCGGGTTAAGAACAGTTTCAGGTTAAGAACAGACCTCCGGAACGAATTAAGTACTTAACCCGAGGTACCACTGTATTCTGCATTGCCAAGGGATTGGTTACCTCCCCGCACCCATGTTTCTCTTTTGAGTTCTGCTCCATTTTTTTGCTGCCTTTTCATCTGCTTTACCAATACAGGAACAGAAACCTTGTTTATTATAGCTCCTATTAATAATAATTCAAAAGGATTTTGATGCTTCCCAGGGCCATCTGGATTAATGATGCTGCAATGCAGATGATCTGTGAAATCGTTGCCTGCTCATTCGCACTTGTTCAAGCACATTTGACAGCCAGATATGGGATTGGGGGTGCAACTCCCATCTCTTGCAGGGGCTCAATTAGTGCCAGCACCATCCGTTAAGAGTTTAGGAGTAATCTTAGACACCTCACTTTCTATGGAGGCGCAGATTGCAGCTATAACAAAGGCGGCATTTTTTCATCTCCGCCAAGCTAAGCAGTTGGCTCCTTGCAACGGTCACCTCCAGGCTTGATTATTGTAACTCACTCTACGTGGGGCTGCCCTTGAGACTGACCCAGAAACTCCAGCGGGTGCAGAATGCCACGGCAAGACTCCTTACGGGGTCTTCGCCGTGGGATCACATTCATCCGGTGCTATACCAGCTGCACTGGCTCACGGTGGAGTACAGTTACAGATAGGTAGCCGTGTTGGTCTGCCATAGTCAAAATAAAAAAATCCTTCCAGTAGCACCTTTAAGACCAACTAAGTTAGTTCTTGGTATGAGCTTTCGTGTGCAAGCACACTTCTTCAGATACCTGGAGTACAGGATAAGGTTTAAAGTGCTGGTTTTAACCTTTAAAGCCCTATACGGCCTAGGACCCTCATACCTATGGGACTGCCTCTCCTGGTATGTCCTGCGGAGGACCTTAAAGGTAAAGGTAAAGGGACCCCTGACCATTAGGTCCAGTCATGACCGACTCTGGAATTGTAGCGCTCATCTCGCTTTATTGGCCGAGGGAGCCGGCGTACAGCTTCCAGGTCATGTGGCCAGCATGACTGAGCCGCTTCTGGCGAACCAGAGCAGCGCACGGAAACGCCGTTTACCTTCTCACTATAGCAGTACCTATTTATCTATTTGCACTTTGACGTGCTTTCGAACTGCTAGGTTGGCAGGAGCAGGGACCGAGCAACGGAAGCTCACCCCGTCACAGGGATTCGAACTGCCGACCTTCTGATCGGCAAGTCCTAGGCTCTGTGGTTTAACCCCAATGCCACCCGCGTCCCGCGGTGGACCTTACGGTCTTCAAATAAAAACATCTTGGAGATCCCTGGCCACAGGAAGGTTAGGCTGGCCTCAACCAAAGCCAGGGCTTTTTTGGCCGTGGCCCTGATCTGGTGGAACGCTCTGTCACAAGGGCACTGTGGGACTTGACATCTTTCCACAGGGCCTGCAAGACATAGCTGTTCCACCAGGCCTTTGGCCAAGGCACAGTCTGACCCCCTCTCTCCTTCTGTAATCCTCATAGAACTCTGACCCAATGGTTGCCATTAATTTGATTCTGAACTGATTTTAGAATGCATTTCAATTAATTGACTGTGATTTTATGTAAACTGTGCTATTTTTACTGTTGTTAGCTGCTCTGAGCCCGGCTTCGGCTGGGGAGGGCGGGATATAATAATAATAATAATAATAATAATAATAATAATAATAATTGTTATTATTATTATTAATGACCGCCTACGTGCCCCACTCCAGGAAGAGACCTGGTCTCACAGCAACCATCTACCAACACTGAGGGAATCTGTGCACATATAAACATACCCTGACACAGGCCACACCAGTGCTCATGAATATTCATAGCCATCCCGTCATTTAACTTCAATCAACTCTTATTTTAAAGCTGTGAGGACCTGGCAATTTTCACCTTTATTGTGAAGAAAGAGCAATCACATGAGAGTGCCTTGTCACTCTCCTGCTAATGAGTTTAATCTGACATTTGGCAAAAAGTGCTTTGGGGTGTCTTGCGCGACAGTATTGTTTTTGTGGTTTTTAATAGAATCTGCACAAAGGCATTTCTGAGGGGTAGAAGCTCTCCTTGATTTCTCTCTCTCCCCCCCTTTCCTTTCATTTGAACGAGTTAAATGTTAAATTACTGTTATTGTGAGATGCTTCATGGCTCTGAAGTTGCATGGAATTGCTGGACGGCTCTCAGATGTGCAACTGGCTTTGTTCTATTTGTAACTTTCCTAAAAGCTCTATTTGGAGGCTCAAAGCATATGCTCACTGATCCCAGTGTGTCACCCAGCAAAAGCCCAACCACAGTGATGTGCCAGTATTAGACAGCGGCTGCATTCAGGAAGCATATTCTCTTTTCCAGTTGTTTGTCACACAATGTAAAATCCACCCAATGGAAATTGAATGGAATCTAGTAGACGTTTAATGCATATTTCCCTGCTGATGAGCAAAAGATTCCTGCACTGCATGGGGTTGGACTAGATGACCCTCGTGGCCCCTTCCAACTCTACAATTCATTGAGTGTATGAATTGCTTTCAGAAGAAAACCTGTTTGCACTCTCATGAACCCAAAAAATGGTGAGATGAGATTTTTTAAAAAAAGTTTTTTATTGATTTTCCAATTTTATATCAAACAAAAAAGAACATCAGACAACAAACAAACAAACAAGCATTTATCCTAACTATAATAATTCCATTTTTTTAACATTGTTAAATGACTTCCTTGAATCCCCCTAGCTGAGTTTCCATATAGTCCATTGTAGCAGTTTTCCAAAACTGTTTTCACATAAAATTTACTTGGTCAATTTACATCTTTCTTTCTTTTCATTTTAACTTTAACATAGTATTTTACAACATCACATTTTTAAATCCTAGGCCTATTTGGTACTCGCAAGTAGTTCTATTTATGTTATCTTAACATATTTAGCTAAATAATCTTTGAATTTCTTCCAATCCTCTTGGTGCTCCTCCTTTCTCTGGTCACGGACACTTCCGGTCAGATCGGCTAGCTCCCAAAAATCCATCATCTTCATCTGCCATTCCTCCACTGTTGGTACTTCTTGTAGTTTCCAATTTTTGGCCAACAAAAATGGTGAGATGAGATGTTGGGAAGTATCCCTACATCAAGTTCTCACTAGCCTTTTTCATGGGTGACTTATGGGGAAACACGTTGCACATAAAGGGTGGTGACATGTCCGATGACATCTGTCGCAGTGTCACACCACACCCACTGGTGTGGATGAAAGTTAGCACAACATGGCAGCATATTGATCACAGTTCCATATTGCAATATGCAGTGTAGTGAAAAACGAATGTCAGAAACTGGGACAGAAGTGTTAGAATTACAACCAGGAAAACAAATGCAATTGTCCCCACGTATGAATGCAACATCAAAAAAATGAAGATCCTGGCCACTGGTCCCATCACCTACTGGCAAATAGAAGGGGAATAAATGGAGTCAGTGAGAGATTTTACTTTCTTGGGCTCCATGATCACTGCAGATGGTGACAGCAGCCACGAAATTAAAAGATGCCTGCTTCTTGGGAGAAAAGCAATGACAAACCTAGACAGCATCTTAAAAAGTAGAGACATCACCTTGCCAACAAAGGTCCGTATAGTAAAAGCTATGGTTTTCCCAGTAGTGATGTATGGAAGTGAAAGCTGGACCATAAAGAAGGATGATCGCCAAAGAATTGATGTTTTTGAATTATGCTGCTGGAGGACACTCTTGAGAGTCCCACGGACTGCAAGAAGATCCAACCTCTCCATTCTTAAGGAAATCAGCCCTGAGTGCTCACTGGAAGGACAGATCCTGAAGCTGAGACTCCAATACTCTGGCCACCTCATGAGAAGAGAAGACTCCCTGGAAAAGACCCTGATGTTGGGAAAGATGGAGGGCACAAGGAGAAGGGGACGACAGAGGAGTAGATGGTTGGATAGTGTTCTCGAAGCTACCAACATGAGTTTGAGCAAACTGCAGGAGGCAGTGGAAGACAGAAGTGCCTGGCATGCTCTGGTCCATGGGGTCACGAAGAGTCGGACACGACTAAACGACTAAACAACAACATGAATGCACCCAACATGTCTGAATTGGAACAGCTTGCCAACATGGGTAGTCCAAAAAACCTGTGACCCTCCAGATGTTGTTGGACTCAAATTACCATCAGCCCTAGCCAATTGCCAAGGATGATGGGAGCTGTGGTCCAACAACACATGGCAAGCTGCAGGTTCCTTATCCCTGGCATAAACTATCGCTGCAAGTTGCAGTCTTGAGCACTGAGGTTTCCAGCTCATGGAAACTGCCTACTCAAGTATGGTACTCAGCATGTGGACAGCCTTAGGGAGAAACATGATGGGTACATGGTGGGTACATGGTGAATGTGTGCTGCACCATTCTCCTACCTCAATCAGTATCATGTTTTGAATGCAATGAGGCATTCTCTCCCCCTCCTGCTCTTGCATCTCCCCAGTCTGTTCCCCCAACCCTCTGCAGCTGATCTGGAAACAACATTGGGTGCACACACTGGGTGAAGGACAGAGGAAAGCTTGCTGCACTAATGCTAATCCTTGTGTAAGGTAAAGGTAAAAGGACCCCTGACCATTAGGTCCAGTCATGACCGACTCTGGGGTTGTGGTGCTCATCTCGCTTTATTGGCCAAGGGAGCCAGCGTACAGCTTCCGAGTCATGTGGCCAGCATGACTGAACCGCTTCTGCTGAACCAGAGCTGCGCACGGAAACGCTGTTTACCTTCCCACTGGAGTGGTACCTATTTATCTACTTGCACTTTGACGTGCTTTCGAACTGCTAGGTTGACAGGAGCAGGGACCGAGCAACAGGAGCTCAACCCGTCGCAGGGATTCGAACCACCAACCTTCTGATCGGCAAGTCCTAGGCTCTGTGGTTTAACCCACAGCGCCACCCGCATCCCAATCCTTGTGTAGTGCAGCCATTTAGTTGAATGCTACCCAGCATAAGGCAGCTTCCTGTGTTTTTAATTTAAATGCTTCACCTCAGAGACCGAGCTAAAAGCCCTAAATGGCCTGGGGCTGGAGAACCTCCCATTTGTGGCTTCAAGATCATTTGAGGAGACCATCATCTGAGTTTAGGTGGGGTGGCAAGACCATGAAAGTGAGCACACTTAGCAAGCTGTGTGCACTCAACTCAAACCTGAATAGTCCTCTTAATCTGTTTTAGAAAGATTGTTCCAAACGTACCCTAAGGAATACTTTCTTGGTTTCGAAGCTCAGTGCAAAACAAGTCTTTTCTTTCTTTCCATTTTAAACTTCTTTCTCCACCTCTCTTTGCAGGATTAAATTTTGCTAAATGAATTCAGTCTGATCCTGCTGAGACCAAGGTGCTCTTTGAGTATAAAAGTGGTGCCCAAATAAAGGCCAGTTTTGTCTCTTGGCTGAAAAGGAGTATTGGCATTGCAGCCCATTACTGCTGAACAGTGCAATTCTTCAATGTTGGAAACATCCTAAGAGAGCTTGCTAAATATACCTATGAAGGTATCCCTAGAGTCATATGCTGCCACAACATAGGTTTCTCCTTGAAAGCCTCGGAATCCCTGGATTATGAAGAACTCCTTCCCAAGGACGACACAAATCAATCGCATCCTTTGGTCACAGGAACCGAGATGTGCATCGCTCATATTATTAAATTGCTTTCAGGAAAAGGAAACAGCACTGGAAACGAGGGCCGGATTTAGGTTTGATGAGGCCCTCAGCTACTGAAGGTAATGGGGCCCTTTATATGTCCAGCTGTCCTTTCTCAACAACAAATTGTCGCTGTTTTTTGTATTGAATATATGCTATATAGTAATTTATGGACCTAATAGGTATCTAAAGCCATTTGCACATGTGGCCATGCAACCAGTCCATGCAGAATGTAGGCACCCTATATATAGAAATGAGCGAACCAGTGATATTTTAGGGAGCAGGCTGGCAGGCAGGACCCATTACTTACAGGAGCCTACACAACACACAACACTGTTGCTGTATGTAGGTTTTATTTTATTTGTTTTTGGAAGTGTGCATCCAGCTTTGTTCTTCCTTTAATTTTTTTTGGGGGGGACCCCAAGAGAGTGGGGCCCTAAGCTACAGCTTGTTTAGCTTAGACGTAAATCCATCACTGCTGGAAACACATAGATGCTTCACAAGATGGTGTGGTAGATAAAAGCCTCCAGACAAGGAGTGTAATGTTGAGGCTCAGAAGCACCATTTATAAGGAGGAATTTGAGATCTGAAGTGACCTATGCACAGTTTACCCAGTCTCTGTCCCTCTGCTTTGTTATCCCATATTTGAGGGTACCATCTTGGATGTCATAGGGGACCTTCCAACAAGATGACAACCAAAAGGGGTAAGTTGGTGCACTTTCCACTTCTGGTGGTCTGAGGTCCTGAGAGCCTCTTCGGCAGACCTCCTCCCCAAGTGAAATTGCTCCACACATTCCTAATGTATTGCATCCCTAGTCACTGTTCAGTTTTTACAAGCGAGGAACTAAGGCTCAGTTTAACTTGCTGAAGTCCATACACTCATTCCCTGGTGGTGAAGAGAACTAAAAGAGGATCCATGGAATGCAGGTGCTTACACTGGTATGGACAATGTGACGTGTTGCAAGCAAATCATGGGCCCATAATTTTCTCCATTTCTCTTGTTACAAGGGAAAAGGTGATATTAAGGAGGAGTGGGGAACATCACCCCCTTTCAATATTTCCAGGTTCCCCCTTCCCCTGCTCATTCTTTGCAAGCACTGATCATTAGCCTCTTCCGTGACATTCCTTAAGCCCAACACCTTTGATAGAGTGACCCATAATTGAATATGTCAGCCCAAATTAAAGAAATTGAGATCCAGGGTATCATATCTAAATTAATTTCCTGACTTTGCACTTAGCCTTTACTGCACTACCAATTAGGAAAATGAAATATAATGCTGTTTGAAACTGAAAGGGACACTCTCAAGGCCGAAAGTCTTGTAAATTAAGCAGACCTTGACAGTTGTCCCATTTGATTGCGTTTCCACATGTGTGGGACTTTGTGAAATGACTCTCTAATAATGCAAATTGAAGTCCTATCCCTTAAATGTGCTAGACTGCTGCCATGATAAGAAGCCATCTTATGTGTAGAATTTCCTTCACTTCTTACGGTGGATTCACAGTTTTGAGGTGTGTGCCACTTGCGGAACCCCAAAGGGTTATTTGCTGTGTAAATAAGTACTCAAATGTGATTTCCTTTTATTGGCGAGGATTTAAAGCAGATTAATCTGGAAATGGGATGAGACAGATCTATGGATAAGCACATGTAAATCTGAGATGGACTGGAAACAGACTAAGCTGTCCATCCCCAGTTGCAAAAGGGCTTCCTAATTTATTATTACTATATTATTATTTACAATAGTTTATAAACTTCTTAATGTTTTTAAAAGCTCTAGTGGTGTACACAACATAGAAAGTATAAACAATATCATGAAAACAGAAATACAACATAAAACCAGTAAAGCAGTAGCATGAAAGTATTTAAAAACAAGAACAGCTACCTGGAAATTCAGGAAATTTGCACACGTTTCCAAGCACAATTCAAAGTGTTGGTGCTGACCTTTAAAGCCCTAAACGGCCTCAGCCCAGTATACCTGAAGGAGTGTCTCCACCCCCATCGTTCAGCCTGGACACTGAGGTCCAGCGCCGAGGGCCTTCTGGCAGTTCCCTCACTGCGAGAAGCCAAGTTACAGGGAACCAGGCAGAGGGCCTTCTCGGTAGTGGCACCCGCCCTGTGGAACGCCCTCCCACCAGATGTCAAAGAGAACAACAACTACCAGACTTTTAGAAGACATCTGAAGGCAGCACTCTTTAGGGAAGCTTTTAATGTTTGATGGGTTACTGTATTTTAATATTTTGTTGGAAGCCGCCCAGAGTGGGTGGGGTATAAATAAATTATTATTATTATTATTTAAATAAAAACAAGATTTAATCTTAGGGGTCTAGCGAAGCCTGGGCAAAAAGATTTGCCTTTACAAATTGTCTGAAGCAACTGGTGGTTGCTTGCTATTTAATGCATGCTTCCTCCTGAAGGAGCCCAGGGAGGCAAACATGTGATAAAACAATGTTGGATGAGGAAAGTATTCAATAGGCAACAAGAAGGCAACAGAGACAGTGCCTAATATTCTACAGGAGGGGTAATTCAGAGGGTGCCAGAACACTAAAGGCACAATTCCTGCATTGTGTGGAATGGACCTCCTGATAAGGGGTGACACAATCATTCAGGTATCCTAAGCCCCAAGCTAAATGGGACTTTTAATAATGGAAGTTAAACTACACTTCCTATCATTCCCAATGAAAAATTTCCCTGTGCTTCCCAGTTGCCCATCCTAACATTGTTTCCCTTAAAATAAATGAACTTGTTGCGCTTTGAGGTCCCCAAGACACCCCCCCAAAGAAAAACACAATTGACACTTGATTTTTGTTTAAGGTTTTTGGCATAATTTTGGCCACAACTTTATTCAAATTACAGCAATGTGAGTGGTTGCTTAGGCATTGGTAGCACTAACTGACCCCGCACGGGGACAGCTCTGACATTCGCACCCCCCGCGAAGTCAGCAAGGGTAAGTCACCTGGGGAGAGAGTCGGGACTGGGAACCATGCCTCACCTCTCCCCAGAATGCTCTCATGGGCTCTTGCGTGGCCCTAGCTCCTTGCCAGGGGGTTTCGGACAAAAGCATGGGGAGCCCCTGGGTTCCTTTAACGGAAAACTCTTGAAGCAGCAGCAGCAGCAGCATTTTGGAGGGGCAGGCACAGCCAAATCCATACCCCTCCACCAACCAATTCCAAGACCAATGCCTAACCGCAAACCTTACAAGTTGTGACGATTTGCTACGCAGTAGGCAAAAACCAAGTGGCACACACTAATCAGCCAAATGGACAAAATTCCTACCTGGCCCCTGCCCCATGACAGGCATAGCAAGGTCAAGCAAACAGCCTAACATTAGGGAAGGGAGGGTGGGTGATCCGAAGTAAGCTGCGAAAGGAGGAAGTTCGTCGCTGCGAGCATTGTATTAAACAAATAGGGCTGTCAATCAACAAATGGCAACATCTAGATTTCCCCAGTAACAGCCCGCCCCTGCTTAAAGGAGGGCCAAACCATTTGCCTAGCAATAGTGAGGTGTCTTGTCAGCCCCGCCCGCAACCCATGCTCTCCATGAGGGAGAACACACTGAATTTTCTACATGTATTTCTATATAAAATGTTAGGTTCTTATATAAAAATTTGTCTATCAGTACATTTTCCCCATCTGTTTCTAAGATTTTAGGATAATTTGGAAGTTGCGAGTTTGTTCTTTTCCTGCTTCAAATATGTATGAGGGCAATAAGTCTGCCAAAACTGCATGGTTTTTGATCAATGCTTTAATAATTATTGTTGCTCATCCTATCTCAGGAATGAAAACTTATATATATATATATAAACACACACACACATATATATATGAAAAAGGGGGTGTATTTTAATAGTGCTTTTAAAATTTCCTTTTTATCCAAAAAGAGCAATGAGCACAAATATGAATCAGAAAACTCAAATAATATTAAGGCATATTAAAATCAGTCTGTTAAATGGAGATTTAGAAATACAGTCATACTTTGGGTTACAGCCGCTTCAGGTTGCATGTTTTCGGGTTGCGCACCATGCTGAACCTGGAAGTACCGGAGTGGGTTACTTCCAGGTTTTGGTGTTTGCACATGCTCAGAAGCACTAAATTGCGCTTTGCGCATGCACAGAAGCGCCAAATCACGACCCACATGTGTGCAAACGTGGCGCTGTGGGTTGCGAATAATGCGGGTTGTGAACGTGCCTCCTGCATGGATCACATTCACAACCCGAGCGTCCACTGTAGAAGATCTCAACCAACAGCTGTAATAAACCCAAGAGAGCAAATGCTTGAAAGAAGGAAACTGTTTTCAGCTGATAAGCAAAAGGTCTACGTTCTCTTGGAAGAGATGTAAATGTTGGATGCCAAAACTAAGGAGGCCCCTCTGTGTTCCAGTAACAGTAAAGGGTGGGACAACCATCAGAATGTCTCCTAAACTTTCAAGGCCATTGGGTGCACCTTGGGAGAGCAGCTACTCCCTTAGATGTTCTTCACCCAGGTTGGGTCTCCAAAGTCAGGACAAGCTAGCACCTTGATTTGAGATCTAGGGCAGTTGGTCAGAACTGGTGTAACCAGCGTTTTTTCCATTCACATTTAATCAACAGATGGACCACCAGCTGCAGTTTTCAACTGAACAACAGTGTATTTTAAGTAGTCTAAACTAGGGGATGCTTGAAGTACACAATCTTTCTGAATTCCAATACAAGCTGACCTAATCTACACCTCCCACATGAAAGCGTGCGTTGGGAATCTAGCTGTCTATCAGATTTCACACTTCTCTGAATGTTGTGATAGAGCAATATTTCCTTGAGAATATATATATATATATACACACACACATACATATTTTTGAGAAAAATATCAAACTATGGAATTAAATTCCTATTTAAATGCAATTTTCCTGCTCTTTAAAAAAAATTATCAAAAAAATCACAGATTCATACAGAAACAGGACAGAACAAATTTATGAGTAAATTTGACTTGAGAAGTTTGGGTTCTGTGTTGGATTTCGGCCTTGCCACCTACTGCCCCTCCAGTTCTAGCTGATAGCTGCTTCCCCATCAGAAAACCACAGACTTGATTCATAGTTGCAGTTCCCAGATGGTCCAAGGAGAGCTTGTGGACTCTCCTTGGAGGTTTTTAAGCAGCAGTTGGATGGCCATCTGTCATGGATGCTTTAGCTGAGATGCTTGCCTTGCAGGCAGTTGGACTAGCTGATCCTTGGGGTCCCTTCCAGCTCTACAGTTTGGTGATTCTATGATTCTATGAATATATGACCATTCACATCCCACCTCATATATGCAGAGAGACTACCTGACCTTCATACTTCCTGACCCATAGCTTGAGAATATTGCCATAACAGACTCTGAAATTGTGAGAATGTATGCTTTCGCTCTGAGATCAGCTCTTGGCATCCTTCGGTAAATGTCAGGACCATTAGGTAGGGTAGGGGGGCATTCGATTTTAGGCCTACCTGCACTTAGGTAAAGGTATAGGGACCCCTGACCATTAGGTCCAGCCGTGACCGACTCTGGAGTTGCGGCGCTCATTTCGCTTTATTGGCCAAGGGAGCCGGCATACAGCTTCTGGGTCATGTGGCCAGCATGACTAAGCCGCTTTTGGCGAACCAGAGCAGCGCATGAAAACGCCGTTTACCTTCCCGCCGGAGCGGTACCTATTTATCTACTTGCACTTTGACGTGCTTTCGAACTGCTAGGTGGGCAGGAGCAGGGACTGAGCAACGGGAGCTCACCCTGTGGCGGGGATTCGAACTGCCGACCTTCTGATCGGCAAGTCCTAGGCTCTGTGGTTTAACCCACAGCGCTTACATAGGCATATAACTGGGGTTTTTTTGGTTATTTTTGCTTGGAGCTGAAAGGCACCCTGGGAACCTCTAGGCGACCACTGTGTGAACTACCTCAGAATACACAGAGGACCCACATAATGTCATTATGCAGCAACATCACGTTTTGGCCAATGTTACACTGAGGATGGATTCTGCACCTTTCAGCTATAGTAGCCACCATTTTAATTCCATACCAGTAGTGACCCTTCTCATCATCACACGGGCACCATTTCCTGTTTGGCCCTGGCATTGCTGCTGCCCACTTCTTACCCTACCACCATAGCAGGGCCTACACATCATCCAATAACCTCACCAGGGCCAGTGGGGCCAAGTGGGGTCCATTGTCTTCTGGGCAAGGGTGCTTCAGGCAGGGCCAAACCTGAAGGGAGTGCTGTCGTACTCAGCTTTCCGGCTTCCCACATGCATCTGCTTAGCCACGGTGAGAACACAATAATGGACTAGGCATGTCATTGGCCTAACCCATCAGGCTCTTCTAACATTCTCATGAAGGGAAGTGGGTGGTGATGTGGTCTAAAGCACTGAGCCTCTTGGGCTTGCCAATCAGAAGGTTCAAAGGTCAGTGGTTCGAATCCCCATGACTGAATGAGCTCCCATTGCTTTGTCTCAGCTCTTGTCAACCTAGCAGTTTGAAAGCACGCCAGTGCAAGTAGATAAATAGGTACCGCTGTGGTGGGAAGGTAAACGGTGTTTCTGTGCACTCTGGTTTCCATCACGGTGCCCCGTTGTGCCAGAAGCGGTTTAGTCATGCTGGCCACATGACCCAGAAAGCTGTCTGTGAACAAATGCCGGCTCCCTCAGCCTGAAAGCGAGATGAGCGCCGCAACCCCATAGTCACCTTTGACTGGACTTAACCATCCAGGGGTCCTTTCCCTTTTCCCTTTACATGACACCAACACAGGCACTCAGACTGGGCTCCATAAAAGCTTCATAAAAGCATTAAATGTCTATTTTGGGGAGGATGTGTGGATTCCTCATTCTCTACTTCTGTTTCCCTCTGTGCTTCTGAGGAACAGCATTTCCACTTACCTTCCTGAAGAATAAATAAATAGTTTTTACTATACTTTAAACTAAAGCACACATATCATAAAATGCAGCTATCCAGGGAGGTAATTCTGTACATTAGAAATGTCATGCTCAAAATGGCTCAGATAAAAACAGCCAGACTGTCACTTTGTGTCACTGTGACAATTCCATTTATCGGGTCCATTAATTTAATGGTCAAATAACAACCCCCTGCCTTCGCTTCTCCACTAACACACAGCACAAAACGCATGCTAATGCAAAGAGATGTTATCAGCATTATTTTCTATCGCCTTTATTGTTCCCCATAAAATCCTGTCACTGGGATTAAAACTAATATATATTTGGCCTAGTCACAAAGAAATAACATTTTAAAAATATACTGTTTCCCCCCCTTCCATTAGTCTATAGCATTTTATCTTTCATCTTTTGAAATGTACTCTTAAAGAAGCTAATAGTCGGAAATGGAATATGCTCTGAATATGATTTCTTCCCAGTACTTTTCACAGCATTTGCAATTTGAGGCAAAAGCCTGAAGCTGATAAATATTGTTTGTTTAGGGTAGGGGAAAAAAGTTAACATTCAGTTCAACACAGTGAATCTCTAGGATTGCGTCCTACGCCTTCTATATAGCTATATAGGGCCAAATTAGGCATTACAGTGACAGGAGCACCACCACTGCTAAATCTGGTGAGTCTAGAAAACCTGTCTCTCTTTATTGAATTGCCAAAACATTTCACGTTTCCCCACTTCCCAACATCAGCAGCCAAGAATGCTTGAAAGGCTGAGATGCTTTGAAAGATGCTTAGAATGTCAAGGTGAATTTTAATCCGGTTTAGTTTATGTTTTTTTTAACTTTTTGAATGTTTTAAAGTATTGTTGTAATCCCCACCCCACCCCGATGTTATTGTTTTATCTCTTTGTAAACCACCTTGAGGTTATTGGGGTTTGTTGTTGTTGTTTTTTTTAAAAAAAAACCAACAACACTAGATAAATTGGTAATAAATAAATAAATAAATAAATAAATAAATAAATACAGTGCCTCATAGAAATCAGAATGCGATGACATCACAGTTCGAGGTCTACAAGACATTATGAAGGTGACAACTGATTTTGACGTTAATCGTGAATCCAGTCGTTTGAGGGAATAGACAAGCCCCCTGCTTCTCTTGCATCACTGTTGCCCGCTTTATCATTTTCCATGTTTTGGGAGCCGGACACCTGCGGTGAGGCGCAGAGTGATGTGGCAGAGGGGCTTGTGGAGGTGGTGCACCCCCACATGATGGCAGTCATGTGAGGAAGAAGTTTTCTTCTATTAAATATTCTGTTAAACTGGGTGAGGCAGGTGGCTTCAACTGTTGTCTTTTCACATTCTGCTACAGCTATCCCTGACGTTAGGAGAAAGTAGTCCTTAACAATGTATAAATGTGTGTGTGTGAGAGAGAGTACAGTCGTACCTTGGTTCTCAAATGTCTTGGTACTAGGAAGTTTTGGCTCCCGAATGCCACAAACCTGGATGTGAGTATTCTTGTTTGTGAACATTTTTCAGAAGCTGAACATCTGACGCGGCTTCAACGGCTTCTGATTGAGTGTAGGAAGCTCCTGCAGCCAATCAGAAGCTGTGCCTTGGTTTTCAAACCATTTTGGGAGTTGAATGGCCTCCCGGAATGGATTAAGTTTGACAACCAAAGTACAGTGGTACCTCGGGTTAAGTACTTAATTCGTTCCGGAGGTCTGTACTTAACCTGAAACTGTTCTTAACCTGAAGCACCACTTTAGCTAATGGGGCCTCCTCCTGCTGCCGCGCCGCCGGAGAACAAGTTCTGTTCTCATCCTGAAGCAAAGTTCTTAATCTGAAGCACTATTTCTGGGTTAGCAGAGTCTGTAACCTGAAGCGTATGTAACCTGAAGCGTATGTAACCTGAGGTACCACTGTACAACTGTGTGTGTGTGTGTGTGTGGAGAGAGATAATGAGAGAGAGAGGTATTTAGTATTACTACTGAAATAGTTTTGAATGCATTAGGAAGAATTGCACCAAATGTCAAAACCGGGGGTCCTGAACATAGAAAAGATCCTTTATTGTATTATTATTATGGCTTCTCTGTTTCAATCCATATCTCTGATTAGTGAGAGACAAAAATGCTAATACACAAAGCTCTACAGTGTTGGCTTACCAGTCTGCCGACTGAAATCCTTGCAGACTATTCTGAGGGCTATGGATTTTTCTCTCCCTCAAACCGTTTGCATTGATATTTTGTATGAAACCACCTGTGTCAATGAGCACGTCAATAACTCATCATCTTTGGGTTCCATTATTTTTCTTTATGTATCAGTTTCCAAATACAAATTTTGACTTTTGATTACTTCATAATGAACTCATAAGAGTGGGAGGGATGGTTTTCTAAAATCCTCCCATGATAGGGCACATTTTAGTACAATGATGAAATTAGCTTTGACAAGAAAATGAAAGCTACAGATCAATATGCCGTTCCTATAGACAAGGGCCGACACACACAATTCTACACAACCCAGTAAACTACATTTGGCAAGTTTATCACAGGTAGAATAATACACATCAATATTACATAGGACGCAATTGATCAAGTTCATCAGGCAGTAATTGGTTTGTCTTCTCACTGTCCCCCAGAATTTCATGATTATAGTGACTTGGAACACTAGTTTTGAGAAGCTGTACATGAATGGTTCTCTCTTTGCTTTGTGTTTGCAGCTGAAAATTGGCTCCTTGTGTTTTGACCATTGTGGAGAAGGAACCCTAGTCTTACTTGAGAAGCAAAGACTTAATTATTTACTGGCATCAAAGCTTATTTCCTTCCGATAGCTAATTCAACTGTTAGGCTTCTATCCCTGGATGTATTCCATCATATTCATAGATAGATAGATAGATAGATAGATAGATAGATAGATAGATAGATAACCAACTAAGCTTTACTCATAGTCAATCCATTGAAAATTTGAAATTAATGTCTCAAATTTAGTTATGTTCATTCATTTCAATGGGTTTACTCTGAGTAAAAATTAGTTGAGTACCATCCTACAGCAGAGTTCTCACTGATTAAATTTGGGGGCTCTGGCACAGATGAATCTTCTGCAGGGATTTTTAGGGAAGATAAGAACAAGGATGGTGACCTATCTCAGATGGGTTCCACACACCTCCCTGCAGCAAGCCAGCAAGACAATTGGTAAAGTTGTTCCACCTTCACTCTTGGCGTCTTTACACTTGCTGAACTTTGGACCTCTTCGCTGCCAAGAGTAGGAGTGCGGCACATCATTTTTTCAGTTAAATGCTCAGTCATCACAACGAAGGGCTCATTAGTTCTCACTCTGCTTCTTGCTGACATGTCATTCTGTAAGAAAATGAGCACTAAGCGAGCCCATTGTTGGTGCAGTTAACAGGAGACAGGGGGTGATTTTCTGAGCTCCTGAACATTCACTTCATCCACCGCACCGCTGCCTAAGGAAGCAGCGTTCATCCAGCTCATCTTGATTAATAATGAATATACAATAGTTATTTCAATTTACTTTAAAATTGCATTAAGGAAATGGTTTCCAGAACAACGTCTTCTTTCAGAGTGCTACCATCCAGAGCCTGTTCAAAGCAATTATTAATTTTCTAGTTTGTCCAAGACAATGTTCTCTTGTCATTAAAACTGTTGATAAGGGGAGATCAATAAGCCATAGCTGCTGGGGTGAGGTGGTGTGTGTGTGTGTGTGTGTGTGTGTTATCCCAAGGGCCAAGTGAGGATCTGCTTGGCATCTTGAAAGATGTTCACACAGGGACACTATATCCAACACAATTAGTTACTCAAATACAGTAAAATGCAGGGAGCATCGTTCCAAAATAAATTATGTATGTATTACTCCAAAGAACATTGGTAATTTATGAATTTCTATTAAGCCTGTTTCACTCCATTTTTATTAAACTTGAGAGCTGTGACCTATCTAGAGATTCCAGTTAAATTAAGCTAATTAAAAATTAGAAACAGTGAGGGTGGGGAAACGGGATGCATGGCTAATGCAAATTTAAATTAAGGAATAAAAAAAAAAGGACGGGGCAGTATTCTTTTTAATATTTAAATACTGTGCTTTTCCCTGATATAGCAAATATTTCATCACCATGTGCACATTGAATAATTCCGTGTTAGTTACTGGGAACGAGTGAGACTCTTCCTCCCCCAACTCCTCCAAGAAGTGTAGCTACTCTTTCCAAAGCTCCTTTAGCTTCTTTTGAAATTCCTTGGATGTTTGTCCGAGCAGGAACCACCAAAGTCACCTTGATTGTAATTTTAGGCAAATTTCAGAAGGGCGCTGGGGACGCGCGTAGAATTCTCCTGGAAAATGTTGTCCCAAGTTGCATGCAGCAACCAGAACTGATTTGCATCCCTGTTCAGCTCAAAAGATGCACTGAGGTGATTTATTGGGGTCTGGATTTACACTGTAATGCACTGCTAAGCAAAAAAAAATTATTAAAGCATGTTCGCCTTCATGGATTGCACGTGTTGCGGTGGGGGCTGCCAGGACACTCCAAAGTTGGGGGCGGGCTAATTGATTGTTGGCCACTGATGCGATTGGGCTTCCCTTGTTGTTGGGAAGAAGTTAATGTTGCCATTTGTTGATTGACAGCCAGAAATGCTAAAACTCCCTGCACGAGGCTAGGGCTTCCTCTTTTTGCCCGTGCATCGGATTGCCCGTCCCCCCTCCCTAATTTAGGGCTGTTGTGTTTGACCTTGCTATGCCTGTCATGGGGTCGTCTGCTCTTGGGGCAGGGGCCTGGTAGGAATTTTGTCCAGATGGCTGATTGGCTGGGGCCATTTGGTTTTTGCCTACTGCGTAGGAAATCGTCACAACTTGTAAGGTTGCGGTTAGGCATTGGTTTATGGTTTGGTTGGTTGAGGGGCATGGATTGGCTGTGCCTGCCCCTTTAATGCTGCCGCTGTAAGGGATTCCGTTAAAGGAATTGGGGGCTAACTATTGCTTGTCCACCCTGTTAAGGGGGCTCGGCCCACTGCAAGAGCTCCTGGCTGCATTTGGGGAGGGCTGAGGGCAGGTTCCCTGCTCCGTCGCAACCCCCAAGTGTATTCCCCTTTTCTGACTTTCGCAGGTGTGCGGAATGTCAGTCTGTCCCCCATGGGGGGGGGCAGATAGTCGCAACCAGTGCCTAAGCAACCACTCACATGTTTGTATTTTAATAAAGTTGTGGCCAAAATTATGCCAAAAACCTTAAACAAAAAATTTGGTGTGATGTGTGAGTTATTGGGGTGGCCCTGGGGACCTCGACACGCAAAGGGCTTTTTTGTAAATGAGGCAATAGTGATATATACTTTGGGGTCTTACATGGGCCGGAGGACAGTTTCTGAAGGTTTCAGGAGAGGCTGTTGCTTTCACCTCAGGCCAAATCCCCTAAGTCCCAGTCAAATTGACCCACCACAATCCAGCCCAGCTACTGGGAACAACCCAGCTCTGACCCCCCCCCCCCCAAGCATCTCAGGTTGTACTTCAGCTGCTTGGAGAGTTTAGCTGATTAAAAACACCAACAAATAACCCCTCACTTGTGTAAACTTAAATTAGTTGAATGCCCTCCCTAGTGAGATATCTCTTTTCCTCGTTACTGATTTTCAGGAGGAATTTTAAAGCATTTAACCAGGCATTTGATGGCTGGAAGATACTGCTTCTGGCAACCCTGAAATCATTGGCTGAGAGAATGTGATGGATTTTAAACTGTTCTTAGAATGAGATAGGTAGCTGTGTTGATCTGACACAGTTGAGATACATAAAAAATAATAAAGAAATGTCCAGTAGCACCTGAGAGACCAACTAAGTTTGTTCTGGGTATAAGCTTTCATGTGCATGCACACTTCTTCAGATATCTTGTTCTTAGAATGGTTTAAAACTGCTGCTGGGTTTTGTTACTGATGTGATTGCCACCCTGGGCTCCTTTAATAGGGAGGGTGGGATATGAATTGAAATAAATAATAATACCATCAACTTTAAATATTAAATGTGATTCTCTCTCTCTCCCCAATTCAGAAACTGCACCACTACTACTAAACAAGTCTACAGCGTAGTAACAGCACAGAACCACAGGCTTGTAGAGTTGGAAGAGACCCTGAGGCTCATCTAGTCCAACCCCAGTGCAATGCAGGAATCTTTCAACCCAATGTGGAACTCGAACCCACCACCCTGAGATTAAGAGTCTCATGCTCTACCACCTGAGCTATCGCTGTCTGTGCCAAACAAGGCCTCAGATATTTTTTTTATTCAAAATTATAACAAGACATATTATCCAAAAACATATCATCCTTGTCCCCCCCCATTTTTCCTCCCTCCCCCTCTCTCACACAAAACCCACCCACCCGCCCCCACCCCCCGACTTCCCTCAGTTCCAGTCTTTGGTTTCTCTAAGAATGCTGTTTTCTGCATGTTACAAAGTTGTATAGATCCTCAAACTACAGTGGCGCCTCGCAAGATTAAATTAATTCGTTCCGCGAGTTTTTTCGTCTAGCGAATTTTTCATCTTGCGAAGCACGAAATCCCATAGGAATGCATTGAAATTCAATTAATGTGTTCCTATGGTCAAAAAAGTCCAAACAATCCAAATTTGGTACAACAAGAGTTTATTAAGTGCTCTTTAAAGTCACACATACTGTAAAGAGCATTTCAAAAATTGAAGGAACAATAAATTAAGTTTCTAAACATGACAGAAAAACATTTAAAAATCAACAAAGTGTACAGCCACCCACCACACAGAAATTCAAATCCAGATTTTTTTTAAAAAAAACAGCAAAGTGGCCCAATGGTCACAAAAAATCATAAAAATGCAGAAAAAACACACACACAAGCTTCCAGATTCTTGCAAACCCCTCCTCAACTGTTCCCCCCAGCCACCAACCACACAGAAATTCAAACCCAGAATTTTTTATTAAAAAAAAGCAGAGTGGCCCAATGGTCACAGAAAATCATAAAAATGCAGGAAAAAAACCACAAGCTTCCAGATTCTTGCAAACCCCTCCCCAACACCAAGTCCTTGAATTCCAGACACCCCAACCCAAAATCCAAAACCCCCCAAAAAAGTTTTAAAAGTTTAACTTACCAAATGGCTGCAAAAGAAGTTTTGGAAAAGCTTCAAAAATCACCAAAATCTTCAAAAACCTCAAAAAAGGCTACCACACTGCGTGCTATGAGTTGCTCCTCGAAGTCAAGTCGTAACTGCACCTCTTCAAGCAATGCACCCTGGGTATTAACGGTTTTACGAAAAAGGAAACAAACTTGCAAGACGTTTTCGTCTTGCGAAGCAAGCCCATAGGGAAATTCGTCTTGCGAAGCACCTCAAAAAATGAAAAACCCTTTCGTCTAGCGAGTTTTTCGTCTTGCGAGGCATTCGTCTTGCGGGGCACCACTGTATTTAGCTGATTATTATCAATAAAAAGTTTGTGAATGTTTATTCAAAACCAGCCAAAGAGTCCAGTTCGCTTTGTTGCATCTTTAAATACTTTGTAAAGGGTTCCCATTCATCCTTAAAGTCACAGTTATCCTTGTCCCGTAGCTTATATGTCAGTTTTGCCAGTTCTGCATAGTCCATCAATTTTTCTTGCCATGATTCTTTAGTTGGGGTTTCTTCAGTCTTCCATCCTTGTTCTACCAGAACTCTCGCGGCCGTTGTCACATACATGAAGATGTTTTAAAACTTTTTTGGCAGGTCTTTCCCTACAATCCCCAACAAAAATGCCTTGGTTTTTTTAAACAAATGTTAAATGGAACATTTTCTTCAATTTGTTGTATATCATTTACCAAATTTTTAAAATTACCTTACAATCCCACCACATATGATAAAATGTCCCTTCCTTTTCCTTACACTTCCAACATATATTTGAACTAGTTTTGTGCATTTTCCTTAACTGCACTGGTGTTGTGTACCATCTCTACATCATCTTCATGTAATTCTCCTTCAATAGGGAATAATCTGTAAATTTTAAGTCAGTTTTCCATAATTTAACCCAATCTTCCATCATAATGTTGTGACCTATATCTTGTGCCCATTTAGTCATAACTGATTTTACCTCTTCATCTTTCGTCTCCCATTCTAATAGGACAAGGCCTCAGATTTTGACAGTTGCACTCCAACATCAACAGAGGTCACAGAAACATCATTCCATACACACACACACAAAGCAGACGTGTTTTTCCAGAAGGCAACTTCACTGGAAAGTGGAAAGTGGTGAGCCATTTTGCACAGCTGGGCCCCCTGCATTTAGTAGCACCAGCACCTGCATTTAAGATTCAATTATTTTGAAGTAATTCACAGCTGTCATGCCGTGCCAATAAAAATTTGTCAGTATGCGACGTCTGCCAATTAACATTTGGCAATTTTGGGCGGTTGGCGTGCGACATAGCAGTCAGTATTGGACAGTATCAGCCATGCAGTTCTTGCCATACTTGGTAATTGAGATGGAGTTAGCTGTCAGTCTTTGACCCTACCCGATATGTGGAAGTCAACATTTGACAGTTTCTAACATGTCACATGTCACAATCTGATTCTGAAACTCGAATGACAACGTTGTGAGGCTTTTGTGGGTGAGCAGACAGTTTGTTTGGACCCTGGGTAAGAATTTGGAGGCTGAGAGGGAGGGTGTGCCAGAAGAAAAAAATGAATTGATATTGCTTTTTTTATATATTAGTAACTTTGTATTAATGTAACGTTTTTATACGTAACTGCATATTTCTGTAATGTTTAAAGCTGCCTGCTGTTGCTTCAGTCCTCTGTACACTGCTTAGAGACATTTTCAATACACAGTGGTACCTCGGGTTACAGACGCTTCAGGTTACAGACTCCGATAACCCAGAAATAGTACCTCGGGTTAAGAACTTTACCTTAGCATGAGAACAGAAATCGTGTGGCGGCAGCATGACGGCCGTGGGAGGCCCCATTAGCTAAAGTGGTACCTCAGGTTAAGAACAGTTTCAGGTTAAGAATGGACCTCCAGAATGAATTAACCTGTGGTACCACTGTATTAAGCAATATAGAAATTAAAGACTCTACCAACTCTATGAACATTTGTTTCACCTTGACCACTATCATAATACACGGGAAGTGAAACAGTGCTATCTTGGTAGAAACCTGGTAAAAATATGTAGTTCCCTTAGAACAGAGGCAGGAACACATTCTGTCTGACCTCAGATCCCATCAACCATAGTTGGCATGACCAAAGACCAGGAATGATGGGACATGTAGTCTTGCAACATCTAGAGGACCAGAGGCTTCACCCTGCTGCCTTAGAGATTCTAGCTGCATTCCCACAGTGCATCTGCAGAACATCCGTGACTGCTTTAAAGTAGTCCTTTAAAAAAATCTATTGTCCAAGCAGCTGTTAGATGGGGAAGAAGTAGACATGGAGTAACTAAATCCAACTTCCATTTATCCCTTCCATACAGCGGATTCCAAGGATGTGGGATTTAAACTTTCCTAAGAGCAATGGACGCGAGTGGCCCTGTGGTTTAAATCACAGAGCCTAGGACTTGCCAATCAGAAGGTCGGCGGTTCGAATCCCCACAATGGGGTGAGCTTGGTCCCTGCTCCTGCCAACCAGCAGTTCGAAAACACATCAAAGTGCAAGTAGATAAATAGGTACCGCTTTGGCGGGAAGGTAAACGGCATTTTCGTGTGCTGCTCTGGTTCGCCAGAAGCGGCTTAGTCATGCGGGCCACATGACCCGAAAGCTGTACGCCGGCTCCCACGGCCAATAAAGCAAGATGATCGCCACAACCCCAGAGTCGGCCACGACTGGACCTAATGGTCAGGGGTCCCTTTACCTTTAAGAGCAATGCACCTATAGCCCCAGCTACTGTGTCAAACTAGAGAACTTATCACACAGCACTCATGTGTGCGCACAATTTCGCACCCAGTGACAAATACAAGTTTGGCAAGGGTATCACCTCTAAATCAGGTCATATCGGATTAAAGCAACCCGAAAGAACCTACTTAATAGTATTGATTGTGAGGGTTAATAAAATTGCTTTACATCATGCTAGGTAATTTTTATATATTAAAATATCAATACATTGTGTCACTTAGAAGTATCACTGCATAGCTGCTTTCTTTGGCAAGAACATTCTGGCTTAAAAATAAACTTCGCAAAGAATTGATTTGTCAGTTTTCCACTTGGGTTCTGTTCTCTGCAAACTGTATTTCTAATGAAATTGAAATCAATAAAATGGTTTACTTCTCTGTTTGTACTCAAGCTTTCAGCAGTGTCACAGGCTATGGACTTCAGACGACTCGCTGAAGATTTAATGAGAAAATACTGAAAAATCTTGGAATGACATGGTGTGAGTTTGTGAAGCCCTTTCCTCTTCATGGTCCTCTTCCCTCCTAAGCAATCAAATACCAAGTGGGCATGTTGCTGAATCAAATTGCTACGACTGGGGAATGAAGGGGGGGGGGAGCTTTTGATTCTGGCCTTCAATTCTACACCATGTGGTAGAGGATAATATGAAACAATTGAATCTTGGTTAGGATCAGATTGAAAAGGGTCTTGAAAACATAGAAGAAAAATAGTTAGGAAAAGAGAGAAAATACATCTAAACAACTGAAAAGTCATAATTCTGCTAACTCATATCAATGAACTGCTGTGTTTCCTCTTACCTCTTCCTCCATTCATTGGTGTTGAGTTGGTGGATCATGACCTACAAATGCGATGCCAATGCCCCAATCAAAGGTAATTGCAGTCTTCTGGATTGTGGTCAACTAAATCCGACTCAGAGTTGACCCATTGAAATTAATGAACCTAAGTTAGTCATATCTGTTAACTTATATGGGTCTGTTCTGATTAGGACTAGTATCGAATACGACCCAGGAAGCTGAGGTTTCAAAACCCTGTGAAGCTTATGGTCAAATAAGACAACAGGTGGGAGACATGTGATTATGATATCCCATGGTTTCTGCTTTGCAAGTTAGCAGCTCCACAGGGCTGCTTTGAAGATCAGTGAAGTGCTACAGGAGGAACAAACCATCTACCCTTAATCCCACCTCCCAAAGTTATTTTGAGGCCCCATGTGAGGACTTTCTGCAAGGCTTCCATTCTTCCCTGCCTTCAGGAAGCACTACAAAGCCTCGGACTTCTACTTTAGACATCATATCCCTTGAAAACTAATACTACATGACCCAAGATTCCAGGGTGCCGGGGGTTCATTCGTAGAGTAGATGGAAGAAGCCTTGAAGCACATAACTTCCAGGCTGAGTAATCAGGTACTTAAGAAGACCACACCTTTCCAGTGCCCCTAACCTGAGGAGGTTGGAGACCATATTGGCTGTGAGTCTTGAGGGACCTGCTCCCTGGCTTGCAGGCCTCTTCTACCTGGCCTACAAGGGTGGGTTCAGGCTTATTGCAGCTACAAAAACTGAATGGACTCTTGGGTTGGGGTATAGCTTAGCAGGTCTTACTGTTATTATTACCCCAATTTTTTTGTTTTTTTTGTTTTTAACTTGAGTGTTTTAGATTCAGGGATTTTGTTGTTGTTTTAATACAAGGGATGTGCCTTGGAAGTGAGGAGCTGGGGAGAGTATCTTCCCCAAAAAATTCAGGGTAGGGGGAGGTATGGTGTAGGAAGTGGGACAGTCTTGGTAAGGGGCACACAGCACAAGCAGTTTGTGCCGTGTGCTTTTCTCCAATCTGGGGAATTGCAATTGTCCTATCAGCCAGCCCTCAGATTTACCACCCACCTCATTGCCCAGCATCCCTGACAGAGCTGGTCTTGGAGTCATTGTAGAGGTTCTGGGGGACTTCAACAGCCAACCATGTCACTGACCCAATGCATGTGGCAGGCCACACAGTAGACCTTGTTTTCTCAACTGGGCAGAAAGAGCAACATCTGAAAGTGTGTGTGTGGATACTGACATCAGTCCCTTGTAATGGTAAGATCACTTCTTGCTGAGATTTTGGATTTCAGCATCTTTCCCCCTCTGCAGCTGGAGACAGGCCTTGTTTCCTGCACGTATGTATTCATTCTCTAGCTGATTTGAGATGAACATATGCCTAGCGTACTTATTCTGGGAATGCCATCTGAAGATTGAAAATCTAAACTGCTCAGGTCAAATATCTGTCTTTTGCTCATGTTATACCATAAGGCACAATTTGCATTGATGATGCGACAAAAACAATAGCAGCAATTTGTTGTTTAGTCATTTAGTCTTGTCCGACTCTTCATGACCCCATGAACCAGAGCACACAGGCACTCCTGTCTTCCACTGCCTCCCGCAGCCTGGTCAAACTCATGCTGGTAGCTTCGAGAACACTGTCCAACCATCTCGTCCTCTGTCGTCCCCTTCTCCTTGTGCCCTCCATCTTTCCCAACATCAGGGTCTTTTCCAGGGAGTCTTCTCTTCTCATGAGGTGGCCAAAGTATTGGAGCCTCAGCTTCAGGATCTGTCCTTCCAGTGAGCACTCAGGGCTGATTTCCTTCAGAATGGGTAGGTTTGATCTTCTTGCAGTCCTTGGGACTCTCCAGAGTCTCCTCCAGCACCATAATTCAAAAGCATCAATTCTTTGGCAATCAACCTTCTTTATGGTCCCGCTCTCACTTCCATACATGACTACTGGGAAAACCATAGCTTTAACTATACGGACCTTTGTCGGCAAGGTGATGTCTCTGCTTTTTAAGATGCTGTCTAGGTTTGTCATAATAGCAGCAATAATAAATCCTAAACCCATTGTTTTATCAAAGCAAAATCCTAGTAGGAGCAGTGTGTCGTTGGAAAAAGCACTTAATCCAGCCTTGTCTTAAAACCACTGGAAATATGATTAATTAATACGATACATTGTAAACCAGGCCTTGTGTAGAGATGGTTCCTGCATTGCAGGGGATTGGACTAGATGACCCTTGGTGTCCCTTCCAACTCTTAAGATTCTATGATTCTATGTCTGCTTCCTCACCTCTGGCGATGCTTTTGTGTGGATACCCCAATATTCCAACTCAGCCTGGGAGGAAAGCGCAGAAAAAATTCAAATAAGTCTCTGCTTGAGCAAGCAAAATTGCGGCTCTCTGTGGTGCATCAATAGCATTCATTGGCTTCCACAGGCTTTTCAGAAACTTGATTTTTAATGCTCTTTATTGATGTAGCTGTGTAATCTCCTTTGGAAATTTATGCAATGCCTCATCAAAAATTCACAGCCAAGTACGCTGTCAGCTCAACATCCTTTCTCCGGCAGTACAAGCCCATGTATCTTGAATTGCCATGAATAATTTGCAATGCTATACACACCAAACGTTTCTCGGGGAGATGAGGTTATGTCACCAATTTTATGAAAAGAAATCTCAATTTTATTTGCTTGGCTGCTGACATGGGATTTGCTTTGTCCTAAGAATTATACACATTCACCCACCCCCCAAAAAACCCAAATAATATATTTGGTATCTCTAAGAAGCATTTATGACATGCACATAATCAAGTACAGTTTTACACTGCCCCAGAGAAGCTCTGTTGTCAACCACATTCAGGTATTAACAACAACAACAACAACAACAACAACAACAACAATTTATTATTTATACCCCACCTATCTGGCTGGGTTTCCCCAGCCACTCTGGGCGGCTTCCAACAAAGTATTAAAATACAGTAGTCTGTTAAACATTAAAAGCTTCCCTAAACAGGGCTGCCTTCAGATGTCTTCTAAAAGTCTGGTAGTTGTTCTTCTCTTTGACATCTGGAGGGAGGGCATTCCACAGGGTGGGTGCCACTACTGAGAAGGCCCTCTGCCTGGTTCCCTGTAACTCTGTGTCTATCCAAATGGCCAGGCATGTTTTCAGGATTAAGCACCAGGATGACCAGATATAACATGACATTTATCTTCAGCTAGCGGACAAAGTTTGGATCCACAAGTGGGTTGTTCCCCTGACATAGTCTAGGTTGCACCAGTGCATACCGTCCAACATTTCACCAATGAAAAGAGGGCAATGAAAACTGAGCATGCTCAGCGGCCAGAGAACACTTGTTGGAAGGGACACCGAATGGAATGGAGTTTTCTTGTGGAGGGCATGGCTGGCTTAGACCCCTAAAGAGGACCGTTCCATATTGCAGCATTTTATTGGACAGATGATTCAGACCTTTTTTTATTATTTTACTGTATTTCCCCCCCCCTTTCATTCCACATGACCTATATTTGTAGTGCACAGAATACCAAATGGAAGCCAAACACAAAATAAAACCAAACAGAACTGTACAGAAGGCACCATAAAACCCAGCATGTTCACACAATTCACAGAACTCCAATATGGATCACCCTTCAAGTGAAGGGCTTGTGGGAACAGCATAGTTTTAAGCTGGTGCCTAAAACACATTTCAAACGGTACCAGTCTAATCTCTGTGGGGGAAAGAGTTCCTTACTGTTAAAGGGGTAAAGGAACCCCTGACCATTAGGTCCAGTTGTGGCTGACTCTGGGGTTGCGGTGCTCATCTCACTTTATTGGCCGAGGGAGCCGGCGTACAGCTTCCGGGTCATGTGGCCAGCATGACTAAGCCGCTTCTGGCAAACCAGAGCAGCGCACGGAAATGCCGTTTACCTTCCCACCAGAGTGGTACCTATTTATCTACTTGCACTTTGAGGTGCTTTCGAACTGCTAGGTTGGCAGGAGCTGGGACCGACCAACGGGAGCTCACCCCATTGCGGGGATTCGAACCGCTGACCTTCTGATCGGCAAGTCCTAGGCTCTGTGGTTTAACCCACAATGCCACTCGCGTCCTTACTGTTAGGTTTCTGCAATTCAGTTCAAAATTCCCCCACCATCCATGTATGCTTCAGGCTTCATTTTCACAAACAACACACGAAGTACAAAACCTGGGCTGTACTGTGTACTTCTGACTGCAGGTGAGGGCTTCACATGACTGAATGTACCTCCAGAAAACACTACACACAGAAAATAGCATGTCAGGGATGAGTTTAGGCTAAAGTCATTCTCCCTTACCTTTTAGTTTTCTATGTGTGTGGTGTGAGCAAACATTTGCAGTCTGATGTGTTTCAGACCCAATGCAGGTTTGATACCTCACCTGCTGTTTAGAGAGATGCTATTTTGCAAGAAGGGTTGTGGAAATTGTTTTAGATGACCAGCAGATATTTCTTACAGACTTTCTTACACAGTAAGGAAAAGCCACAAAGCTGTGAGCATTGGCAATTGGAGAAAATGTCCCAATTCAGGATTTAGGGGGAAACTATGATGACAAATTGCCCTGTTTTTCTGCGACTAGATGAAACAAAAAAGCCACAACAAACTTTTCAAATGAAACATACGTCTCACATTCAGCTTTCAGACCTCTCTCCAAAGACATTTTACATAAGGTGACAGTTACCGTATTTTTCGCTCTATAACATGCACCCGACCATAACACGCACATAGTTTTTAGAGGAGGAAAACAAGAAAAAAATATTCTAAATGAAACAGCGGATGTATGATTTTTGTGGTTCATGCTGTGGTCACAGACATGTGATCTGACGGTGAGTTTGGGGTAGCCCAATGCAAAAATCCTGAGGATCCATGTGGATCCATGCTTTGTAACCACGTTTTTGCACCACTGCGGCCCCAGGCAACAGTGGGTGCGTGATTTTTTTTGGTGCAAGCTGTAGCCATGGACATACTATGTGATCTGATGGTGAATTTGGGGTGACCCAGTGCAAAAATTCTGAGGATCCATGCGGATCCGTGCTTTGTAACCACGTTTTAAGTGTGGAGGGAAGGAAAAGCACTCAAGGGACAAGAAACACGTGTGGAGTGGGTGGAGAAGGATGCTGTTAATAATGCAGAAGAGGGGTATAAGAGGAGAAGGCTCCTCTCCTCTCCCGCTTTGCTCCTTTAAAGCAAGCAGGCTCTCTGTCCCTCTCTCCTCCCCACTCAGTGGCTCTTCTCCCACTTTGCTGTTTCAAAGCAAGCCACGGAGGAGGGAAGGAAGGGGAACCATGGATCCTCTGCTCACGACTGCAGCAGATCCCCCCGCCATCCATAGGCATTTGCTCCATAACACACACAGACATTTCCCCTTACTTTCTGGGGGGGGGGGGGAGTGAGTGTTATGGTGCAAAAAATACGGTAAATCCTATCACTTCCGTTTCACAAAAGGACTCACTTCATTTTAGGTGGGGCTACCTGTTCAAATGGCTTTTTAAAAACACTTGTGGTAGGAATTTTGGCGCTGAATGAGGATAAAAGAGGTGGGTTTGATTGCTCAATCTTAAGTGTAACATTTAAGCACAAAGCAGAATTTTAGGATGAGGGATGCAGTGTGATGGCTTAGGGGCCAAATTCTTATATACACACCTGGGGATGGAGGATAAATTCTATTTACTTCACCTTTAAAGGTTAGCCTCTTTAATTTGCAGCTTCCAAAACAATATGCAGATTGAAACACAGTCATCCATCAAAATTCACATTTCTCCAAATTTTGTAATGCAGTTGTCTGGCAAAATAGTGTGTACAAAAATGCACATGCTAAGGTAAAGTATTCCCCAAAACACAAATATTAGTTAAAATAGTATACAAAAAAAGCATTATATTTGGGGGAATTGCTTTGCGAGAAACATGAAGCTGATGAAACTGAGAATTTAGGGCATCTTTTGGTTTCACATTTGAATCTCTACTTACACTCAGCTTGTGTGGAGAACTAAATTTCAGATTGGAAAAATGTGAAGCTGGGAGAAGCTGAAATGACTAGATTTGTCCATTTACACCTGAGTTGTTCTTTTGTGATTAATAACAGTGCTATTTTTTTTTCTAGAAAAAGAGGTGCTGGAACTCACCATGAACACCTGCCTTGTTCTCTTATAATGACAATGGCACCCAGCTAAGAGGTGCCGGAACTGAGTTCTGGCGAATTCTGGCTAAAAAAAGCCCTGGTTAATAATATGGGCAAAGTCTGCTCTAACAAAGTCTGCTATAACATTATGAAATATGGCATTTGGTCACATGCAACTTGTCATGCTGAAATGAAGAAAAAAGATTTATTCCCTACTTATATATTACAAGTTCAGGAGCCTAGCCCTCCTTTGTATTTGGCTATCCTACCTGACCAAGCTTCAGGTTACAAAACTAAAATTCCCTGATTGTGGATAGATATTATGCTTATTCTTTTGCAATGATCGTTCAACCGTTGACATCAAATGATCCTTCCTGTAAGGTCCATGATGACAGCAGACAAAATTGTGCCTGGCCTGAGGCAGGAGACTGTTGTCTCCAAGGCAGAACAACGGTTTTGTTTAATTTGGCTTTGGCAATAATGAAAACACTTTTCTCTTTACAACAATTCCGACCGACTTTGATTAAAGATATTAATAAACTCCAAAAGGGTAAATCTAATTTCCCATTTGGAATGAAGAGCAGTGCTCCACTGCAATGAAGTGATTAGCTGAGAGTCGTTGGCAGGGCAACTTCATCCAAGGCTCTCCGATGCTATTTATATTGACCTGAGTGTATCTGGAAATGTTGCTGAGGTTAAGCCTGGGATGCCATGCACTGTGTTTGCTAAGTGATCTCCAGGATAAATAGTGCTTGATCTTAGTCTCTGTGAAAGGATCCAAGTGATTATTAGTCGCAACATGTCCCATATCTATATGGTTGGGCTTTGCTAGCTGACAGACTGCCTCATTTATTCAGCTATCGAAACTGTTGGGTAACTGATAGAAAGACAAAAGCTTATACAGGTAAAGGTAAAGGACCCCTGGACAGTTAAGTCCAGTTCCGGTGCTCATCTCGCTTTCAGGACGAGGGAGCCAGTGTTTGTCCACAGACAGCTTTCCAGATCATGTGGCCAGCATGACTAAACTGCTTCTGGAGCAACGGGACACCGTGACAGAAACCAGAGCACACGGACTTCCGGAGGCGGCGCGATCGGCAATGGCTGCCCGATCCTTGTAAGGAGAGGGTAGCTCCGCTGAAAACGGGTCGTCCGCTACGGCGAAGCGGAGACCCATTAAGGAAAACTACAGGCGGCAGCAGCCTGTAGTCTCGGGACCCGGCGGGCGCCAGAAGCAGCCCCCAAAACGTTGAAGGGACCCCGTAAGGGGCTCCGGATCGCGGAGGGGGTAGCGGCGCTGTGGGTCGTTGCGCAATCAACGGAGCGAAGCCGCGTTGCTGTTGCCGGTGAGCGCTGACCTTTCTTCCTGCAATTTTTAAATTCGGAAAAGCTGCAATTCGTGAGTAATCTGGACTTTAAGAATTTGTGGAGACCTTTAAAACCTTGAATTTGGCTGAAAGCGGAGTGACGATAAACAGGAAGCCCGTCTTCCGCTAACACTGAACTTGAAAGCAAAGAACAGGAGGAGTGGAGACTAAAAGCGGTGCTTTAATCAATTGCTGGCACCTATTTAAAATAGCTACTAGGGTAAAGAGATTTTAAACTGTTTGCATATGGATTTATTTGGGAACAAGGATATCTTTCTTCTGTTGAACCAGTGGATTACAAATTAAATAAGAATCCCAGGTGCTGGAACTGCCTGTGTAATTGAGCACCAGTCTGCAACATTGGATACTTTGAATTTAGACTTTGAAACATTCTGAGCTGGAACTTGTTATTTTGAAACATCTGAAGTCTAGGCACTGTCTGAAACACTGTTTTGCCTTACGTATACTCTGTAAAAATTTAACTCTGTGGAGGTCGTTGGATGTTGAATTAGATCTATAAATTTGAATTGGACCTGACTTTCTCCCTTAAGACATTTTAAGCTCCCTCTAGAGGACTTTGGACTTACAGCAGTGACTGTGTTTTACTTTCCTTTTCCCGGCCTTCTGTTTGACTGTTGCATCTGGGCTTCTATATTCTCATGGGAACAACTCAGTTTGACCTTGGTCTTTAGATAACTTTGGAATGAGTGGAACAAGGAAAAGGGGAAGAACCAAACAAACAACTTTGACTTTATCTGCGGCCTCACAGCGTAGATCATCTGTGCCTGCTTTGCCTTCCACTTTGCCTCCTGAGACAGAGGCGGCTTCCCTGTCACAGGCAGGGGAGGGAGAAACGGAAGAATTACAATTGGAAGATATGGCCTCAGGAGGGAGTGCTTCTGTTTTAGATAAAATTTTCGAAAAACTGGAGGCTTTGGATAGAAAGGCTGATTTGCAAACGGCTAAAATTGACCAGAATACAGAAAGTCTGAATAGATTAACTGGACAAGTCGCACAGAATGTCCAATCCATTGGAGAGTTGAAGGAGGCTGTAGGTGAAAACCGGAAATTGGCTGAGGATACTAGTCAAAGACTGGGAGAATTGGAGAAAGAAGTTAGACCACTCAGTAAACAAGTGGGAGAACATCAGATTCACTTTTTGATGACAGAGCTGCGGAACAGGGAGGCCAACTTGAGGATACGGTCAATACCAGAAGTAGAAGAAGACAATTTAATTGAGTTTTTGACTAAAGAATTTTCCAAGTTTTGGAAGTTAGAGGAAAAAGATTTTAAAATAGTATCTGCTTTCAGGCTTGGAAGATTTAGGAGGAAAGAGAAGCCCAGAGATTGTTTGATTATACTGAGATCCAAGGAGGAAAGGGATAAGATTTTGGGCCTGCACTACGGGAAGTCACTGGACATTCTGGACAAGAGAATTGAAATCTACAAGGATATCCCTAAACAACTGTTGGACCTTAGATCTGACTACACGGAACTAGCAAGATTGTTGAGGAGTAACTCAATTATCTTCAGGTGGGAATTTCCTCAAGGATTATCTTTTACTTTCAGAGGGAAAAAGATCAAAATTAGAACATTGGAGGATAGAGACAAGTTTCTGGAAGCACACGGAGAAGATCTTCACAAAGGACTTGGAGCACCAGGGCCCGAACCTTCAGGGGAGCCTGCGCCCTCGGACCCTCAAGGACCGGAGAACAAGGTACCACCCCAGCAAGAATAACCAGATTTATTCAGGATGTCTCTGCAGCTTCTGAGCTGGAATATAAATGGCTGCAACAGCCCGGAGAAAAGGAGAAAAATCTTTCATATTTTAAAAAAGGAACAATTGGACATTATTTGTTTACAAGAAACACATGTGACTAGGCTCCACAGAAAAGTGTTAATAAATAAAAGACTCGGCCAGGAATTTATATCTTCTGACACAGTCAAAAAGAGAGGCGTAGTGATTTATGCAAAAGAGAGCCTTTCACCTAAATTTCTGTTTAAAGATGAAAATGGAAGAATTTTGGCAATAGAAATACAACATCAAGGAGAAAAAATTCTGATATTAGGAATTTATGCCCCAAATGAAGGAAAATCGGATTTTTATAAGAAGTTGCATGAGACTATGCTGGATTATCTGGATTACAACAACATCATTATGATGGGAGACATGAATGGAGTCGTATCAACCAATATGGATAAGTCACAGAATCAAAATGTTACTAAAGAGGGAAGACTACCAAAGACCTTTTTTGAAATGACTGACAATATGGACTGGATTGATATTTGGAGAGTGAGAAACCCCCTGGGAAGAGAAGGAACATTCTTCTCTGAAGCCCAACTGACTTGGACAAGAATCGACCAAATATGGATAACTAGAAGTCTGGCACCTAAGATTAGAAAGGTGGAAATCTGCCCAAAGACATGCTCCGACCACAACGCACTGAGAATGGACATGACACTGATCCCAACCGGCTCCTTTAGATGGAAGATGAATGATGGCCTGTTTAGAGACCAAGAGATTGTAAAGAAGGCCCAAAAAACTCTAAAGGACTATTTTGAGGTTAATATGAACACCAGGGTGGAAAAAAGAACTATATGGGACGCAAGCAAGGCCGTGATGAGAGGGTTCCTGATACAACAGAACACCATAAAGAAAAGATCACAGAATGAAAGGAAGGACAAAATTTTGGAAAAAATTAAAGAGCTAGAGAAGAGGTTAAGATCTAACCCAAAGTCCCAGCCGATTCTACGAGAAATTAAACTTTATCAAGCACAATATTCTAAATTGATAAACCAGGAAATAGAATGGAAGATTAAAATAATGAAGCAAAAAACTTTTGAATCGGCTAACAAATGTGGAAAACTGCTAGCTTGGCAGTTGAAGAAGAGACAAAAACTAAATACGGTAACAAACCTAGAGATTGAAGGAAGAAGCATCCAGAACCCTGGAGAGATCAGAAAGTGTTTTCAGAAATATTTTAAAAAGTTATATACTCAAGGGCCACAAGATGAAATTGAGATTAAACAATTCTTGGAGAAAAATGGATTAGCAAAGCTGTCAGAAGAAAACAAAACAATTTTGAATGGTAAAATAACACGACAAGAGATTGAGCAGGCCATCCAGAACATGAAACAGGGCAAATCGCCAGGGCCAGATGGGCTGACCTCCATATACTATAAGACATTGAAAGACTACTTGATACAACCATTGTTGGAGGTCAGCAATGAAATTATGGAGGGGAAGAAGGCGCCGGAATCATGGAAAGAAGCTTTTATCACATTGATACCAAAATCGGAAAGTGAAAAGACGCAACTAAAGAACTACCGTCCCATTTCCCTTTTAAATGTGGATTACAAAATATTTGCAGATGTCTTGGCACGCAGATTCAAGAAAGTTCTAAATGAAGTAATTCATAAAGACCAGGCAGGCTTTCTCCCAGGTAGACATATGTATGCTAATACAAGGAACATTATAGATATACTGGAACTTTTGCAAACAAACATAAACACTAAAGCAGTTTTAATTTTTATAGACGCGGAGAAGGCCTTTGACAACATATCCTGGAAATTTATGAAAGGGAATCTAAAAGAAATGGGAGTGGGACGGGGGTTTGAGAATGGGATTGAGGCAATATACTCAGAACAAAAGGCTAAATTGATAGTTAACAATGTGGTTACAGAAGAGTTCAAAATTGAAAAAGGTACACGACAAGGCTGCCCGATTTCCCCACTACTATTTATCTCGGTTCTGGAAGTGCTCCTGAATATGATTAGAGGGGATCGGCTGGTGGAAGGGATCCAGGTCGGAGCGAAACAATATAAACTTAAAGCGTTTGCAGATGACCTAGTTCTAACATTACAGGAGCCGGAATCTAGTACGAAAAGAGTATTACAACTGATTCAAAACTTTGGTCGAGTGGCGGGATTTAAATTAAATAAACAAAAAACCAAGGTATTGGGGAAAAATTTGACAGATACTGAGTCGGAACGGTTTCAGAGGGAGACAGAGTTAACGGTGGTCAAGAAAGTGAAATACCTAGGGGTAAACATAACAGCAAAAAATCTGAGTTTATTTAAAGATAACTATGAAAAATGCTGGTTAGAAATTAAGAAAGACTTGGATAGTTGGTCAAGATTAAAACTTTCTTTGTTAGGCCGAATAGCTGCCATCAAGATGAATGTATTGCCAAAAATGTTATTTTTGTTTCAGACACTACAGATTGTAGACAAGACAGAGTGTTTCCGGAAGTGGCAGAAAGATATTTCCAAATTTGTCTGGCAGGGCAAAAAGCCCAGAATTAAGTTTAAGATATTAACGGATGCGAAAGAAAGAGGGGGCTTTGCCCTGCCAGACCTAAAGCTGTATTACGAAGCGGCAGCTTTCTGCTGGCTAAAAGATTGGCTACTTCTTGAAGATACGGATGTATTAGATTTAGAAGGTTTTAATAATGCATTTGGATGGCATGCATATTTATGGTATGACAAGGTTAAGACAAATAAGGCCTTTAAGAACCATATTGTCAGGAAAGCAGTATTTAATGTCTGGATAAGATACAAAGACTTATTGGAGAATAAAACTCCGAGGTGGCTGTCACCCCTAGAGGCTAAGGCCCGAAAAAGAGCCAATATGGAGGCCAATTGGCCAAAATATTGGGAGATATTAGAAAGAGATGGTAACAATTGGAAATTGCAGAGTTTAGAGAAAATGAAAGATAAAGTGCGAGACTGGTTACACTACGCTCAGATTAAAGAAGTATTTAAAAATGACAAAAAGTTAGGATTCCAGGTGGAGAAGTCAAAGTTGGAAACTGAACTGTTAGAACCTAAGACTAAAGTACTTTCAAAGATGTATAATTTGTTGCTGAAATGGAACACACAAGACGAAATGGTCAAATCGGTAATGATAAAGTGGGCACAGGATATTGGGCATAATATTATGTTTGAAGACTGGGAAAGGTTATGGACCTCTGGGCTGAACTTCACTGCATGTAATGCTTTGAAGGAAAATGTAATGAAAATGATATATAGATGGTACATGACCCCAGTCAAATTGGCCAAAATATACCATTCGTCTGACAATAAATGTTGGAAATGTAAGGAAAATGAAGGAACCTTTTTTCACCTCTGGTGGACTTGCCCGAGAGTGAAGGCCTTTTGGGAGATGATATATAATGAGTTAAAAAAGGTGTTTAGGTACACCTTTACTAAGAAACCGGAGGCCTTCCTCTTGGGCATTGTCGGCCAGAGTGTGTTAAAGAAGGACAGAACATTTTTCATGTATGCAACAACGGCAGCAAGGATATTGATTGCTAAGAACTGGAAAACTCAAAATCTACCCACGCTGGAAGAATGGCAGATGCAGCTGATGGACTATATGCAATTAGCTGAGATGACCGGCAGAATTCGAGACTTGGGAGAAGAGAGGATGGAAG
This sequence comes from Podarcis pityusensis, assembly GCF_964106645.2. NCBI lineage: Eukaryota > Metazoa > Chordata > Lepidosauria > Squamata > Lacertidae > Podarcis > Podarcis pityusensis. The sequence continues at coordinate 87,762,097 of NC_138030.1, forward strand.
AAGACTGGAAGAAATTTAAGACTTATCTGCAAAAGTATTGTAATTTGGCCGAATGTTGATTGGGATGCCAGAGTAGAAGTAATTGTCTACCACTAAATTAGACTTAAGTTTAAACTATACGCTAATGATCAAATTCGAGATTATGAACAAAATGATAATTTGTTTGGAAATAATTTTTTTAACGATGCAAGTGTGTGCGGGAGGCGTGGGGGAGTCCAAAGTAATGATGAAAAGATGTCAAATAATTAATGTTATTTGTTTAAATATGTTTATGTATTGAAAAACTTGAATAAATATATATTAAAAAAAAAAAAAAAAAAGAAACCAGAGCACACGGCCTGAAAGTGCCGCAACCCTATAGTCGCCTTTGACTGGACTTAACCATCCAGGGGTCCTTTACCTTTACCTTGAATCCAAAGTGCATCCAACAGAAAGGAATTCCGTGTCAGAAAGGAAAGGAAACTGGATTCCTGTCCCAACTGGGATGCACATCCAAATGTGCTTCTGATTTACACACATGATTCCTGATCCAGCAAGTAATAATAATAATAATAATTTTTTATTTATACCCTGCCCTTCCTGGTTTAAAAACCGGGCTCAGGGTGGCTAACAGCGAATATAAAACATTGATTAAAATGAGACTTAAAAACAGCATAAAATACAATGTAAATGCAGCATCAATGTCAATAAAATTCAGAAATTCAGGGGTCATTTTTTTTTGGGGGGGGAGCCCCAATCAATAAACAGCAAATGATCACCAGGGCTAACTGGCCAAGTTGGGGCTACTATGGCCAGCAAGGAGACCAGGGAAGAGTTTAAATGTGGGGTCCCAGAAGGATATACAGTATGTAGTATATAAGTAGAGGTAAATATAAAAGGACCCCTGACCATTAGGTCCAGTCATGATCGACTCTGGAGTTGCGGCGCTCATCTCGCTTTATTGGCAGAGGGAGCCAGCGTACAGCTTCCAGGTCATGTGGCCAGCATGACTAAGCCGCTTCTGGCAAACCAGAGCAGCGCACGGAAACGCCGTTTACCTTCCTGCCACAGCGGTACCTGTTTATCTACTTGCACTTTGACGTGCTTTCAAACTGCTGGATTGGCAGGATCTGGGACCGAGCAAGCAGGGTTTTGAACCACCGACCTTCTGATCGGCAAGTCCTAGGCTCTGTGGTTTAACCCACAGTGCCACCACCGTCCCTGTAGTATATAAGTAGTATACAGTATATGTAGAAGCTTGCTTCTTTGTGCTGAAAAATTCATACAGTTTGGGGCGACAGTGGTTTTCACACTTAGAATGACGAAAGGAAAGCCCTCTTTTAAAAATTCTGCAGACTACAAGTGGCTCTAGACACATTACTGAGAAAAGTGATATTTCCCTCTCCTTTCTTACAAATGGGGAATTGTAACTGATGTCAGCATTGTAGAATAACAATAAGATCATTAGGATGCCCCATCTCTGTGTATGTTTAAAACTTGTTTGTTTACCTTGGCATTTCCTGATTGTTAATACTGACTGCATGTTCTGTAATCTACTCAAGATTTAGCATTATTGCTGTAATTGTTGCAGTATAGTTTTATTGTTGTTTTTCTAACGCTGAAAACCACTTTGGATATGTTGCATATCAAGTGGTACAAAAACATTTAAAAGTAAATAAATGGTGATAGCTGTATACATTCAGAAGGGGAGGGGACTCAAATTTGAACAGATAAGAAACTCATGTTGCTGCATCAGTAAATTGCTAAATAAGCAAGAGTCCCTGTTTCCAACGAGGATCACAGCCAGCACATCAGATCGGAGCTCCTGAGCTACCGTATTTTTTGCTCTATAAGATGCACCTGACCATAAGACGCACCTAGTTTTAGAGGAGGAGAACAAGAAAAAACTATTCTCTCCCTCTCTGCGCAGCACCTCTCCAGCAGAGCGAAGTCAGAAAAGCAAGAAGGATTGCCGCGCAGCCTGCATTCGCTCCATAAGACGCACACACATCCTCCTTTACTTTTTAGGAGGGGGAAAGTGCATCTTATAGAGCGAAAAATATGGACCTGTTATCCCCTTAAGAAATTCTACCAGCCCTGGTAGGAACAAGTGCTCTGTAGGGAGCAGGGATGGGAAAGGAATTCATTTGGTTCATGTGGACTTGCCTAATTTTCACTTCCTGGAACCAAAATGCAAACACAGGTGGCAGTGAAGCTTTCCTTCCAAAGTCACACTTTTCTGAGATGCAATTCTCCGACCAAACAATGCACAGAAAAATGTGTACATTGGGGGAAATGTACATTAAAATGTACATTAAAATGTGTACATTGGGCAAAATATACATTAAAATGTGTGTGTATTTTCCTGTGCTGTTGTTGTTGTTGTTTTTTCTACACAATCACAAACTGATGAGCAAATTGGCCAAACTGATTTTAAGACTGGAGTAATGAGAAACTGAGTGAAATCATAATTGACAGATTCATCCATTCCTACCCGGGAGTACCCGCTGCTGCCTCCACTGCTTATTCCTTTGCTGGCTGCAAAGTTCATCTATTGTCTTTTGGGTGGTAGAAAAATAGTGCAGGAGTTAAAAGAGAGGATCATATGGTCTGACAGATGAGAGATGAAATATTTAGGGGATGGACCAGGAAGATGGTGGCAGTAGCAGTGGTGTGTGCTTGATGTGCCAAAGCTCAAACTTTGCTGGGTTGAACCATGGGATGATTGTACAGTCAAGATGGTGATGAAAGTGAGACCTTACCATGAAATGTTGCTTCTGTGTGCCTTGACCCCACACTCTGGATTCTTCAACACTTGACTATTTCTGGACTTTAGTCCTTTGAAGGCAGGGACATTTGGCCCCATTTCTGCCTTCAATGTCCTTCTGCTCTCAGGTAGAAAAGTAAGTTAAGATAACTGGATATGTGGTCTTCACATAGTGAGAAAGGCTGTTCACCTTAGAGGGGCTGGAGACCTTGAGGGCACGTGATCCGGGTTCCAGGATGCTGAAAAGTTTCTAAGTTTCTGCATGAAAACGTTTCATGCACAATGGCTGGTCCACCTCAAATGGTCATGCAAAGATATGGATGGCGGGACAAGGTGAGAGAGGGATGTGACTCACCCCCTTCTTCTAATTTGCTTAACCCTCTTCATGTAAGCAACAGATGTAGAAGACAAGTGGGGAGGAAAAAAACACTTTTTAAAGAATTGCAACACAAGGTTACTAAAAACATTTGCCCGTGGCCATTAGGCTATTTCTAACTTGTTAATCATGAGTGAATAGCGATATGGTACATAATTTAGATTTATTTAACATTTATCTTCCTTAAATTATGTTCATATAGAGCAGGTGGAAATGTAATTATTCTAATTAGGGGGGAAAGTCCACTGATGGCTTGGTTCGCCCTCCAACAAATCAATATTTAATTAACAATGTGCCAAAACTGAAAGGCTTGTCATTGGTTGCTTTCTAGGTAGGGAGGGTAGCAATAGCATTTTTTTTATTGCGTTGAAGAAGTACTGTGTTGTAGCAATCCCAGGTGAACATAACCCAAATTCCTGTGGGAGCTGACATTCAGTATTGGCAAGAGTTCTTCCAGAAGGGAGTTTACATGACTGAGACCTCTAGATACTCTCCCCGATGCTTTTTAACATCTTTATGCGCCCCCTCGCCCAGCTTGTTCGGAGTTTTGGGCTGGGTTGCATCAGTATGCCGATGACACCCAACTCTATCTGTTGATGGATGGCCATCCTGACTCCGCCCCAGACACACTGATCAGATGCTTGGAAGCTGTGGCTGGATGGTTACGTGGGAGCCGGTTGAAGTTAAATCCTTCGAAGACAGAGGTCCTCTGGCTGGGATGGGACGATATGGGATTGAGGGGGCAACTTCCATCTCTTGCAGGGGTGCAATTAGTGCCAGCACCGTCCGTTAAGAGTTTGGGTGTAATCTTCGATACCTCCCTCTCCATGGAGGCGCAGATTGCAGCTATAACAAAGGTGGCATTTTTTCATCTCCGCCAAGCTAAGCAGTTGGCTCCTTACCTCTCTCGCCCTGACCTAGCCACTGTGATCCACGCGACAGTCACCTCCAGACTGGATTATTGTAACTCGCTCTACGTGGGGCTGCCCTTGAGAATGACCCAGAAACTCCAGCGGGTGCAGAATGCCGCAGCGAGACTCCTTACGGGGTCTTCGCTGCGAGATCACATTCATCCGGTGCTATACCAACTGCACTGGCTCCCGGTGGAGTACAGGATCAGGTTTAAGGTGCTGGTTTTAACCTTCAAAGCCCTATACGGCCTAGGACCCTCGTACCTACAGGACCGCCTATCCTGGTATGCCCCACAGAGGAACTTATGGTCTTCAAATAAAAACATATTGAAGGTCCCAGGCCTCAGAGAGGTTAGGCTGGCCTCAACTAGAGCCAGGGCTTTTTCGGCTGTGGCTCCAATCTGGTGGAACACTCTGCCACGAGAGACTAGGGCCCTGCAGGACTTGACATCTTTCCGCAGGGCCTGCAAGACAGAGCTGTTCCACCAGGCCTTTGGTCAGGGCCCAGCCTGACTCCCTCCTTTAGCAATCTTTACAAAACTTTAGTTTATGGTTGCCATCAATTTTGATTTTAATTAATTTTTATAATGCTTTTATAATGTTGCACTATTTTAGTGTTGTTAGCTGCCCTGAGCCCGGCTTCGGCTGGGGAGGGCGGGATATAAATAAAATTTATTATTATTATTATTATTATTATTATTATTATTATTATTATTAGATCCATGTCTCCAGGCTGAAGGTCTAATTTGCACCACCATCCCCATGGCAAATAATTTTTCCTTGGCTTGATGTCATATATGTTGTTCAAGTTCAAGCCATTGCTTGAAACTGCAGGCAAAAGGAAGGGGAATCGGGAGCACACTTTGACTACGCTCCCCATAGTTCCTTTGTTGCCAAAAATATATGCTCATTGAACTTGGCACCATTTTCTGTCACCCTCAATGTACATTCCTGTTACATAGAATCGTAGAACTGCAGAGTTGGAAGGGTCACCAAGGGTCATCTAGTCCAACCCCCTGCAATGCAGGAATCTCAGCTAAAGCATCCATGACAGATGGCCATCCAACCTCTGCTTAAAAACCTCCAATGAAGGAGAGTCCACAAGATCCCAAGGGAGACCGTTCCACTGTCAAACAGCTCTTAATGTCAGAATGTTCTTCCTGATGTTTAGTTGGAATCTCCTTTCTTATAACTTGAAGCCATTAGTTCAAGTCCTCCCCTCCAGAGCAGGAGAAAACAAGCTTGCTCCAGCTTCCACGTGACAGCCCTTGAGATATTTGAAGATAACTATCATATCTCCTCTCAGTCTCCTCTTTCTAGGCTAAAAATACCCAGCTCCTTCAACCGTTCCTCATCAGGCTTGGTTTCCAGACCCTTGGCCATCTTGCTCCTCTGCACCCATTTCAGCTTGTCAATATCCTTCTTAAATTGTGGTGCCCAGAATAGGACACTGTATTCCAGGTGTGGTCTGACCAAGGCAGAATCAAATGGGACTATTACTTCCCTTGATCTGGACACTAGATTTCTGTTGACACATTTCTTCCTTTGAATTGACTGCAAACTTGCTGTATTCCCAAAGCAAAGCCCAGTAACTGCCTGGTGGGACAAAGGCACTTACCTGACCTCCCACCAGTGGCGGCACATCCCATTTCACTGCTTCAGGTGAAACGGGAACTTGCCACCCAGCCACACTGCTGCCCCACTGCCAGTGCTGCTCTGCCCCATTCCACCGCTGTAGCCTACCTTACTTGTGTTGCATGGTGACACCTGCAAAGCGCCAGCAGCAGCAGCAGCAGCAGTGTTAGGATGCTGTCAACGGTTCCCTGCTAGTTGCCCAGGAAAGTATAAAGACAAGGAAAAGTTTCTTACCATCGATTTTTTGTTCAAATCTTTACAGAGAGAGGCTATAGACCCAGCCTCTTGGATAATGGCATTGTCCCAAGTGAATCTCCACCCCCTCTGTCTCTCCCACTTCCTCACTCGTCATCCTCATTATCTCCTCTACGGGTGCTGATAAGTGCCTTCTGTCTTTGAGCTCTTTGCTCTCCTACTTTTAAGGCTCGCCGGGTTCTGGGAGATGGAGGGTCTGGGATGCTTTCTAATGACGTGTCAGCCGGATGTTGCTCTGGTTCTCCCATGATTTCCCAACTTTCCCCCTCAGTTGCCTCTGAGCTGTGACCTCTGGCAAACTACTGTTGTAAATCTATATTGTCTTCCTCTTCCTCCTCCCTGGAAGGGTCAGGATGGGGAGGCGGTCTCCACCATTGCTCCTTTGCCCAGTGCTCCTTTGCTTCAAGTATTAAAAGGACATTTAATATTGAACGCTAGCATATTATATAGCACTCATCATTTTCAAAACATTTATTTGTTTATATCCTGGTATAATATAAATGATCTACCTGGAGTTGTACTTTATGATTCTTGAGTGTCTCCTCCTCCTCCCACCACCTTTTACAGTTTTCTATTTCTCAATCTACTATTGGAACCAGACTTTGTGGGGAACGAATTAGCCTTTAGCACCATATCCATTTTAGAAAATATAAATTTGAACTTTAAAATTCTGTTCCCTTAAAGCTCATTCATTTTATTAAGCGGCTATATTTCTTCCCAAAAACCTTGGGCAACAGTGTCAAGAGCCTTCTGTGTATATTCCTTTCTGCAGTAAAAAGGGGAAAAAATCACAACAGGTTTAATAGATTACCTGGGGAAATTTATTACTGCTGAAGTGCCAAGAATATTTTCTTCTGTGTAGCTGTTTTTATTATTATTGTTGTTGTTATTGTTATTATGTGGCATCCAGAACCGTATGGCTTCTGGGCAGTTCTTCCAAAACTGAATGAAAAATCTTAGGCAGTAGACATCTCAGAAGAATGCGAACATACTCAATTTTTAATCAGGTGTGTATTCAAAGGCAGCATTGAGTGCTGCCTGCTAAGTGGTTTGAAAGAGCAGCCAAACTGAGCAGGTTTGGGTACAAGTGGATTGGATTGATCTTTATTACGGCCATTGGCCCGTCACACGACAGTTTCCCATACCAACATAATGTACTTGAACCTCCAAATTTAAAACCGTCAAAACTTACAAAAAACAGACAAGAACCAAAGCAGAACAAAAACAAAAGACCAACATCATACGTTGCAATAAATTTGTAACATAACCATCACCATCTGCTCACAAATCAATAGAAGACATCAATGGTGATTCACCTAGTTACATCCTAAAACATAGATCATGGTTTAAAGGGATTTTCCGAGCCACACAGGAGTCCGTTTCTCTTCTTTAGGGATAGGACACTGATCAAGAATCTGGCAACCGTGAGTGATCTTAGGGGGTCATCATCATTTAATAGATATCTCAGTTTGGCTTCATTCGTATCATCGGCAATTCCCTTTAGATATTGGGCAAGAAACTTGCTCCTGGCCGATGAGTGAAAAGCACAGTCAAAAATTATGTGATGCAACGATTCCGGTGCCCCACAATTACAATCACATAAGAGCGATATCTGTCCATTGGAGAATCTATTTCTCAGCATGTTCGATGGGAAGGTGTTGAATCTTGCCTTTACAAAGGCATATCTATGAGCCGAAGAAGTTAAGGAATTCAAATAGTTTGGGAGCCTTAAGAGGGGTGATAAACCAAGGTTTAGAGGTGAGCAGGTACCATTTGGGTACAAGTGTGCAAAAGAGGTTCCTGTAGGGAATTTGCATTTGTCACTGGACCAAACAGGATCACCCTCCTTTCATATCAGGCAATATGTGGGGAAGGCAATCCTGCTTGGTGCTGAGGCTTGAAATAGCCCAAGCCCAGACCCTCCAAGTATCCCTATTTTCCAGGGATAGTGCCCAAATTCCAGTTTCTGATTTGATCCCAGAATGTCCCGCTTTTCATTAGGATGTCCTATTTTCATCAGATAAATTTTGGAGGGTATGGAGCTATGTGGCCGCCAAGCCAAGGAGATAAGTAACTATACAATCTTTAGAAGACATCTGTTTTTTGTTTTTTTTTAAATGATATTTATTGAAAAAAGAGGTTTTTTTTTAAATTACAAAGAAAAAAGACAAAACAGAAAAATAAAAATAAAAAAATAAAACCATCATTTTCAAATTCTCCACTTTCATTACCTTCTTTCTATGACCTCCTCCTCCTCCCTTTTCTTGTATCTTGATTAATAGTTGTCACAGCAAATCCTTTCCATAATTCATAGTATTCTGTCATTACATTACCTTACTCTATTTTCATCTTATCTTATAAAAAACCTTAAAGCTTAAAACTTAAATCTTATTTTTACCAACTTCTCATAACCATTACCTTTTTACCTAATTCTTTAAACATTTTTACAAGAGCCAAGTAATTTCATTTCAACATTTTTCTAACATTCATCAATTTTATAAAACATTCCTAATGATAGAAAAAAGAAATAAGAACAATCCAATCTTCTTCCAGCGTCCCTTCCTCCTGGTCCCGGGTTTGTCAGTCCTTTTTATCCCATTAGTCTGGCACATTAACCTGCGGCTTCACTCCACGGAAAAAGCAATTGACTGACAGCACCGCGCCACTTCCCCCTCTTCGCTTCGGAGCCCGTTAGTGGGTTCCTTTGCGGGTTGGGGGGGCGCTAAGGGTGCCCGACGAGTCCCACGGTCACAGGCTTCATCCGCCTGTGATTTCTAAAAGGGTCCCCACTTCGCTGCAGCGGAAAAGACCCGTTTCGCGCGGAGCTGGTCCCTCCGGTTCAGAGGGAGTCCGCCATTGCCGATGGCGCCACCCCGGAAGTCCAATCTTTAGAAGACATCTGAAGGCAGCCCTGTATAGGGAAGCTTTTTAATCTTTAATGTTTTTATATATGTTGGAAGCCGTCCATAGTGGCTGGGGCAACCTAGTCAGATGGGCAGCATGTAAATAATAAAATTATTACAGTGGTATCTCGGGTTACAGGCGCTTCAGGTTACAGACTCCGGTAACCCAGAAATAGTAACTCAGGTTAAAAACTTTGTTTCAGGATGAGAACAGAAATCGTGCGGCGGTGGCGTGGTGGCAGCAGGAGGCCCCATTAGCTGAAGTGGTACCTCAAGTTAAGAACAGTTTCAGGTTAAGAACAGACCTCCAGAACGAATTAAGTTCTTAACCCGAGGTACTACTGTATTATTATTATTATTATTATTAACATCATAATCGTCATGGAACAGGACATCCCTATTTTCATTGGAGAAATGTTGGAGGGTATGCAAGCCCACGGTCTGCATCTATAAAGGTAAAGGACCCCGACAGTTAAGTCCAGTTGCGAATGACTCTGGGCTTGCAGCAATTATCTCGCTTTATTGGCCGAGGGAGCCAACATTTGTCGCAGACAGTTTTCCGGGTCATGTGGCCCGCATGACTAAGCCGCTTCTGGTGAAACCGGAGCAGCACATGGAAACGCCATTTACCTTCCCGCCGGTGCGGTACCTATTTATCTACTTGCATTTTGACATGCTTTCGAACTGCTGGGTTGGCTCACCCCGTCGCAGGGATTTGAACCGCCGGCCTTCTGATTGGCAAGCCCTAGGTTCCGTGGTTTAGACCACAGCGCCACCCGCGTCCCTTCTGCATCTACAGTGTACTGTATATTCTGGTGCTGCGTCGGACTCACCTCTACGAATGCCATGATCAGTAACCTTGGAGGGTAAAAAGACACTTTGGTTAGGAAGCTAGACAATAATTGGATTATCTCTTTCCAACAAGAACAGATCAGCACCAGGAAAAGCTCCTGACCACCCAGATACAACTAAGTCCAGAACCATCTAGTGATTAAAACAGACAATTTCACTACACACATCCATGCATTTGGTGCTGAGACAAATAAAAAATCTGTAATTTAGAATCAGAAAGTTCTTGGTGAAGTCAAACTCCACGGAAGTTAAAGGAAAGATGTGAATAGTTCGTTGATGGTTCTACTTTCCTTACTTTTTTTCTCATTACTTTCTAAAGACTGGCTTGAAATCTTTCTTCATCCAATACAGAGTAGAGAGCAATTTCCACTAACTACTGTAAGAGAAATACAAATGTATAATTAAACATCCATCAATAGAATTACAATACTACAGCTCCCTCTTATTTTCCATTTTTGTCTTTTTGCTGTATGTTTGTTAGTGCACATCTGTTTCAAAGTTGTACTGTACCATCAAGATAAAGACTGTTGTTAACTGTATTGTACACCAACATTCTATTGTAAAACAAACAAACCCAGAAACTCATCTATGCAAAAGGCACTGCAGCTACCAAAACAAATCTCTACTAGAATACTTCAAAATGAATTAGAATTGTAAACACACACCACACAGGGATGCATATAAGTCCACTATTATTGCACTGCACCCCAATCTCTGAGCAGTGTGAGATTCCAGGGGTCCCAGGCACCTAGCCAACCTTTGTGTTTCCTTTTGAAAATGAGACAAAATGGAGATTGTGCTGTCTTTATTATATATGGTTTATTTACACATATAGGCAACCTAAGCCTGTGATGGAGGGTGTGTTGTTAACATATGAGAGTGCTGGAGGTGAAATAGTTAAACAAGTTACCCAATCAGAACCCGGGGGTGGAGTCAGAGGGACTATAAAACCAGCTCTGGGAGGGGAGAAAGGGGAGTTCGTTGGGGAGTTGGGTGGTTGGTTGGAGTGGGAGTGAATTGGGATAGAGTTTGTGGGTAGGTTGAGTTAGTGTAGTGAAATAAGTTGAGTCAGGAACAGTTAGGAGCTAGGAAGACAAGTAAATATCTGAGAGGTGGTTTAGTGAGGGAGAACAGGTAGTGGAAATTATAGGTCTGGATAGGCACCCCATGATTGTAACTGACCGATACTGTTTATGAAACCATACACTTGTTAAACTGCAATAAATAAACAGAAGTTTATGTTCCAGTTTAAACCTGACTGGACTCAGTTTTCTACCAGGTAGCGCCTGGGTGGTGGCAGCAAGAAATAAAGTGGTGGCACAGGGATCAATAGACGGTGAAACGTCTGGGGACCCTGTGTGATCGCCACAGAGGGGTTCACAGCATCAACACCCCAAGTGGATCTTGTTTTTCTCATAGCCATGACCTTGGATTAAAAGAGAAATCAAACATTGCTCTCAAACATTGCTTTGACTCTCTCCAACCTGCTGCTTTACTTCTGGGTCACATCACTGCCCCTTTCCACTCTAAACTCGATAGAAATAAATCAATATATAAATAAAGAACCTACCCACATGATGCTGACACAAATGCCCTGCAGAAACACTATGCAATAGGATGAAAGATCTGTCTCTCTCCTCTCTGTTTCCGCAACTGCACGATGTCTATGGCAATGGTGTCTCGTACTGAATGTAAAAAGGTAAAAAAAGAGGTAAAGGACCCCTGGGCGGTTAAGTCCAGTCAAAGGCGACACTCGTCTCACTTTCAGGCTGAGGGAGCTGGCCTTTGTCCACAGACAGCTTCCCGGGTCATGTGGCCAGCATGACTAAACCACTTCTGGCACAACGGGGCACTGTGACGGAAACCAGAGCGCATGGAAACGCCGTTTTCCGAATGTAAACAAACTATTGAAAGGACTCTATGAATCGAAAGTGGAGACACTATATTTTCCTTGTTTATTTGTTTGTTTTGTAAGGCAATAGAATTTTCAATAAAGATAATTTTTAAAAAGAAAAAAAAACACTCTGGCTTTTGAGGGAGGGGTCCCACCCATTTGCAGTCTCTGACAGAGCCCCTTCCTTTTTTCTCCTTACACCTCACCAGGTTTGGCTATTCCAAATATGAGAAGCCTTGGTTAGAATTTCAACACTTGCTGGAACCAAGAATTAGAGGTATCTGGCTCACCCCATGTAATACTATATACAGAGGTACCTCAGGTTAAGTACTTAATTCGTTCCGGAGGTCTGTTCTTAACCTGAAGCACCACTTTAGCTAATGGGGCCTCCTGCTGCTGCCACGCCGCTGGAGCCCGATTTATGTTCTTATCCTGAAGCAAAGTTCTTAACCTGAAGCACTATTTCTGGGTTAGCGGAGTGTGTAACCTGAAGCGTATGCAACCTGAAGCATATGTAACCCGAGGTACCACTGTATGTTGGGATTATGAGATTCTGCATATATGCAAATATAGACATCAAGGGATAAGGTCAGTTAGGCACCATTGATGGAGGCCAGGTTGCTAGACATGACCTGCTTTCCACACTGTACACATGGATGCATGTGTGAAAGGGTTTGAGTGTATAACTCTGCATTCTCTCTTTAAAAGCAAAACAAGAAAAATGATTCAAAAACCATGACAATACTTAATAAGAGGAATTCAGGTTTTCCCTTTTCATCAGGAAATTTCATGTACATGCATTATTTTCTTATATTCTCAGCAAAGCATCATGGTAATATCGAAAGTTTTAGAGATTTCTCAGCAGAAGGTGATCTCTCCAAGTTATTTACACCTCACATTTTATTTATATGCCTGATTAGAAATTCTGCTGGATACCTATGGCAAATCTGGGCAGGTAGGCTGTGAGTGACCCCACTTAACTGAGCTTTCGAAGACATGCACAACACGGGCCAATTTATTTGAGAAAAGCTGGAACATGCTGTCTCATCTATTTTTCATAATTGCTGAAAAAGTGAGGTTATGTTAAAGAACGTTCCACTCAAGTTCAGCAAGGCACAAGGGCAAGACGGAAGAAAATGTGATGCATTATTTGTAGCTAATTCCACCAGGCAAAACCTTCTGCTCACCCCAACATCTAACCTTCACCAGCCAGCTAAAGAAAATAACATACTTTTATTCCTACTTCCAGGAGACAAAAACTGTCCATGGTGTCCACGGTTTAGGTTTGCCATATGGCAGCCACACTTCCTTCAAATACATGCCCATGCTGATTTGGAATTGCCAGAAACAAGCTATAGAATCAGCTAGGAATACATGAGGGATTTTCCAGTTCCAATATAAGATGACCCGCACCATACGTCCTGGACTAATGTGCCGATTGGGACACAGTTATGCTTCACATTTTATACTTCTCTGGATTTTGTACTGATAAAATGTCCGTAGAACTTTGGGACAAATTACATTTACAAATGCAAACTCAGAGAGAGAAAAATATGTACAACCATCCCTATTTAGATACAGCTTTGCATGAAGATTTGTGGGTTTTTTTATAAATGAAGTAAAAAATGCTGATTGGCATGGAAACAGGATGGAATGGACTTATGCATGAATGCATACAAAACTGTCACAGACCGGAAAGAAACTTGAGGCTACAATCCTGTACCCGCTTACCTGGGAGTAAGCCTCATGGAAGATAATGGGTGTTTACTTCTGAGTAGACAAATATAGGATTGTGCTATAATCCGTCAATCTGCCAGTATGAAGTGATAGGGACTCACAAACTTAATTTTTATGAGAGCTCTTGTACTCTGGTAAAGGTAAAGGGACCCCTGATCATTAGGTCCAGTCGTGACCGACTCTGGGGTTGCGGTGCTCATCTTGCTTTGTTGGCCGACAGAGCCGTCGTATAGCTTCCAGGTCATTTGGCCAGCATGACTAAGCCGCTTCTGGCAAACCAGAGCAAGCTCCATTGCTGTGCACATTTATCTTCAGAAGGAATCAGGGCTAAACACATATATACATGTATATTTTGTACCATCTATTTGGCAACTGGGTATTCTCCATTGCTTCTTTGGGTAGAGACCGAGGTGCCAGTAGCCATATCTTGATGCAAATGGTGTGTGTGAGAGATCAAAACGATGAATCATTCTTTGAGGATTCGAAACCTTTTGTGGAATATCTCAGGGTGCACATATGGAGTGATATAAATTAAAAGAATTCAGCATTAAAGGAGAAACATAGAACATCATGGAAGGGGTGGGTGGGACATCAATGGATAAATTGTTGATGGTAAAGTACGTAAACTTTTGAAAACTAATTAAATATATATATATATATTTAAAATAGTGTCGGTGCCAGCATAAAGTAAAGAAAAGAGAGAGAGATAGTACTCCGTACTAACACAAACAAGTTTTAGTATTCATAAGCAAGGGGGTGTAGAATCTGGCAAGAAGCAGCCCATTGGAGAGCAGAAAAAGGAACCCACGTCTCTAGAGTCAAAATCAACCACCTTGTCCTTTACATCCACAGGCTACTATGGAAATGAATTCAGAAACCAAGGCCAAGAAGATTCCTTTGGGTGCTATTCAGCAAACATCTGGATTGCCCTCAACACTTTCTCTGCATATTAGAGTGAAGTCCTGTGTGTCCATCCTTTGCCAAAGTCTTGTCTGAATGAGCCCTACAAGTGACCAGTCTCCAGGGAGATCTGTGAACAGCTGAGAAGCTACCAGAATATTGCTTTCCCCAGCTCTGGCTGACAGCCAAATGAATATATTATTCATTTAAGGCAGACGCGTACAGAGCTTTTGAAGGAAAGCAAATGGCTTATGGGAATAATCCTGCATCTTAAAAAGGTAACGTGTCAAGCATCCTTCAGTCTGCTTCTCTTTGTACTGGTGGAACAGTAGGTGGTTGAAAGGCAGGTCCGTGGTTTTCTTAACGTTTTCAAACAAGCAGATGGGAAGGAGTAATCTTATGTCCCCACCTACCCCATATGATTCATCTGGGACTTTCTTTCAAAGTACATAATCCATTTTATGTTGAATGTGTTAGTGCAGCCCTGAAATAGCTCAATTTATTCACCACTTAGATATATAGTCCATTACTGTGTGGAGCTTTTGACAAAGATGGCCTCTGACACTTTGGCGCCTCAGGCAGAAAATTCAAATGGCACCCTCCATGCTGGCAATATATAAGTATAAACTCAAAACTGACTGCTGCTTCCCCTTTTATGGTACTCCAAAATCCACCACAAGGTGGGTCACCTGATCCTACCTAACGGCGGGACGTTTATTTTGCTGACTTGCGATCACTGGCATCATGTCTGCGAAGCTCTTTTTGCTGTTGTATTGATCAAATTGCTTGGCCATTTGCAACATATATATGGTAAAGCTCATTTTCAAATTAATATCTGGAACTGCAAGACACATTCTTGGCAAGTTTATGGGGAAGGATAGCCCTTTCCAAGAAAGTGAAGTTGGGTTTCAGTTACAATCACAGAAACACTTCACGTTGGTTACCCTTATAAACGCCAAACAGAAACATGAATGGCAGGAAATAGTGTAATCAGGTTTGTTTGTTTTTTTTAAAATAATATTTATTACTTTTCCAAAAAAATTAAACACTAAAAAAAAACCAACACAATACAATACATTAAGCTAACAAAACAAAACAAAACAAAACAAAAACAATAAAATAAATCAAACAATTTCATTATCCCATCTTTCATTCACTTATTTCCACGACCTCCTCACACCTCCCTTTTTGTATTCCACTTCTATTAGTTATTTCAGCAATTCCTTTCCATCTTCCCCTGTTTTCTATCCTATAATTATCTTAACTCATTCTAACCTTATTTTTTCCTTTAATACTCTATTAATCTATTTATACTTAATTCCTTATAACATTTCTACTAAAGCCATGTAACTTCATTCCAACATTTTTCTAACATTCATTGATTTTATAGTATTTCTGTAAATAATCTTTAAATTTTTTCCAATCTTCTTCCACCGACTCTTCTCCCTGGTCTCGGATTCTGCCAGTCACTTCAGTAGTGTAATCAGGTTTGTATGGATGTTAACCCACCCTCTTGCTTGAAAACAGTGAAGCATAAATAAGCACATATATTATTTCGCCTCCTGGTAAAACAAAGTGTGTTGTTCTGTTGTTCTTGCTGCACATGTAACATTAGCAGTGGCAAAGGTTTTATTGGTGGTTGCAAGAACCAATGATCCCTATATTCTGAACAAAATGCTTGTTTAACCTGGAGGTAGGCTGTATGAATTGTGTATTGCTTTGTAACGATTTGTTGGGTCTCTGGACCATAATAATGGCTGATGGTGATGTAAGTTGGCATTTAATGACAGGCCATGGGTTGTTGCCCCTGTACTTCCATGGAAGTACATTGCTTGTGCTGCCACCCCAAAGGTGGGTAAGCCCTAACTAGGCTTTGGGAAGGAGGTGGGAGGACTCTAGGACCTTGCCAGAGCCCTCACCGGTGGTGGAGGAACCCTCTCCAGCACCCGGGACGGGACACCTGGGGAGGGGCGGACCGCCCGGCGTCACACACGTGATGTCCGTACAGACTGCGCATGTCACCATCTTTTCTCTCACACACCCCAGAACAGTGCCTGGGGTACCCCCGCCCCCTTGTATGCCCCTGGCCTGTGAGGGTACCCAGAGCTTACAGAGTTAACAGCTCAAGGGAAATGACGTCCTGTCACTGGGGTGTGTGTGTGTTCCCATATGGGTTGTGTACTTTGTTATGTGAACGCTTTCTGTTTTGGCTGCGACAGGAGAAGCATCATGTCTTCGCTCTCTCCTGGCTGAATTGTTTTGCTGCTGTACAATAAAGCTTTGTAGAATAGGAAGCTGCTGTACGAGAGTTTTTCCTTCCACACAGGCACACCGCTGCTCAAGATACTCTGCTGTAGCTGGGAAGAGCAGACGAGCGCAGTGGAAGCGCACTGGATGCCACAACAGTGCCACTATTCACAGCTTTGATGGAAGCTAAATGGAACAGGTTATGGCACATGGCCCTCACACCTCCTTCCCAAAGCTGGGTGCCTTACTCACCGGGCTTTGAGATGGTGCCTCCTTGGCTCACTGCCCAGTGCTTCCACACCACTCGCACAGCCCTAAATCTGCCCCTGTTCCTTTGTCACTCTCACATGCAACTGTTATGCCCCAGCCACTTTGCAGACTAAAACCCATCTTTATTTGTGCGTGGAACAGAGGTCTCCTAACAACTCTCAGCACTCTTAATAAGCGACAGTTCCCATGATTCCTTGGGGAAGCTGTAATAATAATAATAATAATAATAATAATAATAATAATAATTTATTTATACCCCGCCCATCTGGCTGGGTTTCCCAGGCCACTCTGGGAGGCTTCCAAAAGAATATTAAAATATAATAGTCTATTAAACATTAAAAGCTTCCCTAAGCAGGGCTGGACCATAAAGAAGGCTGATCGCCGAAGAATTGATGCTTTTGAATTATGGTGCTGGAGGAGACTCTTGAGAGTCCCATGGACTGCAAGAAGATCAAACCTATCCCTTCTTAAGGAAATCAGCCCTGAGTGCTCACTGGAAGGACAGATCCTGAAGCTGAGGCTCCAATACTTTGGCCACCTCATGAGAAGAGAAGACTCCTTGGAAAAGACCCTGATGTTGGGAAAGATTGAGGGCACAAAGAGAAGGGGATGACAGAGGATGAGATGGTTGGACAGTGTTCTCGAAGCTACTAACATGAGTGTGACCAAACTGCGGGAGGCAGTGGAAGACAGGAGTGCCTGGCGTGCTTTGGTACATGGGGTCACAAAGAGTCGGACACGACTAAACGACTAAACAACAACAAGCAGGGCTGCCTTCAGATGTCTTCTAAAAGTCTGGTAGTTGCTTTTCTCTTTGACATCTGGTGGGAGTGTGTTCCACAGGGCAGGTGCCACCACCAAGAAGGCCCTCTGCCTGGTTCCCTGTAGCTTCACTTCTCGCAGTGAGGGAACTGCCAGAAGGCCCTCAGCCTTGATGAGGAACATGAAGTTACTGCAAAAGGAGGTGTGGATTCCTAATGAATAGACAATTGCTTTGGTTTTTCTATGCTTCTGTTGCTTATTTTTGAAATGTTCCTGCTTTGGAGAGGCTAAAGAAAACCCACCGTTAGAATTACAGCAAGTATGTGGGTGCACTGGTGTGTACCCTGAATTTAATTCTAAAGCTCCTGGATTGGTGAAAGAGATTCTTTGAATTTGAGCTCCTAGTTTCCTTGGCTGGATGACTGTCAAATCCATTTGTTTTAGGGGATTTGCAAATTTGACTTTCCTTGGCAGACTTTGATCCGGCATGCCAAGGCTCAAGCTACAAGGGATGTTTTGTGGTAAGCAATGGCAGAAAAATTAAGCAAGCAACTGTTTTGTTCAGGAGCTTTCAGCTGTAACATCGATCAACCTTTCTTTTGAAGAGATTTGACCCAGCTGAAGAAATTGCCTTTAGGCTGTTTTGGGAGTGGGTGGGGGGTGGGCATCTTGTAAGACACAGGAGTGCAAAGAATAGATATACAACATGTCCCTTAATAACAGTCAAATCCCTTCCTAAGAAAATTGTAAATGAGGAGGAGAGGATTGTCGCATTTGACATGAAACTAAGTGTGGACTATTGATGTGCATAAGCCTTCAATATTATTCCTGCCATTATTTTTGCCTCTCCAGACTTGAAATTGCATGTTTGAGACATTGATCTATGAAAGGTATATAATTTTTGAAATGGCAGGATTTTCTGAGTGTCTTATTCCAACATTAATTCATTTCCCAGTTTGTGTGCATCTTTCTCCATTCAAAATGTTGACCAGGCTGCCGTTTTAGTTCTCCATCTAAATGCTGACCTGGTTGCTACTACATTTTCTTCTTCTGTGCCTAAGGATTGACCAGAAGACTATTATACAGGATGCTGGCTATTATCAAAAATACCAGATTATTGTGCAACTTCCCACTATTGTGTGCAATTGGAAAAAAATAACAACTGTGAAATATATTGTCAATTAAGTCACAGATTTGTGTGTGGGAGGGTATTTTCTCTTTCTCAAAATACAATAACTGTTCTGAAATTTATTTAAAACCATCATCCATACAAGCAAATACTGTTTTGATTTTTCGAAAAGCCACAGGGATAACAGTTGCATCCCTGGCAGGCAATAATGCTGTATTATCCGCCCCCGAAACTCGGAGTGGGCTGTCAAGGCTGCATCATTTGCAAACAGCATCTCTCAGATAAGAACCCATCACATTTTTGTCTTGGCACAGAGACATGCAAGGTTGAACAAAGCTCTGTTGCTCCTTGAATGAGAGTACACACTGTCTTCAGTTGAGCTGGAGGCATACACCCTTGTGCAAATTAATCAGAACAAAACATGTTTTCTATCTTACTCGTAATCCTGTACTCAAAACAAATACGAAAAGTCAGTTGATCATGCTGGTTTCAGAAGCCTGCGCCCAAAAGAAGAAATGATGTGCTCACCACAATATATTGAGGTTCTATGAAAGAGTTATTCCAGAGCTGGAAAAGAGGTATCCTGCACTGATTCAAGTGTAGTACCGGGATCCGAAAATCAACAGTGACTGTTCAAAACTAGTAGACTCCATGCCAAACCCTGTTCAAATGCTGCTTAAAAATAGTGGAGGTAATATCCGTTAACAATGTACGTATATATGAGTTTTGTACATGTACATGTGAGTTTTGTACAATAAACTACATTGGTTGTTTCAATTAATTTGCACAAGGGTGTAGGAGAGCAACAGGGAGAAGAATATGCCAAAGAAATTTGGAGCGAGAATCAGTGGTGGAGGAAGCCTCTCTGGCACCTGGGGTGGTGCGCCCATAGGGGCAGGGTGAACCACCCATAGGGGTGGGGCGGGGTGCACGGCACCCATAGGGGCATGGCGTGTGGCACCCTTAGGGAGGGGCGGGGTGGGTGGCACCTATAGGGATGGGACGGGGGCGCAGCACTCATAGGGACAGGGCATGCCATGGGGACTCAGCCGCTCTACAGCTGGGGGGGGGGCAGCAGGCAGACAGCGTGGAGCCTACAGACATCTGAGATGCATGGCTCGGGTGCGCTGCAGGCCCAGCGGTGAGTGCTGCCCGCCATTTTGTCACCCCCTCAGTGGGGACACCATGGTAGACCACACCTACCGCACCCACCTTGCTACACCCCTGGTGAGAATACATCCTTGTTTCACACCGCTCTTTATAGGGAAGGTGTTCAAGGAAGTGCCTCATATGTTCTCATGGAAGGACAGAATTATCTTGCTAAGCTTAATCACCCCACCTTTAAAATTCCAAATATTCCTTCCTGAATACAATTTAGTTTTGCCAATAAAAGTCAAACACCTATCCACACTTATTCATCATCAGTGTATAACTTGGTCCATGAATTCAGCCAATGATATGATTAATCCAAAAATGTAGCACAGTAGAGCTTAAAGGTCAGCATCAGTAATGACATGTTTTCACAGCATAACGACTTCTGATTTTTATTATTATTATTAAATGTCTCCAGGTTACATATTTCTGAAAATGCACACGTGGTCTCTGTCAATCACCACAGCAGATAAATAAATTTAACTTGCATTTTGAAAGCATATAAAACATACACACACACACACACACACAAATTAATTGATGGGTATGAAGGCCAAGAGATCTCTCACTTCTTGAGTCCCCCATTTTAGGAGAGATGTATTCCATTGCTCCCCAAACCCTGGAATGAAGACACAGGACTATGTATGGGGAATAAAGGCAATTCAGCTCGCATTTTAAGGAGAACCTATCTAATTCAGACATCCTGGAACAATTTGCAAACCAAAAGACATACATAGTGCAAAGGTCTGAAAAAATAATAAAAATTAATTAATTATTGGAATTAGAAATATGGGGAGGGGAAAAGACAATATCTTATGCAACATCTTTTCTCCTGAAAGCTGAATTAAATACTTTTAAATATATTGTTCTAAAATTACATCTTGGTTCTGAGCCAAAACTATTCACATAATTTCCTTTCACTGATACCGAAAAACTCGATTCAATGAAATATTTCCATTTGAGGATGAGAGCTTTCATGAGCGTTGATGGCAAACACATGTTTTTGGGTACCACACCAGATAGGAGCCCCCCAAAAATGTGCTTTTACGGGGCAGGCGTCCATGAGATCATAGCCCCCAAAATGGTCAGCATGATCTTGTGCAAATAAAAATGGATGTCCTATTTTTTTCTGGGGAACTTGGCACTCTGAACTAAAGGACTGGCATGCAATTGCACCATTATAACCTGGCCTAGATTGTGGCCATGGAATAAACACTTTCTTGGAGCGAGAGCACAGAAGAAGAGAAGAAGAAGAGTTTGGATTTGATATCCCGCCTTTCACTCCCTTTAAGGAGTCTCAAAGCGGCTAACATTCTCCTTTCCCTTCCTCCCCCACAACAAACACTCTGTGAGGTGAGTGGGGCTGAGAGACTTCAGATAAGTGTGACCAGCCCAAGGTCACCCAGCAGCTGCATGTGGAGGAGCGGAGACGCGAACCCGGTTCCCCAGATTACGAGTCTACCGCTCTTAACCACTACACCACACTGGCTTACACGCACAGTGCAAGAATGTGCGAGGTCACTGCAACCAAAATGGCCGCCACAATCTCACATGAAAAAATGGGATGTCCCATTATTTTTCCAGAGCACTTGGCAGGTATGTTCCCCTGAACTAAAAGACTGGCATGGGTGCTGATGCAATTGTACCATTATAATCCGGCCGAGTTTAGCCTAATCTACTTCACAAAGTTGAAAAGTGGTTCAGAGGTTGGTGAGGGAACTGGAGATGCTATGTTGAAGAGGAAACATGAGCTATAACAAACAAAGCCTCTGAGCATTCACTATGAATGCTCTGCCTGTCCTTTCCTGGAAATCCACAATATACATAATGTACTACTTATGACCTATTTAAACAGAAAGGAATGAACCAACCAAACTGATTTCAAATCTCAATTGCTTGACTGAACAGAGTATGTGAAAAAGGCACCCACACCTTCATCCAGTTTAGGAACAGAACCATAAAGAGATTAATCTAAGACGTCAACACTTCAAAAAAGTTTGGAGTAGAGAAATTTCTCCAATGGACCGACCAGCTCTTCTGAAGCCAGATCCCTTGATGATCTTTTTTCAAAGCCCACACAATCAGAACAATGCAGGCTTATAGAATCTCAAGCATTTAGCAAGAAGTTGCCAAGTTTAGCTACAAATATTTCCCTTCCATTAGGCTCTGATCTCAAGTGTTGTGTTTATCCTGATTTTCTGTTGTAAATTTGCTCTCTGTTGAGGGAAACATGCTGGGGTTTTTTGTTCATTTGTTTGTTCTTAGCAGCAGATGTTAAATTTTTTTGAAGGTATGTGTTCTGATTCTTTACATAACACACAAACACACACACACAGCATATTTAACAGGTTTAGGTAGACAAAGAACCAGATCTGATCTATGGTTTATTGCATCAGTATCCCACAGGAAAGATTTCAGAGGCCATTATGTGTCTCTGCACACCATCTGGTCAGGCCAAATGATGCACAAGCATATTTCTTTTGCAAAATGGCTGAACACCAAAACTGTAGGAGCATCCAAGCTGCTCCTGAAAATAATGGCTGGTGTTATGCATCCAACCTTTGATACTGATGCTATTAAACATCTCAGTTAAAGGAAGAAGTTCATTTACATATTCACTTTAGATTTGCAGTTATTTCATGCACACAGTACTATGCCATATTCCTTAATCCAAAACCAAAGCAAAGAGATGATCACCATTCTTGCCTTCAAATGGGAAGAATTATACAAAGTGTGCAATGGGTACTCAAAGCAGAATTGTCCACAGAAGCCCCTGGCTAAAGAATGAAAAATTGTTGGTGGCTGAAAGAATGAAAATTAGCCAAAATTGCAGTAAGACAACTTCCAAATTCACCTGTAAATGTGTACTTGAAAAGTGAGAGGAGGAAAGAATGCCAATGATGTGTACATACAGTTGGAACTATTCTTTAGTTAATCGTTCCCTATAATCTCCACTGAAAACTGAATGCAGTGGTACCTCGGGTTACAAAAGCTTCGGGTTACAAACTCCGCTAACCTGGAAGTAGTTACCTCGGGTTGCGAACTTTGCCCCAGGATGAGAACAGAAATTGCTTAATTGAAATCGCAGTTAATTGAAATGGTAAAAGATTGATACAGTATTTAAGAGATTTAAATTTTATAAAGATTCTATAAGGAAAGCAGAAAGCAGCAAGAAATATTAAGTAAAGGTATCGGAGAGGAGATCAGTGTAAATGAAAACATGAGACTTATGGTTTTGTTATATATGATTTTATTTTGGAGTTGTCTGCTTATTTTGGAGTTGTTTGTGGTAAAGAATGTATATTATGTGAATAAAATGAAAAGAAAGAAAGAAAGAAAGAAAGAAAGAAAGAAAGAAAGAAAGAAAGAAATCGCACAGTGGAGGTGCAGTGGCAGTGGAAGGCCCCATTAGCAAAAGCACGCCTCAGGTTAAGAACAGTTTCAGTTTAAGAATGGACCTCTGGAACGGATTAAGTTTGTAACCCGAGGTACCACTGTATAATAAATGTGCATACAAATAAACAAACAAAAACAAATGAGGCTCCATACAGTGGCGGAGCTTCATGCTCCGGCACTGGGGGGGGGGCAGAGCCCAGGTGGGGGAGGGGCTGGTGTGCATCCTGAGGGCGTGGCGCACCGCCCACAGGGGAGTGGTCTCATCCTGGGGGGCGTGACGCGCCACCTGTGAGGGCATGGCACCCAGTGTGGGCGGGGGGGCTGCCGCGGTGGCACCCCACTGGGATCGGGCTGCCGGGGGTGGTGCGCTCTCCCCGCACTCCTCTTCATCCACCAGTGGCTCCATACCAATGTTAATGATCTTATCTTTTGGGGGCTCTGTGTGTGAACGGAAACAGATTGTTGTTTCTTTTGTGTGGTGGTCGATCCATATCCTGTGAAGGTGATTTCCCCCCTCCCCAACTTTTATATAGTCTTTGCTCTGTAGGAGCGATCTCATCTGGAGATCCATTCTGTACAATGTAGAAAATGGACTTAGGGGGCCTAGTCAGAAGTCTCAGGCTTAAAGCCAAGGCATGTGACAGACGGGCCATAGAACTTCCTTCAGCAGCTTGGGAGTGTTTTCCATATAGACCTGTGTCTTGCAGGGAACCCATAAACCTAGGCTTGACCCTGTCATGCTTTAGCCGTCCACCAGGGAGGCTGAGAAGGTGGTACACCCAATGCCTAAGCCATGGGTAGGCAAACTAAGGCCCAGGGGCTGGATCCAGCTCAATCACCTTCAAAATCCGGCCTGCAGATGGTCCGGGAATCAGCGTGTCTTTACATGAGTAGAATGTGTCCTTTTATTTAAAATGCATCTCTGGGTTATTTGTGAGGCATAGGAATTACAGTGGTACCTCTGGTTACGTACTTAATTCGTTCTGGAGGTCCGTTCTTAACCTGAAACTGTTCTTAACCTGTTCTTAGCTAATGGGGCCTCCCGCTGCTGCCATGCGGCCGCCGCGCGATTTCTGTTCTCATCCTGAAGCAAAGTTCTTAACCTGAGGTACTATTTCTGGGTTAGCGGAGTCTGTAACCTGAAGCATATGTAACCTGAAGCGTCTGTAACCCGAGGTACCACTGTATTGTGATTTTTTCCCCTTTCAAAATATAGTTCGGCCGCCTCAAGGTCTGAGGGACAGTGGACTGGCCCCTTGCTGAAAAAGTTTGCTGACCCCTGGCCTAAGCCAAGTACAACCTACATCCGGAATCAAGAAATTTGTGGCCTAATTTTAAATCCTAGATCATTGTCCTGTCCAGTTTGTTCACCTTCATAGGTTAAGCCATACTCCTTTGGGAAGGGTCACTGCAGGTGGGTCCGAAAGTATATGTATGGTTCGGGCCCACCTGCTTTGGGTAAGCAACTCCTCAACCACTTTTTCATGGGAGAATTGAACTCCTGAACTACACCTTTCCGCCAATAACTTATTGAGGTTATGAGATGAATACATTTTGCTATTCCCCCAAATGGCTATTTGATTTGCTAAAATGAAAGTCTTTTTTTCTGCCAAGACTTGAGCTTTTGTTGTAGAATTTAATTATGGAAAGGAATCCAGAGAACATGTGAATTTTACATCAACATAAATAAATATGAATCATAGGCGGAAATGATTTATGTGGTGTAGTACTGACTACTGAATAATATAAAGAGGCCATGGCACTAAAAGGGATAACATTGCAGTTTTCTGTCTCTTATTTGTACGAGGATATTTCTGAAACACTGAGTTCAAGATGCCATACTGCTCCCATATATATTTATGAACATTCAGATTATGGTGATTCTGAAATGTGAGAAGCATTTGGATATAAATAACACATTAATAGTTTCAGTGTGCTTTCCTTCCCAACTGAACTTGGCTATGTGACATATAGTTTAAAAAAGTGGGGGGTAGATATTATACAAATATATTTCACTACCATGGCAACTTCACATTTTGTCCACAGTACATACACATTAAGGCTATTTAGAGAAGCTCTTTGTTCTTGAATCTTTGCTTGTATTGGTTCCTCCTTCATTTCAGATATCAGCGCAAAATTCTTTCCCCAGATTTTGTTTGCTTCCTGTGTTTCTGTATTGCCATGATGGCTGGCTCAAGACATTTTGTCGCCTGTGACAAAAACCAAAATGTCACCTCCCATTCCCTAGAAGCTGCTGGACCAGCGGGTTTTTTGTTCAACAGTGGAAATAGGGCAACATCCTGTTGTATTTTTATTATTATTAAATGTTACAAAAAATGAATAGGAAAAAAGAAATAGAAACAATACATAACCATACATAAAAACATTTTGTCTACACAATTTTCCAGAATGCAGACTAGAAGAGAAGAAAGACAAAAGATAAAAGAAAGAAACAAGAAAAAGAATGAAGAGGAAAAAATTCTTTTCATAATCAATTATTCCAAATTCATACTTCAAACGTTACAATATTTAAA
Organism: Podarcis pityusensis; assembly: GCF_964106645.2. NCBI lineage: Eukaryota > Metazoa > Chordata > Lepidosauria > Squamata > Lacertidae > Podarcis > Podarcis pityusensis. The sequence goes on from NC_138030.1 coordinate 87,787,796, forward strand.
TCCTAGTTAAAATATTATAAAAGACTTCCACTGCATTCACCACGCGTCTCTTGGTTATCTAATTCACCTTTACATCTGTTCTTCAGTCACTTCTTTTCCTTAAATTCTTTCGTAGTCCATCTAATCTTTGTATTCTCAACATCCTGAACCAGACCAGTGGCAGATCATTTATAGGGAAACAGCTCCCACCTCTGTCTCTACCTAAAGACAAACCTCTTCTAACCACAGCCTCTACTAGCCAGCTCTGTATAAATGAAAGCTTAGGTATCTGTGCTTCTTTCATTTTTATTTTCTGGTCTATGGGACTCCATGCCACAATAACTCAAGTCCCTCAAAATGACCCAGCCACCATTCCCTTATGATGCCTTTGAAGCCTCCTGGTAGCTTGAGATAAGAGGCTTAGGTGTGAGATGGGCACCATCACTGGAAGCAGGATGAAATATTAACTAAGATTCTTTGTCTAAGCATATTATGAATATAAGGGAATGCTTATATTTACAATGAAGACTAAAATATGCTTGACATTTTCGAAAGACTGTGGTTATACTGTTGCTACTCCAACCTCTAAGGGGCTTTCACTTCTAGTCAAGTTCTCCACCCCAGCCAAATTCACCCTCAACCTGGTACAGCTACTGGGGGCATCTGTTTCTGACCCCAAAGCTCATCCAGCTCTACTTCTGACTGCTTGGACAGTTTAGCTGGTTATTTTTATTTAAAAAAATTAATCTGCTGGTGCAACCTTTTGTTAAGACCTGGGCAGCCTTTTAACCTAATACAGCCAACAGCTTCCTTACTCTGATCAGCAAATAATTGTTAATGCACTGGGGATGAATAGCTTAATATTTAGGTCTGATTCCCCTCAGGTTTCTCTGGTCTTTGCTTCACACCTTCCTCATCAACCAACTTCCATCCCACCCACTGCAGCAACCGTTCCCCCCCCCAACTGCTTCCCAGCTAACAAAAAATGGTTGCCGTATTTTTCTGTCTATATTCTGTCTATAAGACACCCCCACGTATAAGAAGCCCCCTTTTTGGGGGGACCCTGATTTAAGAAATGGGGGGGATCTATCCATGTATAAGATGCCCCCAAATTTTGAACATTATTTTTTTTGGGGGGGGGGACCTAGTCTTATACATGGAAAAATACAGTACTTAATTTTCCCAGTTGACCAGAACCTCCAGCCAGTCAGAGCCTGTTCTTTCTCAGACCAATCAGAATGACTCTATCTGATCCAGGCTCCATTTTTACAAATATTCAGAATCTGTCACCAAGCAACTGCTGCTGAACAGGCCTTCAACATAATAATAGTCCAAGGTCTCAAACTTTGACAGTTACCCTTGATGACATCAACTGAAGTCAGGAAATGTTCTTTGAAGCACAACACACAAACGGACAGCTTTATACATATCCTTTCTCTGCACACCCCATTTTGCCTAAATGGTAGGGGGCAGTGCCACCATTTATCTTGTGAAAGATCAGTACAAAACTATTAACCTGAGTGTGCCATATCTCACAGAGCTATTGATTACACTGGTCAACAACAAATTTGTTGTCTGCGTTTTTTCAGTTGATTTAGGACGAATCTGATGCGCTGAATCCAAAAATCACATTGGTTTTGCTCAATCAGGTCAAGTTTTTGAGCTATGGCCACATGTCATTTTTTTACGTTTTTGTTCACATGTACGCTTGTGTGGAGCATTTTAGAAGAAGTTGGTGGGGGTAAAATGCCATGTCGAATAATTGTTTTGATTGGAAATGATTATTTTAATGATAGAAGTATTCAGGTCCGATAGTTCTGGGTGATTATGTCAAAAAGGGATCAGTTTGCAGGTCGGAACTAAACACTATAAATTGAGAGCATTTGCAGATGACTTAGTATTGACGTTACAGGAGCCAGAATCTAGTACAAAAAGGGTTTTAGAACTGATTCAAGAATTTGGTCAAGTGGCAGGATTTAAATTGAACAAGTCAAAAACCAAGGTTTTAGAGAAAAATTTAACACCGTTTGAAAGAGAGAGGTTTCAGAATGAGACAGGTTTAACAGTGGTTAAGAAAGTTAAATACTTGGGGATTAACATGACAGCAAAAAATGGGAATTTATTTAAAGATAATTATGAAAAATGTTGGTCAGAAGTGAAAAAAGATTTAGAAATTTGGTCAAATTTGAAGCTTTCACTGCTAGGCCGTATTGCTGCGATAAAGATGAATGTATTGCCCAGAATGTTGTTTTTGTTTCAAACTTTGCAGATTGTGGACAAAATGGATTGTTTCAAGAGGTGGCAGAAAGATATTTCTAAATTTGTCTGGCAGGGCAAGAAACCCAGAATAAAATTTAAAATATTAACGGATGCAAAGGAAAGAGGTGGATTTGCCCTGCCAGACCTTAAACTTTACTATGAATCAGCAGCCTTTTGCTGGTTGAAAGAATGGCTACTTCTTGAAAACACTGACATTTTGGATCTAGAAGGTTTTAATAATGTATTTGGATGGCATGCATATTTATGGTATGATAAGGTCAAAGCACATAAAGCATTTAAAAACCACATTGTCAGGAAAGCGCTGTTTAATGTTTGGATAAGATATAAGGATTTGTTAGAAAATAAAACCCCAAGGTGGCTGTCACCAATGGAAGCGAAAGCCTTGAAAAAGGTCAATATGGAGGTCAAATGGCTGAAATATTGGGAAATTTTGGAACAAGACGGAGATAGACTGAAATTGCAGAGTTTTGAAAAACTAAAAAACAAAGTGCGAGACTGGCTTCATTATTATCAAATAATGGAGGTATTTAAATTGGACAGGAAAATTGGCTTCCAGGTGGAAAGATCCAAATTAGAAACAGAATTGTTAGAACCCAATACTAAGAATTTGTCAAGAATGTATAACTTGCTGCTGAAATGGAATACTCAAGATGAAACGGTAAAATCGGCTATGATTAAATGGGCACAGGACGTTGGTCATAACATTATGTTTGCTGACTGGGAACAGTTATGGACCACAGGTATGAAATTTACGGCATGTAATGCCTTAAGAGAGAATATTGCGTGCTGAGGTCCCCCAAAACACCCTTATCCCAAATAACTCACACTTCACACATAATTTTTGTTTAAGGTTTTTGGCATAATTTTTTGGCCACAACTTTATTATCATACAAAATTGTGAGTGGTTGCTTAGGCATTGGTTAAGACTAGCTGTCCCCCCGCCATGGGGACAGCACTGACTTCCGGATTCCAGCGAAAGCCAGTGTGGAGGAACAAGATCAGGGGATGACTGGAGCTGCGACACAGACCCTCAGCTTCTCCCCACATGCTCCTAGGGGCTTACACGGCCCAAACCCGATTCCAGGGGTTTGGACGAAAGGATGGTAAGCCCCTGAATTCCTTTAACGGAATTCCCGTGCAGCAGCATCACCTGAGGGGCAGGCACAGCCAATCCATACCCCTCCACCAACCAATTTAAACCAATGCCTAACCGCCAACCTTACAAGTTGTGACGATTTGCTACGCGGTAGGCAAAAACCAGATGGCACACACTAATCAGCCAAATGGCAAAATTCCTACCAGGCCCTCGCACCAATGCAAACGACCCCATGACAGGCATAGCAAGGTCAAGCGGAAGCCCAACAAGGGAGGGCGGGCGGGTGATCCGATGCCCACAGCGAAAGAGAAAGCAACTCTCTGTGGGCCTTCCTTAAATATCCTCTGATCTCCACCCCCAAAGTGGCAACATACAAATTGCCCCAGCAACACCATCACCAATCCTTGCCAGGCCCTTTCCTTCAATTTTGCCTGGCAACTACAGGGTGCTTTGCCTAGCCCCAGCCGCAACACGTGCTCTCCTTTAATGAGAACACGCTTTGCGTGCTGAGGTCCCCCAAAACACCCTTATCCCAAATAACTCACACTTCACACATAATTTTTGTTTAAGGTTTTTGGCATAATTTTTTGGCCACAACTTTATTATCATACAAAATTGTGAGTGGTTGCTTAGGCATTGGTTAAGACTAGCTGTCCCCCCGCCATGGGGACAGCACTGACTTCCGGATTCCAGCGAAAGCCAGTGTGGAGGAACAAGATCAGGGGATAACTGGAGCTGCGACACAGACCCTCAGCTTCTCCCCACATGCTCCTAGGGGCTTACACGGCCCAAACCCGATTCCAGGGGTTTGGACGAAAGGATGGTAAGCCCCTGAATTCCTTTAACGGAATTCCCGTGCAGCAGCATCACCTGAGGGGCAGGCACAGCCAATCCATACCCCTCCACCAACCAATTTAAACCAATGCCTAACCGCCACCTGAGCCCTTACGCTCACCGCCAACCACTCACAAACCTAAACACACTCTCAACTTAGCCACCACTGACCTCAACCATACATCATTCCCAACAGAGGTAAGATGAACCCCATCAAACCTGTAGCAATCAGTGGCTTTAACATTAATATCTGGGTGGGGAATCACAAGCCCACCCAGATCAGACACCAGCTTGCTCGCAGCTGAATTAATACGCTTTCGCACCCTTTCGGTGGCCGCAGGGCAGGGACTACCCCTCCAGATGCAACGCTGAAGCAACTGTGACCAAATTAGCTTAGTAGCGGGCACCAAGGCCGCCAGGTCCCTCAAATCCTGCAAAATAACAGCACGTAAAACATAACAGGAAAAAGAAACCATATCATTTTCCCCAAGCTGCACCACAATCGCCGTAGGGGGGCCCTCCAGAAGAACACGCCTCTGCATTAGCGGTAAGAACTCCTTCCACCGCATCCCCCTTCTGGAGATCCAGGACACTCGCACGTGCTGCGGAAGGCCGAGGCCAACTCCCAGTTCAGATTGCCGAGCTCTGCAAGCGGCCCAATGCACAATACTGTGCCCCACTATCCAAACCCGGACAGTGGGTAGACCTAGGGTAAAACAAAAGATGTGAGTACATGAGATCAACACCATTTCCGCACATAACCCTTATATGCGTCCGACTTCCAGCGACCCAGGTCTTTAATCCTCCTTGCCGACAAGCCCCAATGGGCGGCTGTTGTTGCATCCCCAATCCTGAAGGAATGCGGAGCAAACTCAGAGGCTGCATGGCCACAAGCAGCAACGACCCTGCGCAAAACACCAGTGAATTGATGGCGTGCCAATGGACGCCCATCTTCATGAATGAACAGGGCCCCTCCCCCAGGAGGCCGCAACGCCATATATTTCTGGAGATCCTTGACTGGGCAAGGGCCCCCTAGCCCAGTTGCTGGGAGCCGAATAACTGCCCCTCTACCCAGTTGATCAGTTTTGGAACTCCTGACAAGGATCTGCAATTCTGACTGAGACAAGCTCACGTCCTGCAGCAACAAACCTCTCGAACCTCCATCCTGCTTAGGTTCACACACCACCTCCCCAACCCTCAGGGCTCCAAAAAAGGCTAACGAATAGGCTGCGGAAAATAACCGCGCCTCAAACCTGGACCAACAGATGCCCTTTAGTTTACTTCGCATCCTGGTCAACAATCCAAACGTTATAGGCCTCCTTGTAGCTGGTCTGGAGGGGCAAAGCCTCCCCCACCCCTCCAAAGCCTTGCGCACCACGAACTTCCCACATGGATCATTATTAAAATAAACTTTGCTAAAGAAGGAAATTGCAGCCGCATGCAATCTCAGCGTCCTGGCTGCCCTCCGCATCTGAAATAGATGCGCCAAATATTGGAGCACCTGTGCAGTAGAATGAGGTGTGCATGTTCCCCCTACCACGGATTGCCCAGTGAAATGCAAAAAATCGGTCCAAGCCTTCTTATAGGACCTCAATGTGGAGGGGGCAATAGATGCAGCTACTCCCTGTAAAACTAAGTGCTGCCAAGGTTCCAGAGATGATCCGGGAAAAATTCCGGACGGTCTCGAGCCACTGGCGCCAGGGACCTGAACCGCTGCATCTGAAAACGGGACAGAGCATCAGCAATCTCGTTAGACACTCCAGGAACAAAACGAGCAGAAAATACAATGTTAAAACGTAAGCAATGCAAAACAAAGACCCTCAGCAGGGCTGATACCCTAGGTGATCGTGAAGACTGCTTGGCTAGCACGTTCACCACCGCCAGGTTATCTGTCCAAAAACATACACGACGGTCCCTGAAATGCTCGACCCATAAATGGACTGCCACTACAATGGGAAAAAACTCAAGAAAAGTTAAGTCCCGAGTTATAGCTTCCCCACGCCAAGCTGAAGGCCAACGCTCGGCACACCACCTGCCATCCCAATACAAACCAAAACCCAACGACCCCGCAGCATCAGAGTGCACCTGAAAATCGGTATAAAGGTTCAAGGTGTCCTGCCAAAGAGACACCCCATTGAATTCCTCCAGGAATTCCAACCAAATACGAAGGTCAGCACGCACCTGAGCTGACAGGCGCACCCTATGCCTCGGGGACCTCAAACCTGACATAAGCCTGGCCAAGCGGGAACAGAAAGGTCGCCCTGGGGCGATCACCCTGCAAGCAAAGTTTAGGTGGCCCAGCAAGGACTGCAGCTGCCGCAGAGTAACTTTTTTCATGGGAATGAGTTCAGCGATGACGCCCTTCAGCGTGAGTATCTTATCCGCCGGCAAACTGGAAGTTTGCGCCACCGTATCCAACGAAATACCCAGGTAAGTCAGCTGCGTAGAAGGACCTTCAGTTTTCTCCGCAGCTAACGGCACGCCCAGTTCCTCGGTTAAGGCAGCAAAGGCCTGCAGCAACACCACGCAATTCCCCGTATCGCTAGCTGAGGCCAATAAAAAACCATCCAAATAATGAGTGACTCCGCCCAAACCAGTTCTTTTGCGCAGAGCCCAGTCCAGAAATGAACTAAAACACTCGAAGGCCGCACAGGCTACCGAGCAGCCCATGGGCATGGCCTTATCAAAGTAAAATTCCCCGTCGAACTGAAATCCCAGCAACCAGAAGTCATCAGGATGAATTGGAAGCAGCCGAAATGCAGACTCAATGTCACATTTGGCTAGCAGGGCACCCTGTCCAAATTTTCTTATCATTTTGATCGCTTGATCAAGCGAGGCATACTTCACCGAACAAAGCTCCGGGGGAATAACATCATTTACTGATGTGCCCCTAGGGTGTGAAAGGTTGTGTATCAGGCGAAATTCCCCCGGAGCTTTTTTTTAGGAACCATACCTAAGGGTGAAATATGCAGATTAGGAAAGGGTGGAACGGCAAAAGGGCCTGCCATACGGCGTAGAGCCAGTTCTTTCCCAATTTTCTTACGCGCCACGTCAGGCATATCCTTCACAGACTTCTGGTTTGAAGGGTTTCTAGCTACAGGATTTGCCGCCACTGGGATTCGAAAACCCAGGGAAAAACCGTCACGCAAATAAGATGCTAAGAGGGTATAACTGTAACAATGACAACAACGGCTGTAGCCTAACCGGGGTATGAGCTAAGGAGGAAAGTACACTATTTTCCTGCACCGGCGGCTGCAGCCTGGGGCGCGGCTTTCGGGGGCTGCTGTGAGCCCCACCCCTTCCGAAAGGGCCGTCGAACCCCTGCACAGGCAGAAGCTGGATGGTTCCCTGAACACTTCTCACAACTATGAGAATATCTGCAGAATTGGCGCTGACAGGTTCCTTTGTTAAAATCCCAACAAAAGAACTTGCGACCCGTCTTAGCTGGCACAATCCTAGTTTTTTGCGATTCAGGGATCTTATTGTCAATACGTGGAGCCACATAAGTGGTCCATACATCTAAATCCTTTCGGTCCCAGCGGGCAGTGGGGATCTTGGCAGCCCTGCGTCTGAAATTCTCATCATAAGAAATCGCAGCAGACGCTCCAGCCATCGTAAATGCTGAGCGAACTATGGACAAATAAACCCATAAATGCATGGACCTCCGTGGGTAGGCCGCTGCCACCACTCCAGCGAACACCTGGAAACTATCCAGCCATCGCTCGAAGGTCCTTTCAACCTTTGGCAAAACCACCCTCTTTTTCGTGGCTGCCAAACCTCTATCCTGGGAGTCCTGACACTCCTGAGGGGGTGCCAAGCTAAATATATCAATGTAACGGCCATCCAGAATCCTAGATCGCAGCTTTGTAGTCAAGTGGGCACCTGGTATAATATCCCTAGCTGAGTTGGTGGAAACTTTCACATCAGGCATGAGGACCCCTTCCAGACAGTCCTGCACCGCCCCATACTTTGCCCTGTGAGAGTTTGCCCTCCGCTCCCAAGCCCATTTTGGAAGTCCCGATGTCTCCCCAAAGCCCCAGTATAGCGAAAGCGAAGCTTCCTCATCACTACTGGAGGTTTGAGACGAAGTACCTGCGGAAGAGGATGAGGTGTCTCTCCGTCTCCTCTTAGCACGCTTCTTGGAACTCTTTTTCCGGCGACGGAGCCCACCAGAAGAGGACTTTGGAGGGAGAGGAAGGCTGTCCTCCACCGAAGACTCAGATGCGTCGCCTTGCAGCACAACGCCTGGAACTGACTGAGAAGAGACTACAGGTGAATGACCAGGAACAGACCTCACCACTGATGAGGACTGTACAACTGAACCCCGTGCCGCCCGAATCCGGGCGGATGACCTCCGCCTGGTCGGACCCCTGGGGCCGCCCCGTACCCTTGGCGCTGCAGCCTGGGAGACAGGTGAGACCGACGACTGGGACAATTGATTAGTACGCGAAAGACCCCCAGCTAACAAATCCTCCCCCTCATCTTCAGCCGAAGATGACACCGAAGGAGGTGCGTCAACAGGCGGAGCTGGACTAGCAGAAGAAGTCGTCGGAGTCGAGCAGCGTTGAATCAAACCATCCATTTCAGCCTCAACACGTGCTAACACCACTGGGTCACTGGCCAAGCCAGTGACCATGGACTGAAGGCGTCTCAAAGATCGCTGTGGCACTGGAGAACGCAAAGCTTGGGACGGGCCTTTTATGGGCCGCTTCGCTGAGGAAGCGAGATCAAGCCTCCGTGACACCTTCTTCTTTGGAGCCATACCTGCTACTAGTAAAAAAGACAAATAATAGAATTAATGCAAGGCTACACCAGTGCTCTTTGTTATAATGAATAGTCAATCAGCCTGAAAAACAATCAATCCCGATAGGTGCAACTATATGGCTCACCAGCAGGTGGCGCAGCCAGTAATCAAGGCCAATGGTATAGCTGTGTTTCAATAAACGGCCACTAGAGGCCAGCACGCAATGAGGAGGCAGTAGAAAATGGCGCTCCCGCCAAAATTCCCCAAAATGGAGGCCTCCCAACTGACTTCAGGCAGAAGGCCTCCCCCAATGCCCAAAGCAGGCCGCAAGCAGGCCTCCAACCACCAAAGCCGCTGTGCGCGCTAAGCGCCACCGGCTAAAGCTGGAACGTCCGAGGAGGGCCCCCCCGCAGCCTAAAACGGCCCAACTCCGCAGGCCGCAGGCGCCGAAGCGCGGCAAAAGCCGCTACCGCTCGGAGCCGGGTGGGGGGGGTGCCCAAATAGGCCCCGAGCCCAAGGCACGTCCCACGGCCTCCCCCAGCTCCCCCAGGCACTCCCCGCTATACCCGGGCCAAGAGGGGAAAGGCTTGACTAAGCCTCCCCAAGCCCGGCCCGAACAGGGCCGAATAAGCAAGCGCCGAGCGCCGCGTGCGAATCGGCGGCTCCAACGGCGCCTGCGCGCCAGCCGGCCCGCCCCGGCTAGTAAGAGCGCGCCGAAGCGCGCGAAAAGGGGGCCGCCGCCGTGAGAGGCCAGGGGAGGACTACGGTAAGCACCCGCTTTTTTCTCTAGTAACCCTACGAAGTGGGGGGGGGGAATGGTAAAGCTCCGAGGGCCCGAAGGTCAACCAGCCCCGTCCCCGGCGCCTCGGCTACGAACCGGGCCGAAAGGCCTAGGGTCCGCCCCCCCCTCCCGGCCACCCCCAGCAGCCCCACGGGACCAAAAGCCCACGAGGAAAGTTGGGGGGGGAAGGCTAGTAAAATGGAAACAAGAGTCAGAACAAAAACAAATAAAAATTGAAAACTAAAGACAAAGAACCTGGAAAATAAATTAAAGAAGGGGGGGGTAGACTTTGGGGAGATAAACACAAAAGGCCAAGATCAAATAAATAAATAAAATAAAATAGGAGAAAATGAGGAATGAGATATAGATTTATACAACCGGTCTTTAGCTGTGTTCGATCCGATGCCCACAGCGAAAGAGAAAGCAACTCTCTGTGGGCCTTCCTTAAATATCCTCTGATCTCCACCCCCAAAGTGGCAACATACAAATTGCCCCAGCAACACCATCACCAATCCTTGCCAGGCCCTTTCCTTCAATTTTGCCTGGCAACTACAGGGTGCTTTGCCTAGCCCCAGCCGCAACACGTGCTCTCCTTTAATGAGAACACGCTTTATGAAAATGATATACAGGTGGTACATAACCCCAGTCAAGCTTGCGAAAATCTATCACTTGCCCGATAACAAATGTTGGAAATGTAAAGAAATTGAAGGTACATTTTTTCACCTTTGGTGGACATGCCCAAAGATTAAGGCTTTCTGGGAAATGATATATAATGAATTAAAAAAGGTATTTAAGTATACCTTCCCTAAGAAACCAGAGGCCTTTCTCCTGGGCATAGTGGGCCAAATGGTGTTAAAAAAGGATAGAACTTTCTTTATGTATGCAACAACAGCAGCAAGAATACTCATCGCAAAGTATTGGAAGACACAAGAACTTCCCACGCTGGAGGAATGGCAGATGAAACTTATGGACTATATGGAATTGGCGGAAATGACTGGCAGAATCCGTGACCAGGGAGAAGAGTCGATGGAGGAAGACTGGAAGAAATTCAAAGACTATCTTCAGAAACACTGCAAAATTAAGGAATGTTAGAGTGATGTTGGACTGAAAATAAGTGGTTTCCAGCTGCATAGGTTAAAGTTAAGGATAGATTTAGATTAAAGATTAAGATTAAAGAAGTTTAAAGAAATGGAAATTTGATTTTAAAAGGGAAAACTTTAAAGTTACAGGATATTAAGATCAAGGATTAGGTTTAAAAGAGTTGAAGTTATATATTTTAACATTTTATTAAATTAAAGATTGGGATTAAAAAAGTGGAAAAGAAACTGCTGGATAAATATATGTGGATTGGAATACAAAAGAGGGAGGTATGAGGAAGTCCAGAAAATAAGTAACTTAAAATTGGTAATGGAAAAGAGAGTTCGTTATTAATTGCTTTGTGTTTATATTGTTAAGTTTTGTATTGTTTTTTGTGTGTGTTGTTTTTCTTTTTTGTTTGTTTAAAACCTTAATAAAAAATTATTAAAAAAAAAAAAGGGATCAGTTTGAAGTCATAAAACCTCGAAATCTTCCATAAATTGGTGCGGCAAAGCATAAAATTGCTTACCATGCTTATTTTGGTATTAAACTTGGTGACCAGGATAAAGCTTGGGCACCACACATGGTGTGCAAGGCATGCACCGAGACTCTACGTGGGTGGACCAATGGCAAGAGGAGTCTGAACTTTGGAATTCCCATGGTTTGGAGGAAGTCAACAAACCATGTCACTGATTGCTACTTCTGCGCTGTTGATGTGACTGGGATCAACAGAAAGAACCGGAGCAACCTCAAGTATCCTGATCTTCAATCAGCACGTCGTCCTGTAGCTCATTGTGATGAAATTCCAGTGCCTATCTTCGGAGAACTTCCTGACATTAGTGACGAAGATGCCTCCAGTGTTGAAGGACATGAAGAAGAAGAAGTGGTTCTTGAAGATGATGCTCCACATCCATTTTCCCCAAAGGAGTTGAATGATCTAGTTCGTGACCTCAGCTTGTCAAAGGACTCTGCCGAACTGTTGGCATCCAGATTGAAGGAAAGAAACCTCCTCTCTGACAGTGCTCGCATCAGCTTCTTCCGCAACAGGCATCAAGAGTATCTCCATTTTTTCTCGGAAGAGAAGGACTTGGTGTACTGTGCAGATATTGTGCAGCTTCTGCTGAAGCTTGGAATGCCACAGTACGAACCCAAAGATTGGAGACTGTTCGCTGACAGCAGCAAGCGATCACTGAAATGTGTTCTGCTACACAACGGCAACCAGTTTGCCTCTATACCCCTGGCTCACTCGAGTACACTGAAGGAGAACTATGTAGCGGTGAAGTATGTGCTGGAGAAAATTGGTTATGATCAGCATAAGTGGTTTATTTGTGTTGACCTGAAGATGGTGAACTTTTTGTTGGGACAACAGTCTGGCTTTACCAAGTACCCATGTTTTCTGTGCATGTGGGATAGTAGGGACTGTGCTCAGCATTACACGAAGAAGGACTGGCCTGTGCGGGAGGAATTGGTGCCTTGCAAAGAAAGGAACATCATCAACGACCCTCTGGTGGACAGAGACGGAATACTCTTCCCACCACTGCACATCAAGCTTGGCTTAATCAAGCAGTTCACCAAGGCTCTGGACAAGGATAGTGACTGCTTCACTTACTTGTGCCAGGCTTTTCCAGGATTGACCATGGAGAAGTTGAAAGCTGGCATCTTTGACGGTCCTCAGATCTGTCAGCTCATCAGAGATCCAGAGTTCGGAAACTCAATGAACGAGGTGGAACTGGAAGCGTGGAAGGCATTTGTTCTGGTAGTGAAGAACTTTCTTGGCAACAATAAGGCCAGAAACTACGCAGAACTTGTCAACAACATGCTGACTGCCTTCAGAAACCTGGGCTGCAACATGAGCGTCAAGATGCACTACCTATTTTCACATATGGACCGGTTTCCTGAGAACCTGGGTTCAATGAGTGACGAGCAGGGGGAGAGATTCCATCAGGACATGAAAGAGACGGAGACCAGGTATCAGGATCGCTGGGACGCAGTCATGATGGCTGACTACTGTTGGACTCTGAAGAGAGACCACCCTGCCACTGAGCATTCCAGGAGTTCCAAGAAACGAAAGTTCAAGCCCTGAAGTTTGAAAAATGGTGAAGCAACATGCAATTTATGTGTACTTACCTTTATCAATGCCCACCATTCAGTTTACAGTAATCGATGTTTCTATCAGGGAATCCGGAGGTCAGTTCTGTCCCTGGGGCAAGGACAGATAGTCGTAACTAATGCCTAAGCAACCACTCACGTGTGTGTGGTTAAATAACAAATTCATGCCCCCCACGCTGTTTACTGGTACTGACGATATGGTGGGGCCCAGTCGTCAGAGCCGCCCTGCTGAGGTCAGGTGCAGCTAGTCGGGAACCAATGCCTAGACAAACTACCACCACGTGTATATGTTATTTTTCTCAATTTTCTCTATTAAATTTGCAGACTGCCCTTTGTGCCTTGGTTTTCACACGTTTCTGAACTCAAACGGTCTTCTGGAATGGATTACATTCAAAAACCGAGGTACCACTGTACTCATCACTCATCTACATGTGTGAAAGGAAAATGGATTCACTTGTTTCAATTGGATAGAATAGCTTGGTCATGTGAAAGTAGCAATATGAACAAACCAATTCTGTTTTTTTTTTTAAATGATATTTATTAAAAGTTTAAGAATTACAGAAAAAAGAGAAAAAGAAAACAACAAAAAATTTAACAAAGCATACATTACAATACATAAAAAGAAAAGCATAAAAAACAATACAACAATACAGCAAAACAACAACAACAACAATAACATTAAAACACACAGCCAATGTTCCATATCTTTATCTTTCGTTTACTTGTTTCATCGACCTCCTCACACCTCCCTTTTTGTATTCTAATTTAATTAATTGTTTCAGCAAATTCTTTCCATCTCTCTCAATTTTTGTTATATAATTTATCTTAACGATCTAACCTTTTAATTAACTCAACAAATCCTTTCCATCTGTCACTATTTTCTGTCATTCAATTTACCTTAATTTATTTAACCTTATCTTGCCATAAAAAAACCCTTAAAACTTAAAACTTAATGTACATAACTCCTTATATCATTTCTACTAAAGCCAAATAGTTTCATTCCAACATTTTTCCTAATACTCATTAATTTTACACTAATTCTCAAAATAAATTTTTTAAAAAACTTTCTTCCAATCTTCATCCAATGTCTCTTCTTCCTGGTCTCGGGTTTTGTCAGTCCTTCTTGTCCATTCCATCTAGTCCATCAACCTGGTGATCTTATGTCCGAGGCTCTTAAGTCTTTTCCATGTCCCTTCTGCAGATCTTCTTCTTGTTTATACCTGCACTTTACTTTGTATTTTGTTGATCTTTTTCTTAATTTCTTTCCTTTCTCATTGGGGGCTAGGTCTCGGGAGGACTCCAATCCAAAAATATCTCCATCTCTCCTCAGCAGATCAGCCCATTCCCCACAGTCCCATTCCCCACAGTCAACACTGTAATCGAGAAAGTATTTAAAAGCATGTTTCAAAGTCCTTCCAAAATTAAGAGCCCTCACAACTCCAGACCCCCCCTGGTCCACTCCAGATTCAAACTTCAAGAACAACGGCTTATGCTCCTGCAAGGCCTCAGATCTCTCCATTTGTGTTACTTGAGGTTCAACAGCAACCTCCTCCATTATCTTCTGCACTTGCGCTTGCCCTGTCAAAACAAGTTCCTGGGCTGGTTCCTGAATGGTTTCTATATGGGTATTCACCATTTGTCCAAAGTTTTTAACTGCAACAGTCATCAAATCCATCTTCTCATGCATCTGCTCCAGCAAAGCACTTGTCTTGCAAAAAGCAAGCACCAAGACTTCTTGTAAACACATTTTTATTCAAGGTCAGAGTCTGGTCTCACGATCCTAATCTTACAGCTGTGAAATCCCCAGATCGACTCCGATAACAAATTAACAAGCTCCCTCTAGAGGAGACAATTTCTATTTGTATCCATCTTTTGAAAGCAGGACCAACAAAAGAAAATTACTTTCATTTTTCAAATACTTTGTTTCTTTTGAATGCAAGAAGCAACATTGGAATCAATTTGTTTCTCTTTTTTTTACTATCTGTCAAAAGACGATGAACTTCCCCATAAATTTCTGTCTCTGACACCCCGTTCCCAGGTTTGAGACGGTGGAAATTTATCTTTCTTTACTCTCTCTCCTGCAGGCTTAAACAGTCAAAAATTCCCCCCCTTTTCTCCTGCTTCCAAGAGGGGTTTTGGTGGTAATAACTGAAGGAAATTTAGACCTTTATATACGACTTTCCAGACTTTAGCTTACAAAGTTTTTGCTTCAATCTATTTACAAAAAAGGGAGACGGACTTCCTGTTTAGAGCCTTCCCGCTTCAGTGCCAAATTAAAATGTTTCTTAATCCAATTTTCCGTTCTACTCACGGGTACTTGTTTAGAGTCCAATTGTCCACAGGAAAAAGTCAGCGCTCTCCGGCAACGGCTATGCGGCTTCACTCCGTGAAAGTAGCGGTTGATTCAAAACACCGCGCCACTCACCCCACGTCGCTTTGGATCCCCGAAAAAGGGTTTCCCTGCGAGTAGGGGAGGCGCTCCTGGTGTCAGCCGAATCCCACGTTCCCAGGCTTCCTCTGCCTGGGATTTTTAGAGGGTCTCCGCCTTCGCCGCGGCGGCAAGACCTGATTTTCATGGAGCGGGTTCCTCTCGGTCAGAGGAACTCCGCCATTGCCGATGGCGCTAACCCGGAAGTCTGAACAAACCAATTCTGTTGGGTCTAGTGACTACCTTAGGCTGCATTATTAACCATGTCTACTCCTAAATAATTCCTATTGAATTCAATGGAGCTAACTGCCAGAAAAGTGGGGTCAGTTTATTAACTGTATTGATCCACCCCAAACAGGGGATCCCTGGGTGTGCCTTGAAGCAAAGTAAAACAATTACGTAAAATCTAGGCCCTGAGAAACAGGCTCAAAGTTTTCCAGTACCTACATGGACCGCACATATTGAAACCAGAGCAGATATCAATACACCTGGTGGCAGCTTGGTTGCATATCGTCCAACTTTTTCAGATTAAAAACCCCAAATGTGTGTCTTCTGGGACACAATCCTGGGTGAGTCACATGACCTGCACCATTATCATGCCCTGAAATAAGTGCTTTTTTGAGGCATGAATGCAGCACAAGAACAAACAACATTGTGGTGCCCACAATGTCTACCGCAATCTTGCGCAAAAACCCCAAGATTTCTGTTTTTTGCAACTATGTAAGGATTTGCTTATATGAAAATATAAGCACAATCTAGGTGGACTAGACAAAGGTCCATGAATGTACAATACATTCAGACAGTGCTTTTTTTTGGGGGGGGGGGGTGATGCAGGAATACGAATACCCCTAAACATTTTGTGAATCTGTACTTTTGTCCATTTAGTGTATTTATTTTTCCCAATTTGAAATATAAAATGGTGATTTTCTTGAGTTAAAATGAGAGTACCCCTAAACATTTTTTTAGGAACCCCCCCCCACTGCATTTAGATATTCATTTTAGCTATCATATCAAACAGTTGTTGAAAGCAGTGATGTTGCTAAGGCTCAAATTTTGAGGCTTCAAAACACAATTCTCCTAAATTCCTCTCCACCTTGAGTTTAAACAGTTATTCGCAATTTTGCCAATCAAATGGACTGAAATCCTAGACACTCTTATGTTGGAGTTGGCCCCATTGATTATGCTGCACATGTTTTTTATTACAGATAGGTAGCCGTGTTGGTCTGCCATAGTCAAAATAAAAAAATCCTTCCAGTAGCACCTTTAAGACCAACTAAGTTAGTTCTTGGTATGAGCTTTCGTGTGCAAGCACACTTCTTCAGATAGGTATGAGCTATCTGAAGAAGTGTGCTTGCACACGAAAGCTCATACCAAGAACTAACTTAGTTGGTCTTAAAGGTGCTACTGGAAGGATGTTTTTTATTAATCATTGTTTGTTGGCTTAAATCAGATTTCTTCCTTCAGTGTTCAATTACTTGCTAATGTTGCTCCAGCTCGATCTTAGCACTTTGTTATATTACTGAATAAATTTAATTGCTCCAGGTTGGTTGAAAAGAGCAAGTGTTAAATCTGTTTAACTTGGCTTTCTGTTTTAGGTGCTTCCTCTATAAATCTAAGCTTCTGTACAACTGTAGGCCACATGTGCAGACACAAATGTGCAATTGCTAAACTATTAAGTAAAATATGTGCTTCATCATTAAAATCGGCCTTCTTTCCACACAATTATCTCTCCTTGACCCAGAATGCAGTCATAGTGGGAGAGTTGCTGAAGCTAGGGCTGAAGCTACAGGTGGGTCTACAGAAGGGATGGGAGCGGCCCAACAGCACACTCCTATGTCTACCCAGAAGTAAGTCCTATTGAATTTGATGAGGCTTACTCCCAGGTAGAGCTGGGACCATACTCCCAGGTGAGAGCTGGACCATAAAGAAGGCTGATTGCCGAAGAATTGATGCTTTTGAATTATGGTGCTGGAGGAGACTCTTGAGAGTCCCATGGACTGCAAGAAGATCAAACCTATTCATTCCAAAGGAAATCAGCCCTGAGTGCTCACTGGAAGGACAGATCCTGAAGCTGAGGCTCCAATGCTTTGGCCACCTCACAAGAAGAGAAGACTCCCTGGAAAAGACCCTGATGTTGGGAAAGATTGAGGGCACAAAGAGAAGGGGATGGCAGAGGACAAGATGGTTGGACAGTGTTCTCGAAGCTACTAACATGAGTTTGACCAAACTGTGGGAGGCAGAGGAAGACAGGAGTGCCTGTGTGCTCTGGTCCATAGGGTCAAGAAGAGTCAGACACGACAAAACAACTAAACAACAACTCCCAGGTAAGTGGGTCATGAATGCAGCCTTAGTGCTTAATGCCAAATGTCCTCTCAGGCCAGTCCCCAAAGGAATCTGCTAATTCTCCTTGAAATAGCATGAACTACACTGTCTGGCAGCTGGGCCTGAGAAGGAACACCACTGCCCAGTGGTGTTCACAGAAAGGGGAAGGATGTTAGGTTTCTGTTTATGCCACTGTGCAGTGCTTGGAGTCACAAGACTCTGTTTACATTCCAGACATTCCAGACTGTTGGAAGTCTCACGGGAGACGGGAGACTGATGTTGATATTACTGGTTTCCTGTTTCTTTGTACCAGTTGCTCTCTGCTTTCACAGAGAGAGGATGTATATTCTTTTCTGTCTGCATAGTTAGAAATAAAACTCTTAGCAATGTAGCTCATATTTCTCATCCTTCTGCTGTTTGGATACTCTGCGTAATGAGTGAACGTGCCTGAAGCCTCATCAAATGGCTTAGTTTGTTAATCATCGTCGGAGGAGATGCCAAAGGCTCGACCGGAGGAGTAGCTCGGTCAACCGGAGATTCCAACATCCCCATGCCAAACCTGGATGGACCTCAGACACCTTTTTATTATTTGCATGATCCACACTGATCTGTTTGCTCTCAGATTTTGGCTGCTCTCAGATTTTGAAACACCCGCCTTAGAGAAGCTAGACAAGGGAAGCATGTGGTGCTGTGGTCTAAACCACTGAGCCTCTTGGGCTTGCCAATCAGAAAGTCGGTGGTTCGAATCCCCGCAATGGGGTGAGTTCCTGTTGCTCTGTCCCAGCTCCTGCCAACCTAGCAGTGCAAGTAGATAAATAGGTACCGCTGTGGCAGGAAGGTAAACGGCGTTTCCGTGCACTCTGGTTTCCCTCACGGTGTCCCATTGTGCCAGAAGCATTGACCCAGAAAACTGCCTGTGGACAAACACAGGTTTCCTCGGCCTGAAAGCAAGATGAGTGCCACAACCTCATAGTCACCTTTGAGTGGACTTAGCCGTCTAGGGGTCCTTTAGCTACACAGAAGTAAGTCCTATTGAATTCAATGGGGCTTACTCCCAGGTAAGTGGATCATGACTGCAGCTTTAATGCCAAATATTCTCTCAGGCCAGTCCCCAAAGGAATCTGCTGGATCTCCTTGAAAACCTCTGAGTCTAGGGCTTGCTGATCAGAAGGTTGGTGGTTCAAATTTCCACGATGGGGTGAGCTCTCGTTGCTCTGTCCCTGCTCCTGCCAACCTAACAGTTCAAAAGCACATCAAAGTGCAAGTAGGTACCGCTCTGGGAGGAAGCTAAACGGCATTTCCGTGCACTGCTCTGGTTCGCCAGAAGCGGCTTAGTCATGCTGCCCACATGACCCGGAAGCTGTCTGCGGACAAACACTGGCTCCCTTTGTCTATAGAGCGAGATGAGTACCACAACCCCAGAGTCGTCCATGACTGGATCTAACGGTCAGGGGTGCCTTTACCTTTTTACACTGTCTGGCAGCTGGCGCTGAGAAGAAATCCCCGTTGGCAGGTGAAGACTTTCTTCTTCCAACAGGCTTTTGGGAGCTGAGTGCTTTTAATGAAAGGGCTGGTGCTATGCTGTTTTTATTGCAACTATTTGTATGCTTTAATAATCATATTGATAGATATAATTTTAATTCTATTAATGTTTAATTGTTTTTAAATTATTTTTTATTTTGTTAGATGTTCCTATTTTATATGTAAGTCTCTGTTGGGGTTATGGGAACAGCTTCATTTTTTTTAGAGCATTTTCTGCCATTTTTAGAACTAATTATAATTTAAGCTTTCAATATCACCCAAATGTATGCATGCATACTTTTTTATGGTCATTGTTTCGTCACTTACAAATATGACAGCTGTATCTCAAAGTGAACAGAGGCGCTGTGAAATTGTTCCCAGAGTTTTCACACTTTTGTCTGCCTGCCACTAAGAATCTTATTACCCTCCCTCCCCATCTATAGTGCACTCCTTGGTTAGCTTCTTTATGGTTACTCATAACTGTAGAGGAGCAAGTAGCTGTATGTTTGCCTTGAAAAGATTTCAACTCCTGCAAGCATCCCCTCTGAATGCTCAAAATCCTTCCCAGATTTCCCTCTTGGCTGCCAGCTATCCTGTCCCATCCCCAAGGCAAGGTAGCAGGTGGCGGCAACTCCTTTCCCCAAGTGACTTCTTGAACAGTTTACAAACTGCCATAGCCTTTATGATAAGAAAAATGAGAAAAAATGCCTGGGTCTTTCATTGTAGCTGTATTCTATTGGGTTGGCTTATTGTCCTTGTTCTATTTTTTTTATGTTGATTTCGTCGTCTTCTACTATATATATGTGTGTGTGTAAAAGGTAAAGGACCCCTGGACCAGAGGTCAGCAAACTTTTTCAGCAGGGGGCCGGGCCACTGTCCCTCTGACCTTGTGGGGGGCTGGACTATATTTTGAAAGGGGGGAAAATGAAGTAATTTCTATGCCCCACAAATAACCCAGAGATGCATTTTAAATAAAAGGACACATTCTACTCATATAAAATCACGCTGATTCCCAGGCCATCCATGGGCCAGATTTAGAAGGTGATGGGGCCGGATCCGGCCCGTGGGCCTTAGTTTGCCTACCCATGCCCTGGACGGTTAAGTCCAGTCAAAGGCGACTATGGGGTTGTGGCGCTCATCTCGCTTTCAGGCCGAGGGAGCCGGCGTTTGTCCATAGACAGCTTTCCGGGTCATGTGGCCAGCAGGACTAAACTGCTTCTGGTGCAATGCAACACCTTGACAGAAGCCAGAGCGCACAGAAATGCTGTTTACCTTCCCACCGCAGTGGTACATATTTATATACTTTCACTGGCAGTGGAGCGGGGGTACTGTGGTCTAAACCACTGAGCCTCTTGGGTTTCCTGATCAGGCTGGCGGTTCGAATCCTCACGATGGAGTGAGCACCTGTTGCTCTGTCCCAGCTTCTGCCAACCTAGCAGTGTGAAAGCATATACAGTGGTACCTCGGGTTACATACGCTTCAGGTTATATACAGACTCTGCTAACCCAGAAATAGTGCTTCAGGTTAAGAACTTTGCTTCAGGATGAGAACAGAAATCGTGCTCCAGCGGCACGGCAGCAGCAGGACGCCCCATTAGCTAAAGTGGTGCTTCAGGTTAAGAACAGCTTCAGGTTAAGAACGGACCTCCAGAACAAATTAAGTACTTAACCCGAGGTACCACTGTACACACAGCCTGCATAGTAGCCCATATTTCTCCCATTTTTAAAAGGCCCATTCCGTGCCCAATAAGCATGGGAGACCTTTGCCCGATGGCGCTGTGGCCCATGGATTGCAGAAAAATGCTGTGAAAGGTTATGCCCAGCATCTTCACTGTCATAGGCTCATGGGAAAAAGCTGTCCCATGAGCCCTTGCTGCAGAGGGGAGGGGAAGCCTATATAAGGCTGCTCCCCCTGGATCTCACAGCTATTTTACTTTGGGAGCTTCCTGCCTGCCCACCCTTGGGTTACAGAAGGCTTCCTCAACCTCGGCCCTCCAGATGTTTTGAGACTACAATTCCCATCATCCCTGACCACTGGTCCTGCTAGCTAGGGATCATGGGAGTTGTAGGCCAAAAACATCTGGAGGGCCGAGGTTGAGGAAGCCAGGGTTGGAGACTTCACTGAGCAGTTTTGGGTTACTGGTTGGCAGGGCCAGAAAGGAATGTTTTTCTCTCAACCTGATTGGCATTTGGTTGGGTTTTGGGTTTTTTTGCCTTTCCCTCATTGAAATTATGGCTTTCCTTTGTTAGGCGGAATAACGTTGTTTGTATGAGGGCATAAATGGCATTGGGCAGGATCAACATAGTATGGGCCCCTCCGCATAAGGGGCCTGAGGGGTGAATTGACCCTAGTATGGCCTTGCTTGCGTGGCCTGCACCATGGCAAGGTTCAACACTGGCCAACTCCCATCGTGCAGGTTTGGAGCGATCCACTCCATCAACATGGGGCTTGTGGAATGGTGAACTGATCCTATTACCCAATGCCATGCCAACCCTTGCCCTGCCTGCTGCTGTCAATAAAGATTTGGCCTGATTTTATCCCATCACCATTGTACAGTTTGGTTATTTTGCTGCTCTTGGGGGTCACATAATGCACCTGCCCGGGCAACTTTCTAAGTTAATGAAAAAACAAACTGTAAGCACAACAGAACCCCCACCCATGAGAATTTCAGTTTTCTTTCCAGAGATCTCACTGAAATCCAGTACCATTTATCCACTGACTTTCTCTGTTCTAGGCAGTTGCCTCACCTTGCCTCATGGGCAGGCCGGCCCTGGTAGGTGATGGGTGTTTGTAAGTGTCTTATCTTTCATTCTACAAATCATCTCATCAGTGGTATTCACTCTGCTGCCTCACCAGGTACTCACACTTAAATTAAAGCCCAGGGAAAGATACCGTGTGCCCATTCCTCCCATGGGTTTTTTTTTTCAGATAAGGAAGCACAAGCACCCAGGGAGGCTGCAGAGTGCTGGATAAATGAGAAGAAGAAAGCAGACACATTATTAACCATCCTTTTCAGCAATAAAGAAAGCTCAAATCCTTATCCACCCAGATGCTAAAGTGTCCTGATGCCGAGGTGGGGAAATGGAAGCATATTTCATAAAGGGGAAAATAAAGAAAAATTGGAGCAAAACTACAAGGTCCACCCCGCCCCTGTGATGTTTCCTTTGGGGATGGATAGAAGTAGCTGCCAGGGAAATGTAGAGTGTATTTGCGTAGGTGTGTTTATCTGTGCGATCGTCCCCACTCCTTGTGACGTAGCCCTGTTCTTATCTACCCCATTTAAAATACAGTCTTCTCAGAGCAGCTGACATGGTGACTAATATATGTGCTGAAAAAATTGTTCCCATGATTATCCTCTATAATTTTTTTCATATAAGATGCTATCTGCGTAATCTTTGACTACTCCGCATATTCTAGATATCTGTTGACTATTTGATGCTTGCATTTGACATCCTTTGGTATTTGATACCATTTGATAGTGGGCATGTAATGGTATTTATTTTTTACTGTGCAGTATTTAACAACTGGCATGCCTTCTTCGGTATTTGCAGCCAAATTCAGTTCATTTTGAACCTGCTCACCTTGGAAGTGCATGGCTATGTATTTAATGCAAACACCCACCATACTTAGCAGATCGCCTTCCTCCTCCCCTTTCTTCTCTGACCCATATGACATGCCGTTTTAGCTGATTGAGTTCCACTTGAACAGTCCTGTTCAATTACACTGGATAAAGCAGACTAAATTTGTCATGCAAGATTTCACTTTTTTTTTCCCAAGGAAAAAAAGAGGACAGAACGCTTTCCCTCAATTTTGATGAATTTCTTTGCCCTTTCACAAGTCACCTCTGAGGCCTTTATGTGCAGAATTTCTTTTAGACTGCTGTTATCTCATGGGGCAAGAAAAGTGTGCCCACACTTTAGGGACAGGACTTTGACATTTTCATGCAAGTTGAGCTGACTTTCAAATAAATTGTGCTCTACTGATACTGCGAATGAGCAGCTAAAATTTAGTGATCCTATATTAACATTTCCCTCCCACAAGGGGAACAGAGGCACATTCTCTCTGTGTATGTGTGTGCATGTGTGCATGAGGCATCTGAGCCTGCATTATAATCAAGGCTTATATTTTGATCAGGTTCCTATAATTCTAAAAATGAGCTTAAATTCACAAATGTTTCATGCCAGGCAGGAACTAGGCTGGCTAAGATTTTGGCAGATGTTCATCCTCTTAGGCAGAGGGCCCCTTTGGTTTATTGGTTTATTGCGGTCATAAAAAGGCTGGGAAGCGAGGTCACTGACCTTACAAATAATCAAGTTGCAAAAACACAATGGTAAGCTGGTAAATAGTAAGAATATTGTGCCACAAATAGGACAAACGGCAAGAGCTAATGGAAACAGCAGCTGGCTAGGGAAAGGGGGGCTTCTCTCTGAAGAAAGTGTTTTTAAGTTTTTTCTTATTGTGAACGTCTTTGCTTATAAAAAAAACTATATATGTTATGTATTAAAAATATTGGCTTAAATGTAATTATGCACAGGATTTAGAAATTTAGATTCTTATGTTAGATTCTTATTTCATAGAATCATAGAATCCTAGAGTTGGAATAGACCACAAGGGCCATTGAGCCCAGCCCCCTGCCAGGCAGGAAACCATCAGAGCACTCCTGACATATGGCTCCAAAGAAGGCGATCTTTCATAGCTGGTAAACCCAAGATCTCTGTTCAGATAAAAATAGAACCATTAGCCACCATCTGTTCTGGAGTGAATAGGGCAATAGGGCAAAAGGTGAAATGTTAGTTAAGGCGCCTTGTCTAGGGCAAAGGGTTATCTGGTAATTAAGGTGCCTTGTAGAGGTTAATGGTAAGGGGGCAAAGGTGATCGTTAATTAAGGTGCCTTGTAGAGGTTAATGGCTACTTGTTTGCCAATTATAAATAGAAGGAAATATAGCTCTTTGTCTCCCATAAAAGGTAATAGGAAATGGGAGTATCTTATATGATTGGTTCTAGCAATCAGCCAATAGGAAATTCAACCAGGCTGATTGGACAGAGGCAGCCAAAGGAGGAGCAAGGGGGCTGGGCTGAGGGAATATAAGTGCTGGCCATAATGGCAGGAGACCAGGCCAGAGCTTGGTAACCATATACCACTGTGCCTCTCATTTATTTGTCTGACAAATAAATTATTATTTTAATTTCTCTATTGCTGCGTTGAATATTTCATTCCAGCTAAGCGTTAACCACAAGCAGGGTGCTACATTTTATGGTGCCTGTGACTCGGATAAGTGGTCTGCTGGAACGCAGCCCCTTCGCCTTACTGGGCAGGGTACAAGAGAGAGGACCACTCACTGCTTACCCAGCGCGCACTGGAAAGTTTTTTTCCAGGGGAACGCAGAAGTCTCGTCTGTCTGATACCCTGCCCACCGACGGCGACGGACCAGGGGGAACCAGAGAAATAAACAGGCAACCAACTAAGGGTAAGTGCACTAAGGGGTTTTTGGCCCTCCAATTAATTGGGAGGAAGAGAAGTCTTGATCAAACTTCTGCGTCTCAGTAAAGGGGAACTGAGTACGCTAGGTGGTTGGGTACAGCAGATGGTGATCTGGTGTAGGGAAAGGGAAAGGTTGGGAGGTAGAGTATGGTGAAGTATCCAGCGCATTGTATGTGTGAGAAAGTACAATTTGTAGCTGACCTGAGTGTGGAGTGGGTAGTACTTCGGTTCCCGGTAAGGCGACTTCACCCGGGCAAGGAATCTCACGAAGCGTGTGTGTGAGTGACTGAGTGGATACTTCACAGGGCCATACAATGGGAGTTGGGGGTTCAAAGGGGGAAAATACACCTCTTGAATGTATGTTAAATAATTTTAAGAAAGCCTTCTCAGGGGCATATGGAGTCAAAATGACGCCAGAGCGCTTGAGAACGTTATGTGAATTAGAGTGGCCGAAACAAAATACTGAATGGCCATCTCAGGGAACCTTTGATATAAATTTAGTAAGCAAACTTTGGTCTAATATCGCCAAAGAAACTGGAGGGTGCCCAGAACAATTTTCATATATAGATTCTTGGCTGAGCACATTAAATAAAAATCCTCCATGGATAAGGGAATGCAAAGTCAAACGATGCAAATTATTGGCTGTAAAAGCCGAAGCTAGGAAAGGAATATTGCCAAATAAACTCAAACCCATTTTTGAGGGACCAGAGGAAGAGGTGCTTCCACCTCCACCCTATGCTCCACATCGAAGGGAGCCTAATCCAAACACTCCACCAGTTGTAACCCCAAGGCAAGAAAGTGGAATGAATAATGGGGCTGGAGTCACAGAACTTGATTCCTTGATAGATTATGATAAATATCTTCAGGAGGCATTGGAGGCCTATAATAAAGCCCAAGCAGAAGTGGTTATTCCACCTGTGAGTCCCAGTAGAACTCCATCTACAGTCTCTTTTAGTGGAACAACTGATTGCCTACCCCAAACCCCTGTACATCCAAGTCCTAGAGAATTATTACAGAAGTTACAGGGAGACCTTAATCGGTCAGCAAGCAATACAGCCAGGCGTATAAAGCTGCTAAAAGAACGCCTTGGGACAGATACAATCCCCTATGATTTGAGGCCCCTAGAGCAAAGCGAAGAGAAAGATCACGTAGTAGCCCCTCTCAGAAGAGTATTTGATGCACTTGAGGAGCCTGTGCTGGTTAACGGGCAACTCGGACCACGGCCACCTCGAACTTCAACCCTCCAGTACATTCCATTCACAACTACGGATCTGATGAATTGGAAAACACACACCCCATCTTTTGCAGAAAAACCTCAGGCTATGATGGACTTGGTGACTTCAATAATAAATACTCATAGTCCTACTTGGACAGATTGCCGCCAGCTCCTGAATACTCTGTTCACCACTGAGGAAAGGAGAGACATAATTGAAAAGGCACAGATATATTTGCGTGAGCAGGCCAGAGTGGGAAATATTTTAAATGTTGACCGTCATCTCCGGGACAACTTTCCCTTGGAAGATCCTAATTGGGATCCAAACAATGCAATTCATCTGGCCAGGCTTACCACCTACCGCCAGACGCTTGTGCAAGGTATCCGCAGGGCATGCCAGAAGCCCACTAATATGTCTAAAGTCTCAGAAGTAGAACAGAAACCAAATGAGAGTCCAGGAGACTTTTTAGAGAGGCTGCAGGAAGCCTATCGTATATGGACTCCTTTTGACCCTGAAGCCCCTGAAAACAGCAGAATGATTACTGCTACATTTGTGGCCCAGTGCGCTTCTGACATTCGTAAGAAAATTCAGAAATCAGAAGGATGGGAAGGGATGCTGATGAGCCAAATTATGGCCATTGCACGCCGAGTTTATCGGAATAGGGATGAGGCTGAGAAGCAAGAGAAGAAGAAGTGGCAGAAGGAAAAGATGGTGATGTTAGCCACAGCAGTGAAGCAAGACTACCGCCCCTTAAATGGAGGGAGAGGGCGGGGAAGGAATCCACCACTGGGAAGGAATCAATGTGCAAATTGCAAGAAGGAGGGTCATTGGAAGCGGGAGTGTCCTGAACCCCTGAGGTTGGAAGAAGTACGCCCAGGCCCAGGCCCAGGCCCAGGCTCCGGCCCAAGAAACCAGGGACGGGGACGGGGAATGATCCGAGATGGAAGATATCAGAGACCTGGACAAGGACGGAGTAGGGACAATTTCATTGGACTGGCAGAGGAGGATTTTACCCAAGACTAGGAACGACCGGACTCCATAAAGTTAGGCTTCCAGGAGCCCACGGTCACGATTCAATTAGGGAGCCATTTAATAGACTTTATGATTGATACTGGGGCTGAATACTCAGTACTCCCAGAACTATTGCAGAAAAAGGCATCCAAAAGTGTAGTCATTAAAAGTGCCACTGGTCAGTCAGCTAAGAGGTCTTTCCTCCAACCTTTGGAATGCCAGATTGGGGGACATCGTTTAACCCATCAGTTTTTGTATATACCTGAGTGTCCAATACCTCTCTTAGGTAGAGATATGCTGTCCAAATTGCAGGCCCAAATCACCTTCACTCCTCGAGGTCCAGAAATGAAACTGCCATCAAAGGCAGCAGGAATAATTTCCCTCTCAGTACCTAAGGAACAATCATGGCGCCTAATGTCAGCCCTGCAAGTCCAACCCACATTGGATACAGAGTTAAACAAGCTCCTCCGAACCCTACGGGTGCCACCAGGAGTATGGGCCGAAAATAGCCCACCAGGAATGGCTAAGAATATAGCTCCAATTGTAGTAACCCTAAAACCTATGGCTACCCCTGTATCTGTAAAGCAATATCCTTTACCCCGGCGAGCAGCAGAGGGCATCCAGAAACATTTGGACCGCCTATTAAAATATGGTCTGCTTAAGCCCTGCCAATCAGAATGGAACACACCCCTTTTGCCTGTTCGGAAACCTGGGACAGATGAATACAGGCCAGTACAGGACTTGAGGCTCGTAAACCAGGCTATCGAGACCTTGCACCCAAATGTACCAAACCCATATACCCTGCTGAGTTTGATCCCACCAGAAGCAACATTTTTTACTGTATTGGACTTGAAAGATGCATTCTTCTGTTGCCGGCTGGCACCACAGAGCCAACCTATATTTGCCTTCCAGTGGGAAGACCCTTTAACAGGAACAA
Organism: Podarcis pityusensis; assembly: GCF_964106645.2. Taxonomy (NCBI): domain Eukaryota; kingdom Metazoa; phylum Chordata; class Lepidosauria; order Squamata; family Lacertidae; genus Podarcis; species Podarcis pityusensis. The sequence goes on from NC_138030.1 coordinate 87,815,611, forward strand.
AAGGCCAGCTAACCTGGACGAGATTGCCCCAGGGATTCAAAAATTCCCCAACTTTATTTGGCACTGCCTTGGCGAAGGATCTAACAAGTTACCCCTCAATACCTGGAGAAAAGGTGGTTCTGCAATATGTAGATGACCTTATATTAGCAGCAAAGGATTTTGATACCTGTAAAGAAGGGACAGAGGAACTGCTCCACTTGCTCTGGGAAGCTGGCTACCGAGTTTCCCAGAAAAAGGCACAGTTATGTTTAGAAAAGGTCAAATATTTGGGCTTTGACATCTCACACCAACAACGAGCATTGAGACCAGAGAGGAAAGAAGCTATTTGCCTTATCAAGGAACCTACCACAAGGAAACAACTCAGAGGATTCCTGGGAACAGCAGGGTTTTGTAGACTATGGATACCTGATTTCAGCAGTCTGGCCAAGCCCTTACATGAAAGCACTCGAGGTGCAGAAAAGGACCCATTCGTATGGGGACCTGAGCAGCAACAAGCCTTTTTAGTTATCAAACAACGACTTATGGAGGCCCCAGCCCTTGGACTGCCTAATTCGGAAAAACCCTTTCAGCTGTATGTACATGAACAGAATGGGATTGCAGCAGCAGTCCTGACCCAGAGATTAGGAAGTTGGAATCGTCCAGTAGCTTATTTGTCAAAACAATTGGACTCAGTAGCAAAAGGATGGCCTCCATGCCTAAGGGCAGTAGCGGCCACTGCAAGCCTTGTCAAAGAAGCTGATAAATTTACCTTCGGCCAGACGATGTATGTGAATGTACCTCATGCTGTTCTGACACTCATGGAATATAAGGGTAGTTATTGGCTAACGAACCCAAGGATGGCTAGATACCAAGGCCTATTGTGTGAAAATCCCAGGATTCATCTACGAGTAGTGAATATGCTCAATCCAGCAACTTTGCTGCCCCTACCAGAGGTAGATGATGAAGAATCACATGATTGTCTCCAAATAATGGATGAAGTTTATTCCAGTAGACCCGATCTGAAAGATGAACCATTGAAAAATCCAGATGTTGTATATTATACTGATGGTAGCAGTTACCTGCATGAAGGTGCCAGACGAGCAGGATATGCTGTGGTCACCAATGAGGAAGTTGTGGAAGCTGAAGCTTTGCCTGCTGGCACCTCAGCACAAAAAGCTGAACTTATAGGTTTAACTAGAGCTCTGCAATTGGCAGCCGGATGTAAGGCAAACATCTATACTGATTCTAAATATGCCTTCTTAACCCTGCATGCACATGGAGCTCTATGGAAAGAAAGAGGTCTAATAGGAGCCCACGGGAAGGCCTTGAAATATGGACCTGAAGTAGAAATCCTGTTGGAAGCAGTATGGGCTCCAGAACAGATTGCTGTAATGCACTGCAAAGGTCATGGACGAGGAAGGGATCCAATAACCAGAGGAAATCATGCTGCTGATAAAGCAGCCCGAGAGGCAGCCCAAAAGCCTGTGGGAGGATTTATAGCAGCCCTCATACCAGAGGTAGTTCCAGGAGAAGTTAAACCTCACTATACCCCAGAAGAGAGGAAGTGGGCTGAACAGGAAGGAGCGGTTGTGAAGGACGGTTGGATGATCCTGCCGGACAATAGGATTTATGTACCTCATCACCTAGCAGGCACAATTGTAAGAAATTATCATGAATCTACTCACCTTGGCGGTACTGCAACCAGAGAGAGTCTCAGTCGGAAGTTGTATATTATTAACCTATCACAATTAGCAACTTGCATTTCACAGAAATGTGTTCTTTGTGCTAAAAACAATCCCAGGCAGGGACCGGTACAACCTCCTGGAATCCAACATGTGGGATATGTCCCCATGGAAAGCCTAATTGTGGACTTCACAGAGCTGGTCCCTTCTAAGGGATTCAAGTATCTCCTTGTGTTTGTAGATACTCTTACCGGATGGGTTGAAGCTTTTCCCACCCGAACTGAAAAGGCACGAGAGGTAACTAAGAGACTCCTCACTGAATTGATCCCGAGGTTTGGATTACCTAGATGCATTGGAAGTGATAATGGGCCAGCGTTCATTGATCAAGTAGTACAAGAAGTATGTCGAGTCCTACAAGTGAAATGGAGACTGCATGCAGCATATAGGCCTCAGAGTTCAGGGAAAACTGAAAGAATGAATCGGACTCTGAAAACCCAATTGGCAAAATTAACCCAGGAAACGGGATTGGGATGGGTAGATGTGTTACCCATAACACTGTTTCGTGTTCGGTGTGCACCGACAAAAAGACTTAAGTTGTCACCTTTTGAGCTCCTGTATGGGAGGCCGCCCTCCTTTGTTCAGGATATTCTAGCTGACCTCAAACAAATAGGAGACTATGTGACACAGGGACAAGTGCAATCTCTCTCCCGTGTTTTTGTTTCTCTTAACAGGTGGGCCCTCGAGCGCACGCCGTGCAGCATTGCCGAGCCGATTCATCAGTTCCAGGCTGGCGATAGCGTATGGGTGAAAGAGTGGAAACGTGATCCACTTGCACCTAAGTGGCGTGGACCTTACACCGTCTTGCTCTCTACTCCAACAGCGGTGAAGGTAGCTGAGGTGACCCCCTGGATTCATCACTCCCGTTTGAAGAAGTCTGAAGGCAGTTGGACATGCAAAGGTGACCCCTCTAATCCTTTAAAACTGACTCTCTCCAAAAACCCCTGTATCTAGCCCTACGGGGAACGGGCTAGGTCACGGGCAACATTAGACGACCGGCCTGCTGCAGCCACAACCTGGAAGCTGGCTGACCTGCGCACGCCTGAAGCTTGAGGAGCGTCTAAACCAGCGATTGTGAACGGGAAGATTCTCTAATACAATTAATTGACTGCCCCCCCTTGTGGAACAATTATCAAGGATATTACTCATTGGGGATCCTTGGGATATATGTTTTGGTCTTGGTGGTTCCCCATTTCTGTCACTGGGGGAATTATATTGGGGCTAATATTTTTATGCTATCACAATAAGGTAATCTTTTGTGGAAGGAATGCATATACTACACATCAACATGATTTTATTATTAATCCTGATCCCTTGGGAAGGGGAAGGGTCCTTGAATCTGACCAAATTTGCTAAATATGGATTCCGCCATGACCACAATATGTGGGTAGGCTTAGCTGAGATGGTAGCCAATGTTACAAATAGGACCAATTGTCTTGTTTGCTCTCTTGGGCCAGATGATTCAGAGGGAGGTATGCCCTTATTACCGATACCATTAAATGCCATTGGTATGGTAAGCGAAATGCCACACCAAACAGAGGTACAGAATTTCCCCGGATGGAACTCAACTAAACCAATACGAGTTATACCTGTACAAGGGGAATTCTGTGTACATAAATCATCAGAGGCAGCTGATCCTACCATGGTAGGCTCTTCTCATTGTCACTATACTTGGGATTATATTAAGAATAGTCAAACCTGGGTAAACGGTACTACCTATCGAACTCGGAATACCTTGCCCTGTGCACCTCCTTTTATTGATGCATGGAAAGTGGTATGGAACATAACTGTGACAGAAAAAGGCAATCTAACATACTGCACTGTGAACTCTCTACCCCTTTTGATATTTCGCCTTCTGCACTCCACGTACCAAAAACCTCAGACCCGATGGTTGTGGTGGATATGTGGAGAATGGGCATACAAGCAACTCCCTTCCAAATGGAGTGGGACTTGTTTCCTGGGATGGGTATTACCACCAATGTGGATTATGCCCACTAATTCGGCCAAGCGTACACGAAGAAACGCTGATATTTCTCATATAGCAGGAGGAAGTACCCAAAGTTGGAGCGATACTGATGATTGGCCACCAGAGCGCATTATAGCCTATTATGATCCTGCCTCCTGGAATCCTGGTGAGCTCATACAAGGGGCACGGGATCCTATTTATAATCTAAACAGAATAATTCGATTGCAAGCAGTAGTGGAACTTGTAACCAATGCAACAGCCCAGAGTTTGAGACTTATTGCACAACAGCTGGATGAAAGTAGAGCCGCCATTTTGCAGCTGAAAATGGGAATGGATTATGTACTTGCCAGGCAGGGAGGCCTATGTGGAGTCTTGAACTTGACAGGGAATGCCTGTTGCTTTAACATTTCTGATAATGGTGAGGCAATCCGTGTGTTGGCCACAAAGATGGAGAGTATAGCACATGTCCCAGTACAAACATGGGAAGGATGGGATATGGGATGGCTCACCAACTGGTTACCTAATGTTGCGGGACTCAAAGGAATACTATTGTCTTGTTTGTTTTTCTTGACGGTAGTAATAATGGTTTTATGTATTGTGCCATGTATCATTTCATGTTTTAGAAGTACAATTAGCAAGATGATTTCGAATGAAACTCTACCTCATATCATGGCCCTATATAGAGCTTTACCTCAGGAATATGATGAAGGTCAAGCTATCAAGGACACTTGGGATGAAGGTCCTTGAGCTTGAAAGGGGGGAATGAGGCATCTGAGCCTGCATTATAATCAAGGCTTATATTTTGATCAGGTTCCTATAATTCTAAAAATGAGCTTAAATTCACAAATGTTTCATGCCAGGCAGGAACTAGGCTGGCTAAGATTTTGGCAGATGTTCATCCTCTTAGGCAGAGGGCCCCTTTGGTTTATTGGTTTATTGCGGTCATAAAAAGGCTGGGAAGCGAGGTCACTGACCTTACAAATAATCAAGTTGCAAAAACACAATGGTAAGCTGGTAAATAGTAAGAATATTGTGCCACAAATAGGACAAACGGCAAGAGCTAATGGAAACAGCAGCTGGCTAGGGAAAGGGGGGCTTCTCTCTGAAGAAAGTGTTTTTAAGTTTTTTCTTATTGTGAACGTCTTTGCTTATAAAAAAAACTATATATGTTATGTATTAAAAATATTGGCTTAAATGTAATTATGCACAGGATTTAGAAATTTAGATTCTTATGTTAGATTCTTATTTCATAGAATCATAGAATCCTAGAGTTGGAATAGACCACAAGGGCCATTGAGCCCAGCCCCCTGCCAGGCAGGAAACCATCAGAGCACTCCTGACATATGGCTCCAAAGAAGGCGATCTTTCATAGCTGGTAAACCCAAGATCTCTGTTCAGATAAAAATAGAACCATTAGCCACCATCTGTTCTGGAGTGAATAGGGCAATAGGGCAAAAGGTGAAATGTTAGTTAAGGCGCCTTGTCTAGGGCAAAGGGTTATCTGGTAATTAAGGTGCCTTGTAGAGGTTAATGGTAAGGGGGCAAAGGTGATCGTTAATTAAGGTGCCTTGTAGAGGTTAATGGCTACTTGTTTGCCAATTATAAATAGAAGGAAATATAGCTCTTTGTCTCCCATAAAAGGTAATAGGAAATGGGAGTATCTTATATGATTGGTTCTAGCAATCAGCCAATAGGAAATTCAACCAGGCTGATTGGACAGAGGCAGCCAAAGGAGGAGCAAGGGGGCTGGGCTGAGGGAATATAAGTGCTGGCCATAATGGCAGGAGACCAGGCCAGAGCTTGGTAACCATATACCACTGTGCCTCTCATTTATTTGTCTGACAAATAAATTATTATTTTAATTTCTCTATTGCTGCGTTGAATATTTCATTCCAGCTAAGCGTTAACCACAAGCAGGGTGCTACATGCACATATTTGTTTTCTTTCTATTTGTGTCGCTGGACCTGTTTTCCTGCGGCATTTGTGAACGTTTCCCCCGTGCTGGATCTGGAGACTGGGAATATCTCTTCAAAGTCCCCTTTACTCAGTTTGATTTCTGATGCTTGGCGACTCTAATAGATATGAGCATCTTGCAGGCCAAAGGCTGCAATGAGAGCCTAAAAGGGAGATTTTGTTTTTGTAATCAGAGAGGATTTAGAAGGCCACTCTGAGGTTCCGAATCTGCGAATGGGGATGTGATATGACACACCCAGGAGTTCACCTTCTTTTCTGCTGGGTTACTTGATCAGAAACCCCAGCTTTCTGAATTCATTCTATCTCACTAGGATTATAACCTCCACTAAAACAATTTTAATTGCTTTTTCTGTAAAGGGAGGGCAAGCAGATGTGGATGATCTAAGGATGGAAAAGGAAGGCACAAGGAAAAGAGAGGCTTAGGAATGAGAAAGAAACTAGGAAGGGGGGGGGAGCGAAAGCAAGGGAATGAGTGATATGGCAGTGAGGATGCATGGCTTGGTTGTCACCACTTCCTACTCAAAAGTAAGCACAATATTGTGGAAGAAGCAGCGGCCCCAACAAATGGCACATGTTGAGGCAACAAGTGAAAAGCAAAGCTCTCGCAAGTTAAAGGAGGACCAGAAACTGCTAGCAGCCATGCCCTCCAACATTCCAACATTCATCAGATGAAAATAGGGACATTTCTCACTTCCCCACAACTGACCCATCCTTGACCCCCCTCCCATTTTGTCCTCATTCCACTGCAGAGCATTTGCCCCATCACTACACCAATGGGACGCACACCCTCCACCATCCCCAGAAAAACCCTTAATCCTGTTTTTATTTGATTTTATTACCATATTGGCCTGAATATAAGCCTCATCTTTTCCCCAAATTCCAACCGTGAAAAGTTAAAGTGCAGGTTATATTCGCAACCTTATGGTATGCAACCAGGAGTGTGGGGCAAACAGTGCCAGGAGCACAGCTAAGCAGCAACTGCCCCCTGTGTAGTCCCCTGTCCTCTCCCCCCAAGGCTAGGAAGGGCGAGAGCGAGGAAGGGGAAAGGCCTCCGGCAACACAGCGTAGCTCCCCTCCCCCCCCCAATATGCAGCCAGGTGCAGCGAGGAATGGAGTGGCTTATACAGTGGTGCCCCGCAAGACGAATGCCTCGCAAGACAGAAAACCCGCTAGACGAAAGGGTTTTCCGTTTTTGAGTTGCTTCGCAGGACGAATTTCCCTATGGGCTTGCTTCGCAAGACGAAAATGTCTTGCGAGTCTTGAGATTTTTTTTTTCACTTTCCCCCCCCTTTATCTAATCTGCTAAACCTTTAATAGCCTTTAATAGCCTTTTAGCAGCTAATCCGCTAAGCCTTTAAGCCTTTAATAGCCGCTAAACCGCTAATAGCGCTAATCCGTTAAGCCGCTAATAGGGTTGCTTCGCAAGACGAAAAAACCGCTAGACGAAGACTCTCGCGGAACGGATTAATTTCGTCTTGCGAGGCACCACTGTATTTGGGTATGCATATACATTGCTCCCTCCCCAGTGGGGACCACTGTACACAAGCTGGTCCACAGAGCCCCTTCCAAAGATTTAACTGCTAGTGTGTGGCTCTTCCTTCCCTACTGATTATTAGAATTTTAAGTTTTTGAAATGGCTCAGTATTTCTTCTTCTCTCTTCTTTGGCGATCACTCGTAGCCGAGTAAGATTGTCTTCCATGAACACGGTCTTAACAGTGAGTAAGTAATTGACTGTGGAGGCCAATTCTGGATCCACACGTCCTTCCACAATGGGGACATCGGTTTCTGGGAGGGAGTTAATCATGGTGAGGGTTTGCCACACCATGCCACACATTCCCCTTAGCATGTTTCTTCCTTTCGTCCTGAGTTTGAGCATCTTCAAAACACATGACACCTTTGGTGAAGGCTGTTGTGATGGCCTGGGAATCCAATTCAGAGGCTGAACCGGAGGAATCCCAGCCTGCACAGGAGTCCCCGCCTCCAGGGCCGGCTGAACTGGGGCAGGGCCTTGATTCTGAAGCGCCTGCACCTGTGCCGGATCCTCAGGAGCAGGCACCAGGTGAATCCACTCTGGCTCCGGAGGTGGTTGAGGACACAGTGCCTACAGGTGCGCCTCTCCCAGCCCTGTCAGGGGAAGATGAATCTCCCCCTGGGTCCAGTAACCCTCCAGCCTCTCCTGAGCTGCAGAGGCTCAGGGCAGAGAGGCAGAGGGAACTGGTTTCTCCCAGGAGGAGTGCTCGCCTTAAGGCCAGGAGAGGCGGGTCTCCTGGGGGCTGGGACCGCCCCTGGCCTCAGAGAAGATAAAGGCCAGTCAGCCCGGTCCCAGGTTGTGGGAGCAACGTCGTTGAAGAGCTGTTTCGGCCAGCACCCAGTCCTGTTCCTCCAGAGTTCCTGTCCTTGCCCGGCTCCTCGCTTTGGACCCCGCTTTGCCCGTGGAGGACTGTCTGCCGACCCTCGACTCAGGTCCTGGACCTCGCCCCATGGTAACCTCCCCCCGGGACCAGCACAGTTGTTCTCCAACTGGAGCACACTCAGGCCAGTGTTTCCCAGTTGTTGGAGTTTATATTACATTTTTTAGATCAGCCTTGAGAGAGTCTTTAAACCTCTTTTGTTGACCACCAGCATGATGCTTTCCATTTTTAAGTTTGGAATAGAGTAGTTGCTTTGGAATACGATAATCAGGCATCCGCACAACATGACCAGTCCAACAAAGTGGATGTTGAAGAATCATTGCTTCAACACTGGTGAACTTTTCTTCTACCAGTACACAGGCCTTATGAAGCCCTGTTGGCTCTAGACATTCCACTTTGGATCAGGGTGCTGTTATGTTAGTATTTATTTTGTGTTTTATTTGACTCCTAAAAGACAGTTTGTGTCTGACAAGAGTTAGTCACTTGAAACTTTTGGTTGTCATGGTGTGTAAGCTCCTGTCTGCAATTCTCCCATTAGAAACTGACTGAAAGAAGAAAACTAGATACCTGTGGATTCTGTCAAACCACAAAAAGGGAAGGTTGTCTCTCACCTTGTCACTCACACCTCTAGGAACACAAAGGGTCATGATAATCATGGGATACCTGTAATTGCAACTTGTTCACAAGTCTCTTGCTACCTTGTCATATAGGCAGCATAAGAGGTTTTGCAGGTATTTGAGTTTCCTTCTGTGCAAGACAATGTTTCATTTTTTTAAAAAAATATATATTATGCCAAATCATGTACCCTGAAAGTCATAATTTCTCATTGACTGAGTACAAGACTAGACCTTAAATGCATAAAGAAATGTGAGCTGATACAGAATCAAAAGGGTAAAATTGCCTGCCCTTGGTATTATTTCAAGCACATGTACTAAATTCTCTGCCATGGCTGTGTAAGGTTACCTATTTCTAAATAGAAATGTGAAGTGGGGGGGAAATGCATCTGATCAGAATTCAAGCTTTTCAGAACTATGGGCCCCAGTATCAGATTTGTGGGTCATCCAGGGGCCAGTCTAGGGTGCCCACCTAGTAGGTACTCCTATGTGGGTGGCACCCAGGGTGGTCTAAACCACCAAGCCTCTTGAGTTTGCTGCTCAGAAGGTTGGTGGTTCGAATCTGCACAATGGGGTGAGCTCCTGTTGCTCTGTCCCAGCTCCTGCCTACTTAGCAGTTCGAAAGCATGCCAGTGTAAGTAGATAAATAGGTACAACTGTGGCAGAATGGTAAATGGCCTTTCTGTGCACTCTGGTTTCCGTCACAGTGTCCCATTGCGCCAGAAGTGGTTTAGTCCTGCTGGCCACGTGACCCAGAAAGCTGCCTGTGGACAAACACCGGCTCACTCAGCCTGAAAAGCAAGATAAGCGCCACAACCCCATAGTCGCCTTTAACTGGATTTAACCATCTAGGGGTCCTTTACCTTACCTTAGGTACTCCTGAACCAGCTGCAAAGGTGGGGAGGCACTTTTCAGCCATTCCTTTCTCCAACGATTCCAGTCATTGAAGTCACCAAGGGCAGGAAACAGGTTTACCTGAATGTGCCCCTTTACAGTTTCTTATAGCATTTAAGAGCAGGACATTCATGCCTATAAGGGAAAGTGAAGAACTTGATGATAAAATTGGAGTGAGGATAAAAATTTGCCCATCCCTCTTGACAATGGGTTGGATTGAAGTGTGGTCTTCCGCACATGGGAGAAAACCTTCTGTAAGCCGAAGGACACTATCCATGACTTTAAAGACACTTCTGGTCCAGCCATCTCCTTTGGATCCAATCCCATGAGCAAACCTCACCCAATTCAACATGGGGTTCAATGTGCAAGCTGCACAGTTTCTGTGCTTGTTCATATTATTTCACCTATGTTATATTTATCATAAAAAGTTAACTTTTGTTTTTATTATGAAGAGACAGTGACTGGGATGGAAAGAGCTACACTGGGCATATCAAAGAAGCTATCTATATATATATTTTCTTAGAAAATAAAAAATACTTCCCCCTTCATCCATTACATGTCAGACAGAGGGCCTTCTCAGTAGTGGCACCCGCCCTAAGGAATGCCCTCCCATCAGATGTCAAGGAAATAAACAACTATCTGACTTTTTAGAAGACATCTGAAGGCAGCCCTGTTTAGGGAAGTTTTTAATGTTTGATGTTTTATCGTGTTTTTAATATTCCGTTGGGAGCTGTCCAGAGTGGCTGAGGAATAATAATGATGATGATGATGATGTCACCAGCTGCTTTGGAAATTCCTCTCAAATTGAAAAGTGGGTTATGTGTGGCAAGGGAGGGGGCCTACCATCTGAAAGCAACCTCCCCCCCAAAAAAAAAACCCACCCCAAAACAAAATGAAAACGCACACATTGGGAGAATGAAATTAATAGTACACATTTGTTTTGGAATCTCGACTTTTTCAGTAATTGCTGTATTGGTTCCCAGTTCCTATTCAGTCCACACACTCACAATTTCAGCTGAAATCATTATGATATTGGAATCAGAATATCACCTCTCCTTGCTGGAAGTGTTTTGGGTGAGGCAATGAACTGCCTATTGACCCTTCGCCCTTACACTCAGGCTCAAATCCCCCTGTTGCAAGCTGCCCCACTTCTCTTCATAGGATACAAAAATATAATGGGTATCAAGATAATGTTTGCCAGCATACTGTCTCGGCAATGCATCCCAGGGCATATTTTCTTTTTTCTTTTAAAAATGAAAATCTCTCCCTCCCTCCCCAACCCTTATATATATTGAGGCATTTTTCTTCAGTACCTGACTTGCCAGGTTGCAAAAGACAATTCTCTCATTATTAAGGACTAGGCCTGCTGCTTGAGCAAAAGAAATATCACCATGGCCCACACAGTGCGCCCGGGGGATTTGTTACTGTTGACTTTTGATTTAGCAGCAAAGTCAACAGGTAAAAATATCTACTGCCTTGCAGTTCATGTTTTCTTTGCCTTTTTCTAATAAAAAGCTCCTATATTGCTCTCACCTTTCTTATATTTCTTAGCCAACTATAATTATGTCTTTAAATACCGGTCGTTGTTCATTTGTTTTTTGTATTTTTTTTAATCCAGTGAATTTCTACTGTAACAATGAAATAAAATCAAAGATATGCATTCATATTTTTTTTTCCCCAGGGTCCCAAAACCTGCTTAATGGGAAGTAACTGAATTGAAGATGCTGTCTTAGGCTAAGTTCTCACTCACTGTGGTCTGGGTTATATTCCAAGTGGTAAAATAGTCTCCCATGGAAGTTGAATTCCTCCATAGAAATTGACTATAGAGAGAGCTAGGCTGCAACTCTTCTGCTTGAGATCCAGTTTTCTATGTGGATATAAGCGCTATCATTCATGTGTTCCAGCAATGGGGGAGCAGGGAGTGGGGCTGCCCCCAGCAGCCATGCCCATAGGTATCTGTATGTACTGTGTAAAATTGGCCTTGTTGTAGGTAGTCCCTTTCTAAACATGTGTAGTCTGCATAATCTAGCAATTCTAAAATGTTGTTGTTGTTTAGTTGTTTAATCATGTCCAACTCTTTGTGACCCCCATGGACCAGTGGTCTATATTCTAAAATACAGGTGCGCTTTTACTCTCGCAAGATTGAATGTATTGCCCTCGGCTGTCCCTGTGGAGATGGCAGTACCGAATCAGTGGCACATGCCCTTCTGGCTTGCACTCTTTATAAAGACTTGAGGAATGAGGTTATCACCCCTCTTTTATTGTCCATCCTGGGTTACCCAGCCACTGCCACAGTGTTCTTTCTCTTGGCAGATCAAGATGAGCAGATGATAGCAAAGGTTGCAAGGTTTCTAGCTGGGGCAATCAGAATAAGATCCACTATTTGACTATTGATTCAAAACCCTAAAATGTATTTTATATAATTGACTTTTTATTTCTATTCTTTCTATAACTATATATATGTTTTATTGCTATGCTATGGCCGATGGCTGACGCAAATAAAGATTCATTCATTCAAGTGTAGTGGAGTCCCATAATATGTTATAAGGAAAAATGCTTCTTTGAAACATATGTTTATTTAATGTCCAACACTCACAAATTTATGGAGAAAATTACTAGGATGCATAAAGACTATCCTCCCTGCAAGAGAGGGGAGTGGTTGTGGCCGGGAGCCGGACTCCGCCTCAAGCAGGGGGCGTTTGCCCCCTGCCTCCCACCCACCTGGCTGGTGCCCACGCCCTCGGTCAGGCACCCAACCAGGTGCCTTCAAGGGGGCGTGTACAGCAGCCTAAATTGCTGCGGCGCCAGCCTCCAGCCCTCACTTTTTGTATTTTTGGGGAAAACCGTCAGATAATAATATTATTTTAAACTATATAACAACTATACGGAGCTTGACAAAGGGTCAGCGTAAATGGACTCTCCGTGCCCTTACTTCTGCTAAAGGACTGATATTAATTCACTGGAAAGATAATGCCATGGCTCCCTCTGATCAATGGATAGAAGATATGACAACTCTAGCAACATATGAATGGGTTGCTTTTAGACACAGATTACGTATGGATAAATACAATGATATTTGGAAACCATTCATAAAAAGTATGATGTCTGGTTGATAATTTTAGAGCTACAGTACATGTAGAGAAACCCTCTTGGGAAGCTGGTGGTGCTGTGGTCTAAACCACTGAGCCTCTTGGGCTTGCCAATCAGAAGGTCGGCAGTTCGAAACCCCACAACGGGGTGAGCTCCCGTTGCTCGGTCCCAGCTCCTGCCAACCTAGCAGTTTGAAAGCATGCCAGTGCAAGTAGATAAATAGGTATCACTGTGGCAGGAAAGTAAACAGTGTTTCCGTGTGCTCTGGTTTCCGTCACGGTGTCCTATTGTGCCAGAAGCAGTTTAGTCATGCTGGCCACATGACCTGGAAAGCTGTCTGTGGACAAACACTGGCTCCCTCAGCCTGAAAGCGAGATGAGTGCCACAACTTCATAATCGCCTTTCACTGGACTTAACCATCCAGGGGTCCTTTACATAGAGAAACCCTCAATTATTATTAATGTGGTTCTAGTGCGAAGATCATTTATTTTGGGGAAAGGGTATGTTTGCATGTGTTCAACCTCCAAGGATTATTCCTAGGGTGGCCACATGCCTGAAAATGGGGCAGTTACGGTAGGATGTGTACTAGCCAGCAAACAAACCATTTGGAAATGCCTCTATGCTCTTAGTTGTGCATGAGCGCTAGCAGGGGTACCAACATGAATAAAATATTGGGGCGGGGGCAGGTAAGCCCCACCCTGCGTAATCGATCACATGTGGCTTTCTCTAGCATCAGACAGCAAAGAGAAAAAACAAAGGACAATAGTCCCACTTCACGGAACACAGTAACACAAGCATCCTGTCTCCGTCACTTCCCACTCTGTGGAGCCAAAACATACACCATCATGTGAAAGACAACAATCCCATGACTGCAAACATGGAGCAGGAATTCTAACATTGCACACCATCTGAAGGGCAATGCCTGTCAAGTTTGGGGGCCCTAGCTCCCTCGAATATTTTAGGGGGGTGAAGACCACATAGTTCTTAAGTGTTGGCTCCTAAGAGTTGTCTCCCTTCCCCAGTTGCACAATTCTCCTCTATGTTGGCAGAAAAGGATAGGATATGCACACACCTCAGCTGGTGTTGCATGGAGCAGCTATCCCCATGCTGTCATCTGGTCCAGCCAGAGTCTGTGGCACATGGCAGTGGCGGAGCAAGCCGATCGGGCTCCTGGGGCGGCGTACATGCCCTGCACGCAGGGGCGGAACGAGCCGGAGCAGAATGATCCGTGGGGCCTCTGAGGAATCTGCCTTCCCCTCCCACTCAGCCGCCCTATAGCTGAGGGGGAGGCAGCATGCGGACCGTTTGGTTCGAGAACGCTGCAGGCCCCACTTTGAGTGCCACCCGGCATTTTGTCACACACCCCCCAGTGGTGACACCCGGGGCGTACCGCCCCCACCCCCTTCCTCCGCCCCGGCACATGGGCACTGGCAAAAGTCGCTTCCTCCTCTTCACAATTAGTGGTGGTTGTGTTTTGATATTTCCCTTTTTCTTTCCGTATGTAAATGTATCCTTTCCCCCCTATATTGACAAAAAGAGCAGATGCAATCAGCAGAGAATTGGGAGGATGAATGAGACAGGGACCAAGAAGCAAGCTAAACGCACTTCTGAATGATAAAAATAATAATAATCACAGCCTCTTTCCAGTGTTGTTCTCAGCTAGGAGCCAATTAAGGAGACACTCCGTATTTATTTAGCAAGTGCTTTTGCACGGCATGCCATTTTTGCTTGTAAGCAACGTTTGTTGAGAAGTTGGTTAAAACCAGCGCTGTGCTGAGGCCCCTATCCTAATTTCATGAAACTCTTCATCCTGCTGCAAATGTGAGGAGCATTTTTCTCCTGCTTTTGTGAGAAGGAAAGCACTTTCTGTAAAATGCTCTGCGGGGGTGCGTGCAGGGGGTTTTCTATCCAACTTTCAGAAAGCGTTATAAGGATGCCCAAATGATGTGCTCCTTCTTTAAACTTTCATTTGCTTCTTTACAACTTCATACCAATCCTATATTTTTCTTTTCTTTTTGGAACTGTTAGAGAATCCAGCCCTCCCCCAGGAAATATTCATGGAAAACCCCCTCCCAATACAGACACATTTTGCCACCCACAAATATAGTGGAGAATTATGAGTGGCCATTTTTATGCAGCCTAATTGCAGTATGTGCAGGTCCTTATCTCATGATTAGTGGATTTTATGATTCCAATAGACTATCCAAAATCAGCCTGTGCACATTTAAATTTATATTCTTAGACTAAGGCTATACAGTGGTACCTCGGGTTACAGACACTTCAGGTTACAGACGCTTCAGGGTACCGACTCCGCTAACCCAGAAATAGTGCCTTGGGTTAAGAACTTTGCTTCAGGATGAGAACAGAAATTGTGCAGCGGTGGCGGTGTGGTAGCGGGAGGCCGCATTAGCTAAAGTGGTACCTCAGGTTTGGAACAGTTTCAGGTTAAGAACAGACCTCTGGAACGAATTAAGTTCTTAACCCAAGGTACCACTGTATTTGAACATTTTAGATGTAGAATCATAGAATCATAGAATCACAGAATCATAGAGTTGGAAGAGACCACAAGGGCCATCGAGTCCAACCCCCTGCCAAGCAGGAAACACCATCAGAGCACTCCTGACATATGGTTGTCAAGCCTCTGCTTAAAGACCTCCAAAGAAGGAGACTCCACCACACTCCTTGGCAGCAAATTCCACTGTCGAACAGCTCTTACTGTCAGGAAGTTCTTCCTAATGTTTAGGTGGAATCTTCTTTCTTGTAGTTTGGATCCATTGCTCCGTGTCCGCTTCTCTGGAGCAGCAGAAAACAACCTTTCTCCCTCCTCTATGTGACATCCTTTTATATATTTGAACATGGCTATCATATCACCCCTTAACCTCCTCTTCTCCAGGCTAAACATGCCCAGCTCCCTTAGCCGTTCCTCATAAGGCATCATTTCCAGGCCTTTGACCATTTTGGTTGCCCTCCTCTGGACACGTTCCAGTTTGTCAGTGTCCTTCTTGAACTGTGGTGCCCAGAACTGGACACAGTACTCCAGGTGAGGTCTGACCGGAGCAGAATACAGTGGCACTATTACTTCCCTTGATCTAGATGCTATACTCCTATTGATGAGGCCCAGAATTGCATTGGCTTTTTTAGCTGCCGCGTCACACTGTTGGCTCATGTCAAGTTTGTGGTCAACCAAGACTCCTAGATCCTTTTCACATGTACTGCTCTCAAGCCAGGTGTCCCCCATCTTGTATTTGTGCCTCTCATTTTTTTTGCCCAAGTGCAATACTTTACATTTCTCCCTGTTAAAATTCATCTTGTTTGTTTTGGCCCAGTTCTCTAATCTGTCAAGGTCGTTTTGAAGTGTGATCCTGTCCTCTGGGGTGTTAGCCACCCCTCCCAGTTTGGTGTCATCTGCAAATTTGATCAGGATGCCCTTGAGTCCATCATCCAAGTCGTTGATAAAGATGTTGAATAAGACCGGGCCCAAGACAGAACCCTGTGGCACCCCACTAGTCACTCTTCTCCAGGATGAAGAGGAACTATTGATGAGCACCCTTTGGGTTCGGTCAGTCAGCCAGTTACAAATCCACTGAGTGGTAGCATAGTCAAGACCGCATTTTACCAGCTTCTTTACAAGAATATCATGGGGCACCTTGTCAAATGCCTTGCTGAATTCAAGGTAGGCTACATCCACTGCATTCCCTTCATCTACCAGGCTTGTAATTCTGTCAAAAAACGAGATCAGGTTAGTCTGACATGACTTATTTTTCAGAAATCCATGCTGACTATTGGTGATCACAGCATTTGGATATCCTGGGAATCCAGAGGCAAGCATACTGGATGAGTTGTGGGGGAGCAGGTAAACTCTGCCCCCTGCCCAAGCATGGGCTAGATGGGACAAAAATATAATTTGATCCAGCCCATGATAAATAGATGCTCCTAAAACCAGAGGCAAAACTTTGAAATGTTGCCAAAACAGCAAAGGGGCTTTGCTTCGGTTTCGCTTCCGGGGAATGAGAGCTATGTTTTTCTTAAAGTGCTGAGACTGGAGTTGTGGGAATTTAATGGGCATCGAGGGGAAGGTTTGCTATTACCTTCTACTAAACTAGAGTGGTTATTGTGCCTGCACAAGGCTAATAAATTCCAAAGGGGAGGATTACAAATGACTTCATCTAGGATTCAGTAACTGCAGATGGTTGCTTCCCACTATTTTACAATGATTACTGTTCATGCTTAAACTGCATTCCTTTGGTGAATGTGCCTTTTAATTAATACAAATGTGCACTGCAATAAGCTGATTTCTATCTTCGCTGATATTGGCTGCGAGGAAACAGGGAATACCCCCTGTTTAGGTCACCATACTGGATTTACTTCAGTGAGTTACTAATAGCACAAACATACCACTGATTTTAGCTGGAAGATTTTCAGTATCTGTGCCTGTGGGCATTTCTTACCAAAATCCACAGAACAACATGCTTAATTCCAGCAGGATCAGGCTCCGAGGTTGCAAGCAACTGAAGCTGTGAGGCAGTTGCATGGTATTCTTCTTGCCTAAGGGTTGCACCCTCCATTAATAAAAAATTCCTGCTGAGTTTCTCCATCACTTTAAAAATGAATGTGGTATATTTAATTTCTCTCCCTGCTTTTGGTAGATTAGTATTGTGCACATTGTATATGGAGTAGGTTTGCTCTGGAATGTTGCTAATAACAAGCAAAAAGTGTAGGTGAGGGGAGACAAAAGTGTCACAAACAGATGCACTATTTCATTGGTGTTTTGAAAGCAGCATATTTTAATTATTTCTTGTTTTTTTGGAATAATTAATTGCTTTGAAACCCCATCAGGATCTGTCTAATCACTTTCTGTCTTTTGTCCTCATTAATTCTCCAACGTTTCTAAATATAAGAAAGTCTGCCTCGATACCCGTAGCGGGAAGAGACAGCTGGTGTTATTATTCAGAAGTCTATTAAAAAGGTCTCGGAAAATAATCTGAACTGAACGCTCAAGTACAAATACCCTTTGTGTGAGTTTAAAGGAATTATTCTTCATTAACATCTTTATGAGAAATCTAGTAGTTACCAATAAAACTGGGAGGGGCAATGGCTGATCTTCTCCATTCGCCTTTGGGCGAGGGCACCCAGTCATGTTTTCTTTTTCATTCCATCTCAGCAACCTTTCACCCCTTTCCAAAGTGACCAGCCATGGCAGATAACTTGTTGTTGTTTAGTCGCTTAGTCATGTCCGACTCTTCGTGACCCCATGGACCACAGCACGCCAGGCACTCCTGTCTTCCACTGCCTCCCGCAGTTTGGTCACACTCATGTTTGTAGCTTCGAGAACACTGTCCAGCCATCTCATCCTCTGTCATCTCCTTCTCCTTGTGCCCTCAATCTTTCCCAACATCAGGGTCTTTTCCAGGGAGTCTTCTCTTCTCATGAGGTGGGCAAAGTATTGGAGCCTCAGCTTCAGGATCTGTCCTTCCAGTGAGCACTAAGGGCTGATTTCCTTCAGAATGGATAGGTTTGATATTCTTGCAGTCCATGGGACTCTCAAGAGTCTCCTCCAGCACCATAATTCAAAAGCATCAATTCTTCGTGATCAGCCTTCTTTATGGTCCATAAAGATAACTAATCCAGATAACTAATCCAGATTTAATATCGCCCAGGAGACGGGCCAGCCGTCTGCGGGGTGGGGCTAGCAGGAGCAGGACGCTCTGTGGTGCCTCTGAGGAGACTGCCTGCCTCCTCCCACTCAACCGCCCTACAGCTGAGGGGGAGGTGGTGGGCAGACCATTTGGGGCAGTGCGGAGCCCAAGCTACTGCGTCACTCCCAGGAGAAACGCGTGGCTCGGGCGCACTGCAGACCCCTCAGTGAGTGCCGCCTGGCATTTTGCCATCCCTATCAGTGATGACACCTGGGGTGGACCGCCCCCACCGCACCCCCTTCCTCTGCCCCTGCTGGGGACAGTCCCAGCCAATCAGCTGGCAGGGTGGGTGTGGCCACAGGCAATTTAATCCCAAAGCAGCCAGATGGCATCTTCTTCCTGCCTCTTCATCGGATCACCTTACCCACCCACCCTCTTTTCATGCTTTGCTCTGATCATAGCTGTCAACTTACAGATTTGAAAATAAGGGACCAACGGCCTTGAAAATAAGGGATCAGCAGCCAAAATAGGGGATTTTGCTTAGCTTATGCACATCGGGGCTGCCGTCGTCCTGGCGCGAGGAGTTCCACTGGCCCTTCCCCGCCTGAGATAGAGGGAGGGAGGAAGAGAGACTCTCGCCCGTGAGCCCGGCATGAGGCGGTTGCAGCGCCGTGGAGGCCGCTGAAGCGCCGCCCTTCTGCGTCCCTCCCCGTCCCCTCCTCTTCCTCCTCCCTCAGGCCGCCTCCTCAGCCACCTCCGGCTTCCCCTGGCAGCGCGGCGGAAGTCTCGCAAGAGAGGAGCTGCCTGCCAGCCCGACGCCACCCATCTCCTCACAACACACCCCTGAGGGGAAAAAGGGAGAGACGAAGATGCGGCAGCTCATGTGCGCTCTCTCTCGAGGCGGAGGACTCCAAGCCACTGCTTCCCTCCCGAGCTGGGCGAGCACGAAACCCGGGAAATTTAAGGGACATCATCAATCCGGGACAGCAGCGGGACACGGCGCTGGGATAAGCGAGTTTCCCACCAAATATGTGACAGTTGACAGCTATGGCTCTGATATGACCTTGCTATGGCAATTGTGGGTTGCCATGTTGTTGGGGCTGGGCAGGAATTTTTACCACTTGGCTAATTGGCACCAGCCATTTGGTTTTTGCCTACCTAGTAGCAATCATCACAACTTTTGTGAGGTTAGGCATTGCGTAAGCCTTTGTTTGGTTGGAGGGGAGGTTGTTGTCTTCTCCTGCCTCTCCTCAGTAAGGGTATCCTGTTAAAGGGATCCAGGGTGTGAATTCTGTCAAAAGCCTGGACGTGGGCTAGGGCCATGTCACAGCCCCTACAGGGACCCCTCAGGGTGCCACTATCTGATGTAAGTCATAGGGCGCCCCCTATCGGTGGTTTAACCCTTCCATGGACTCTCTGCAGACAGGCAGGAGTCCAGATATAGCCTGGCTTCACCTCAGTGCCTAAGTCAACTGCTCACATCTGTAACCAATAAAGTTGTGGCCTATTTGAACCCATAAACCAAAACACTCTGTGTCAGTGTGTTTTATTGTTGTCCTGGGAACTTTGTGTCTGGGTGCCTTGGCATGCAACATGTCTCATTATTAATTTCATCGTTTTGGTTGTCTGGATTTCAGGGATGAATTTGCTGGAATTTTCCGGGCCCCACAGTTGTAGACATGTCAGTTGAACAGAAGGCCTCAATGCACACTGAGATTTACTACATGACCAGGGCTTGTGCTATCATTGGACCAACCAGGCAGCCGTCTAAGGCACAGACCCCAGAGGGGCGCAGTAATGACCTTTACGGGGCACGTTTTTTATACAAATTAGTTTTTGTTATATCGTATAAATTTCTGGTAATGTTTTACTTTTACTTTATATTTGGAGAAATATTATCCTTTTTGAAGTAATTCGTACCAAGCGTCTGAGATGGGTATAGTGTGCTATTTCTGCCTAAGGAAAATTATGCATCTAGTTAAGAATGACAGTTCTTAACTAGATGCATAGATAGATCTAGACCTAGATAGATCTGCACACACAAAATGAGCATTTGCTGTGATCAGAAACAGTTCTTCTAAACTATTCTTCAGTTCTTGCAGGGGGGTGGGGGGCAAAGCCAAGCCAACTGATTTCAATAGAGATTAAACATACAGTGGTACCTTGGGTTAAGTACTTAATTTGTTCCGGAGATCTGTTCTTAACCTGAAACTGTTCTTAACCTGAAGCACCACTTTAGCTAATGGGGCCTCCTGCTGCCACTGCGCTGCCGGAGCACAATTTCTGTTCTTATCCTGAAGCAAAGTTCTTAACCTGAGGTACTATTTCTGGGTTAGCGGAATCTGTAACCTGAAGCGTTTGTAACCTGAAGCGTATGTAACCCAAGGTACCACTGTAGTTGTTTTAGCAGCAAGTTCAACCAGGATAATGAACTGTGATGGAGGGCAAAATGATGGAAAACATCTATATGCTGGTGTCCTTCAAACACAATAATTCTAGTATGGGTATATAGGGGAGGGGGTGTAGCTAAATTATAGGGCTCATCCATACTTTTGCACTGCACTTTCCAGGCAAGGTCTCTGCTTAGAAGCTCCACATCTGAGAGGGTTTTGTTTTGTTTTTGTCCCTGTGCTTTCCCTTGGAAAACCCATGATTTACAGCTGAATCGGAACAAATGGCTATCTGCAGAAACCCCATTGCCGTTTGCTCTGATTCAGCAGTAAAATGTAGGTTTTCTGGGACAAGCACTGGAAAAAAAAAGGGGGGGATGGACCTGAACCTCAAAAGCCCACGACTGTGCCTCAAAACACAGCACTAAAGGAAGTCTGCATGAACCCAAATTCTTGTCTGTATGCAAAAGGCCCCAGGTTTTTTGGAATGGCTGGCAGAGAGGGACAGACTCCTGGCTAAAATCCTGAAGAGGAACTTCTCATCAATGTAGAGAATACTGACCAGACCGAACCAGATAAACTTGGATATAGGTACAGTGGTACCTAGGTTTTCGAACATAATCCATTCTGGAAGACCGTTCAATTTCTGAAATGTTCAAAAACCAAAAACTCAATACGGAAGCTTTAAAACGGAAATCTCAAAACAGAAAACTCAAAACAGAAGCCGCACAGCATGTTACACTTCCGAAAAGTGTTAAAAAAGCAAAGCATTTACTTCCAGGTTTTTGGCATTCGAAAACCAAAACGTTTGTCAATGGAGACGTTTGACAACCGAGTTTACCACTGTAGGTTCCTACGTGCATCTAATTCTAATAAGCCCTCATTAGTCACAGCTCCATAATTTTATCTTGAAATAAATGCAAGTAAGACCTGGTCACCTTCAGTCAGGTCACCATTCACAGCAGTTTACACAACTTGGCAGAGGAATGGCAGTGCACAGAAAAGGTGTTTCCATTCATCTCTTTCTCAGTGATGATCTGCAGGCCATGTTTTGCTAGATCTGGCTATTGCCCTTATTTTTATTGGCATCTGGCTGTACCCTGAGATATTGGCTATTTCATATTCCAAGTGTTCATGCAGGTTGCCAGAAATAGAGAACAAAGGGGACTTCCAGGTTTATCCCTTCTTCCTAGTCTCAGCCATGGTACAGTAAGGCCTTTTGAGAAGCTTTGATATGAAGCCAGCACCCTGTTAATGGGAACAATATGCCACCATCTCTTTAGAAAATAAAGCTTATGATTACTGAATGAGAACTTGCTAAAAAAAATTCTTCATTTGTTCATGCAACATTAAACAATTTCCCCCTCTCTAATCTAGCTCTGCAAAAAGTCAGGCACAAACCTGCTCATTCTTCTTTCTAATGACATCCAAAGCAGTGTGCTAATTTCTTGAGCTTTAATTGCATTGCAATAATGTGGCTTCAGGGATTTTTGGGGGGAGGTTGTACTGCATTCATAAAACACATTTGCAGAACATTAAAACTTGTCTGTAATTATGAAGCAACCACACAATTGTAGAATTAAACAAAGAAACATGTGCCATCTTTAGCATGAATGTGCTCAATGAAAATGTCTGCATGGATTGCTTCTCCACTATTCAAAATTTCATTATAGTAATACTCTGGGAGGTCAGAATCCAACCGGAGTTTCCCACTCTTTTCAATGAAGGAAATTGCAAGGGAAGCTAAAATGCATCTCAGGAAATTCTTTGGACCTCGAAATTCTATTATCTTCCCTCATATCTCAAATGTTCCCTCTCCCCTTCAAATACTTCTCAGATCAGGCGAAATCTGCTAACAAACTAGAAATCTTTGCAGCCCACTTGAAAAATGGCGCTTTTGTTGTTGAAACTCTTTTGGCTTCATCCAGTACAGTGGTACCTCAGGTTAAGTACTTAATCTGTTCCGGAGGTCCGTACTTAACCTGAAACTGTTCTTAACCTGAAGCACCACTTTAGCCAATGGGGCCTCCTGCTGCTACCGCGTCGCCGGAGCCCGATTTCTGTTCTCATCCTGAAGCAAAGTTCTTAACCTGAAGCACTATTTCTGGGTTAGCGGAGTCTGTAACCTGAAGCGTATGTAACCAGAGGTACCACTGTACTTCTGTTGCATCTGAGGAGGCTTACCCAAAGCCACTTTGCATTTGTCTTTTAGTGAAATGCCTCAACATTTCTCAGATGTTCTACCTGACAAGGAGCCTCTAAATTATGTTCATCAAGTCGAATTTCAGGGGCAATGTTGGAAAGTACTGCATGTGAGTACTTTCCTGTTGCATCCACAAAGCATTTTTCACCTGTACATTTGAAACACAATGAATTGAAGCACTAATATTCAAAAGACATACATTTCAACGTGATTATTGTCACATGGTAACATAGAGATGGACCTTATCGCTGTTAGCACCAGTCCTATTTTTCTAGAAAAAGAGTTGCCAGTACTCCTCCCCCATTCTCTTAGAATGACAACAAGAATGGTGCCCACCTAAGAGGTGCTGAAATGGAATTCCAACGAATTCTGGCCGGGGGAAAAAACTCCTAGTTAGCTCCAATGTGGAATGCCCTCCCTGCTAAACTACAAGATGCCTCATCATGATTTAATGTTGTATTTTAGATTGTTGTAACCTGCCCTGGGACCTTAGAGTGAAGGGTGGGTAATAGATAAAGAAAAATAATAGTATTTTTTAAAAAAATAAAAATAAAATGATGTTCCATCAGCTCTAGAATATACATTTGTCTAGGAAAACAGTACCCCGAACCTGAACTTCCTGATTTAATTGTTGTTGTTTTTAAAACTCTTTTAATGTTATCCTTTGTTTTATTGTATATTGTTATTATGGTTGTTTTTAATGCTTTGGCAGGATTGGGGATTTAATAATGTTTGGATTTCATAATTGTTTTTTACACTAGTGAACCAGCCTGTTGTTGTTGTTGTTGTTGTTGTTGTTGTTGTTGTTGTTATAGCTATAGTGTCCCTTTTTTTTAGTTTGGTGTAATTTTTCATCTATCTACTACTGTCTCCTGAATCCACATTTCTTTCTTTGTCAAGGTTACCTCTGAATTTGTTTCTCATTTCTTAACGGAATATTCAAAGCAGAGCTTGTGCATAATAACGATTGGAATTGCATGATTCTGGACTTTAAAAATCTCTGATATTCAGAACACTCTTCTCAACTGTCATTATGAAGGAGAATTTAGGAAGCACAGGTGAGGATGGTTCAGAGAATATCTCTTTCTTCAAAGTTCATTTGGTCATTACAAATTGAGCCAAGCTTCTTCCTCCGAACCAGATCTTTCACAAGCTTACAATTGTGAGAGGAAGGGGAGAAGGCAAAATAGCGGCAAGGGCTAAATAACTTATTCTACTCTGTTTCCCCATTTCCAAAGTAAACTTCAGGGTGCTTAGGGTTTTATATATAAATACTTCTTTTTGCCTATTGGCCTAGAGGCATTAAAAACATGCCCTGTCATTCCCAGAGTTATGCAAAATGTTCTAAGCAATTCTTCACCCTGCTGTCTCAAAACATCTGAGGATGCTTGGATCTTCTATTGCTAACTTGGAGAAGTGTGGTGGGTTATTTATTTACATATTACTAATTTATCAGGAAAAAAATAAACCAGCAAACGTTTCCCAGAGCTTCTGCAGGCAATAGAGGGTCTGATCATACTTGAAGCCTCATTACAAGGAGCAGGGAACATAGGAAGAGCTTTAATCAGAGTTCTCAGCTGCCACCTTGCATGTGATAAGTCTGGGAAAGGGGCCAGCGCTGAAAATGGAAACTGGCAGCCAACAGGACTGGTAATGGTGGGGGAGCTACCATGGGTTGCATCTTTTCAAGCTTTGAAGAATTCATGTGAAGAGACTGAGCTTTTACTGAGAATTCTCCAAAAAGGTTCATAAAGACTTGTTGTTTAGTCGTTTAGTCGTGTCCAACTCTTCTTGACCCCATGGACCAGAGCACTCCAGGCACTCCTGTCTTCCACTGCCTCCCGCAGTTTGGTCAAACTTATGTTCGTAGCTTTGAGAACACTGTCCAGCCATCTTGTTTTCTGCTGTCCCCTTCTCCTTGTGCCCTCAATCTTTCCAACATCAGGGTCTTTTCCAGGGAGTCTTCTCTTCTCATGAGGTGGCCAAAGTATTGGAGCCTCAGCTTCAGGATTTGTCCTTCCAGGGAGCACTCAGGGCTGATTTCCTTCAGAATGGATAGGTTTGATCTTCTTACAGTCCATGGGACTCTCAAGAGTCTCCTCCAGCACCATAATTCAAAAGTATCAAATCTTCGGTGATCAGCCTTCTTTATGGTCCAGCTCTCACTTCCATACATCACTACTGGGAAAACTATAGCTTTAACTATATGGACCTTTGTTGGCAAGGTGATGTCTCTGCTTTTTAAGATGCTGTCTAGGTTTGTTATTGCTTTTCTCCCAAGAAGCAGGCGTCTTTTAATTTTGTGACTGCTGTCACCATCTGCAGTGATCATGGAACCCAAGAAAGTAAAATCTCTCACTGCCTCAATTTCTTCCCCTTCTATTTGCCAGTAGGTGATAGGACCAGTGTCCATGATCTTAGTTTTTTTGATGTTGAGCTTCAGGCCATATTTTGCACTCTCCTCTTTCACCCTCATTAAAAGATTCTCTAATTCCTCCTCAGTTTCTGCCATCAAGGTTGTGTCATCTGCATATCCTTACCCTTCACCCCATTTGTGGTTTACTTATTCTCCAAAAATAAAAATAACCTCTGCCTCTTATCAGAGCACTGAGCCCCTTCCAATGCCTTTAACCGCAGCCTATCACAGAAATATAGATACAACACGTAGGCTAATAACGGTTAAATCATATGTAATAGAATAATGATATCATTGAAAAGGTAGAAATAAATCCATTGGAGTTCATATATACAATGTAACAGACTTTCTTTATACACTTTGTTTTGTATATTCTGCTTTAATATACAATGTGTATGCTGGTAGCTCAATTCTGTTATCATTCATTGGTTGTATGCTTTGTATTGTATTTTCAGCTGATGAAGACTATCACAAAACAGTAGTATCATTCCAGAAACACTGTCCTTGAGACTTTTGGGATGTCTTCCGTTGGAACTTTTGAATAACCTTTGAGAAAGCCTTACTTTTTAGACTTTTGAGAAGTCTTTTGTTGAAACCTTTGAATAACTATTGTGTGACTGACCTCTGACACCTATCTTGAACACATGGCTTGACGTTCTGAGCCACTAGTCTTTTACATTGTATATATGAACTCCAATATATTTATTTCTACCTTTTGAATGATATCATTATTCTATTACATATGATTTAACAGTTATTAGCCTATGTGTTATATCTATATTTCTGTGACTGGTTCTCGTTGCAACACGGGGGTTTGTTTTTAACCGCCAGCCTGGCATGCAGAGAGTGGATATTGTCAAAGAAACGTTTTGCTGCCAAAGGATGGAGTTATTGGAAAAAGCCTTGCCTGCTTCATTCCAGCCATAAAAGGTGGCAATCCTACATGTCAGCATCACAGACAGATTGCCGAGTACAAAAATCCAGCATTAGGCTGGTTAAAAATCTGGTCCTCCAGCATAATTAGTGTATAGATCAGGCTGGCTGAATTTTAACTGACTACAGTGGCTGGGTCAGTGGGAGACTTAATGATTGCCAAAGCCAGAAAATGCCGACCAAGCACCTGTCAGTTAGCTGCCAGTGGGGTCCAAGCTCCCAAGTCACTTAAATGCAGGTAATTTGCTTCTGGGCACCCTTCCTTTCTCGCTGTTTCATCAAGAATTGTTTGGGGGGTTCTTTTTGGGGGGGGGAGGTTGCACTTTTACAACTTTCCAGCACTTGAGAGATCAAATAACACTTCAGTAAAAGCAGCAACAACAGATTTTACTTTTCGGTTGACTTGCGTGTCGAGGTCCCCAAGCCACCACTCAAATAACTCACAACTCACACATAAATTTTTGTTTAAGGTTTTTTGGCATAATTTTGGCCACAACTTTATTAAATTACATATCTATGAGTGGTTGATTAGGCATTGGTTAAGACTATCTGTCCTCCCCCCCCACCTGGGGACAGAACTGACATCCCAACTCCGTCGGATGCCAGTAAGGGAAAACAATATTGGGGAGCAATGGAGGTGAGTCACAGGCCCTCACCTCTCCCCGCATGCTTCCCGGGGCTTGCTGGCCCTAGCCCCTCTCCAGGGATTCGGACAAAATCGTGGCAAGCCCCTGGATTCCTTTAACAGAATTCCCTTCCACACCAGGATTTGAGGGGCAGGCCCAGCCAATCCTTACCCCTCCACCAACCAATTGATAACCAGTGCCTAACCGCCAACCTTACAAGTTCTGATGATTTGCTACGCAGTAGGCAAAAACCAAATGGCCCAGCCAATCAGCCAGATGGACAAAATTCATAGAATCATAGAGTTGGAAGAGACCAGAAGGGCCATCGAGTCCAACCCCTTGCCAAGCAGGAAACACCATCAGAGCACTCCTGACATATGGTTGTCAAGCCTCTGCTTAAAGACCTCCAAAGAAGGAGACTCCACCACACTCCTTGGCAGCAAATTCCACTGTCAAACAGCTCTTACTGTCAGGAAGTTCTTCCTAATGTTTAGGTGGAATCTTCTTTTTTGTAGTTTGGATCCATTGCTCCGTGTCCGCTTCTCTGGAGCAGCAGAAAACAACCTTTCTCCCTCCTCTATGTGACATCCTTTTATATATTTGAACATGGCTATCATATCACCCCTTAACCTCCTCTTCTCCAGGCTAAACATGCCCAGCTCCCTTAGCCGTTCCTCATAAGGCATCATTTCCAGGCCTTTGACCATTTTGGTTGCCCTCCTCTGGACACGTTCCAGTTTGTCAGTGTCCTTCCTGAACTGTGGTGCCCAGAACTGGACACAGTACTCCAGGTGAGGTCTGACCAGAGCAGAATACAGTGGCACTATTACTTCACTTGATTCCTACCAGGCCCCCGCCCCAATGGCACGCGACCCCATGACAGGCATAGCAAGGTCAAGCAAACCCTCCAAATTCAGGGCCGGTGGGTGGGTGATCCGGCTCACGCAGCGAAAGAGAAAGCCCCAAGCTGCGTGCTCTGAATTTAAACAGTTCGGTCCCTCCCACCAAATTTGCACCAAGTAAATTCCCCCAGCAACACAGCCAACCAATTAGATGCCATGGGTGATATTTTATCACCCTTCCTGGCAACAGAGGGGTAACTCAGCGGACCCCACCGCAACACGTGCTCTCATTTAGGGAGAACACACTATATGTGAAGGGCCTGTGGTTCTATTTCTCTCTTATTTTCTTTTTCATGACTGCTTATGTTGTACTAACTTGCGTCTTTATGGCTAAAGTCATTGTAAGCAATGTCATCAGGGGCTACCACCATCGCAAGTCAATCAACGGTTCTGAAGTGCTACTTGATTTCGTTGGTTCAAGGGTTCCACTTGCCTTTTCACAATTCAGTGCCCCCTGCCACTGCACAAACAAGGCCTCTCAACTAAGAATTCATTAGGACTCATCTGTTCAGTTCATTTGTCACTGATCTGGTTTTCCCCCACTGCTTGGCTTCACTTTATTGGCCATCCAGACAGAGAAAGAGATTGTTGGTGCCAATACAACTGAGCCTTCTGATTTACTCCATCACTGAAGCAATCAGCTGAGGTTGATAGCAAATCATTTCCCTCTCTGAAAACAGAAAGAAAGAAAATCAAAGCTGATTTTACCAATTGCTCTCTTATTTAAGCAATGATAAACACAGCCATTTGCTTGGGAGTAAACAGAGAGAGCCTCAGGAAAAAAATCCTTTCTTACTGTTGCAATACAATGAGACGTTCTAATAAAGTTAAATTCAGAAGGGTTCTTTATGAGAGCTGAAAGAAGGAGTTTTGTTTTGCTTTGGGGTTTTTTTAAAAAAGTTGAACTTAATTTCTTAAAGCCTGGGTTGCGTGTCGAGGTCCCCAGGGCCACCCGAATAACTCACACATCACACAGAAATTTTGTTTAACGTTTTTGGCATACTTTTGGCCACAACTTTATTAAAATACAAAAATTTGAGTGGTTGCTTAGGCATTGGTTGCGACTATCTGCCCCCACCATGGGGGACAGACTGACATTCTGCACACCTGCGAAAGTCAGAAAAGGGGAATACACTTGGGGGTAGCGACGGAGCAGGGAACCTGCCCTCAGCCCTCCCCAAATGCAACCAGGAGCTCTTGCAGTGGCCCGAGCCCCCTTGAGAGGGTGGACAAGCAATAGTTAGCCCCCGATTCCTTTAATGGAATCCCTTGCAGCAGCAGCATTAGAGGGGCAGGCACAGCCAATCCATGCCCCTCAACCAACCAAACCATAAATCAATGCCTAATCGCAACCTTACAAGTTGTGACGATTTGCTACGCAGTAGGCAAAAACCAAATGGCCCCAGCCAATCCGCCAGATGGACAAAATTCCTACCGGGCCCCTGCCCCAAGAGCAGACGACCCCATGACAGGCATAGCAAGGTCAAAGTGAACAACCCTAAATATAGGTAGGGGGAGGGTGCAATCCGATGCACGGGCGAAAAGAGGAAGCCCTAGCCTCATGCAAGGAGTTTTAGCATTTCTGGCTGTCAATCAACAAATGGCAACATTAACTTCTTCCCAACAACAAGGGAAGCCCAATCGCATCAGTGGCCAACAATCAATTAGCCCACCCCCAACTTTGGAGTGTCCTGGCGGCCCCCACCGCAACATGTGCTCTCCACGAAGGAGAACACGGTTTGCTGTATTTCTTCTTAAGACCTTGCTTCCGTGATCTGCTGAGTTCCTTTCCTGTTGCTTTTACTCATTTGTACTGCACTGTTCCCCATTTTTATTTCTCCAGTTTTTCACAGATTTCTTCTGCCTCAGAGGCTCAGGGGACAATTAGGGGACTTTAAAACACAAAAGATTATGTTTCTGATCATCAAAAACCAATTGTGCCAAATTTCTTAGCCAGGAGCAATGGGGAATAACAGTTTGCTTTCAGAATTCTGAGAAAGATATAAACAAGGAATAAAACCCAAATACTAAAAGTTTCTAATGATTTTGCTTCCCATTGAAGGTGGGCATGTGGTTGTTGAGGATGAATAGAAATGCCCAATTTTCTGCAAATGCATGACTAGTGGACTATATTCTTACTGATGTGCATGTATAACATCCATTCAATGTAATGGGATTAGATTCTCCAGCATGAAGGAGCTCTTATATCCATCAATCTTATGAACTCATAGTTCTTCTTTCTGCAAAGTCATGATTGTGCATTGCTTGAAACTCTTAAATCAGAAAGTTACTTTTTCATCATTTTGTCATTTCAAATCATGCCGGAGGGCAGGAGGGGGGAGGAAACCAACCAAACCTTTGTGATACAATGGAAACGGATAAAAAAATCGGTGCCAATACTATGGTTACCAGATTGTTTTCAATGAATCCGGGGACACTTTTTTTGTTTTTTGATGCTGAGTAGAAACAGGGAGTCAGTAGTGGGGATGGTGAGGCAAAAGACCCTGGGCCCAAGAACATATGCATATTGTATAAAGGTGGAAAGTCCTTCTTTTGCACCCTGTGAAACAGCATGTGCGCAGCTCCAGGTACCGGAGTAGCTAGCTCTGCCTCTGACCCCACCTACTTGTTTCTTTCACAATAGAGCCTATTATTATTATTATTATTATTATTATTATTATTATTATTATTATTTCATTCTATTATTTATATTTTATACATTTATTTATATTTTATACAGTGGTACCTCGGGTTAACATACATTTCAGGTTACAGACGCTTCAGGTTACAGACTCCGCTAACCCAGAAATAGTACCTCGGGTTAAGAACTTTACCTCAGGATGAGAACAGAAATCGTGTGGCGGCAGTGGGAGGCCCCATTAGCTAAAGTGGTACCTCAGGTTAAGAACAGTTTCAGGTTAAGAACGGACCTCCAGAACGAATTAAGTTCTTAATCCAAGGTACCACTGTACTTTCTTTTTTTTTCTTTCTTTTTTTGACACAAAGTAATGATCACAAATAAATAAGAATAAAAATGTGCAACTCACCACCACCATTCCATTGTAACTATCCAAACTCTCAAAATTCCAACACCTCTTGCAATGGTTTGACCCCTTTCCATTTTAACAGTACAAATTCTACAAACACCCTCCATATCTCCTCAAAATCATTTCTCCTGCATATTTCCCATCTTACCTCAATGGCACATGTTAATTTATCATTAATAGCTATATCCCACACCTCTTTATACCATTCTTCCATTTTATATTCTGCTTGCCCCTCCCACTTCCTAGCTATCATAATTCGTGCAGCTGTCAATAAATTTGTGAGCAAGTCCTTCATAGCCTGTGAAGCTTCTACCCCATCATAAATTGATAATAATGCTACCTCTGGACTTTTGGTCAACTTTAACCCAGTGATTTCTGTTATCTCCTTAAACACCCTTTGCCTTTTTTAAAAACATATTTACACCCCCACTATTTGTGAACATTATTCTGTTTCCTGGCATCCGAGCCCATTATTTTAAGATGGAGCTCAGTCTTTTAAGATGCTGGGTACTTAACCGGCCAACCAAAGGCCATTACCTTGACAAACAAAATGGTTCCACAGGCTTCCTCTCATACATTCTACCTCCACTGCTCCAGGATCACAGTGGGTTTCATCCACACTGACCCCCACCAAATTCATAACAATATGTATACAAGAAAATTTAGAAATAATCACTAATTTTTGACTGAATATCATATAAACAGAAGGAAGAATACAGGCAACCATAGATTACCACAATGGTTCAGAAACTTCAGCTGGTTTCAGCATAGAGCGCCAATCCTGGCCCAACTGCACGAGCTGCCAATTAGTTTCCGGGCGCAATTCAAAGTGCTGGTTTTGACCTATGAAGCCTTAAATGGTTTAGGACTACTACACCTCAAGAACAAGAAGAGTTTGGATCTGATACCCCACTTTATCACTACCCTAAGGAGTCTAAGAACCGCCTCTCCCCATATGAACCAGCCTGGGGGTCCACAAGAGGTCCGAAAGGTGGCAAGATGCGAATGGGCCTTTACTGCGGTGCTCCCCGCTTGTGGAATGCTCTCCCCAGGGAAGTTTGCCTGGTGCCTTCATTATACACCTTTAGGCACCAGGCAAAAATGTTCCTTTTTAACCAGACCTTTGGTTGACCTGATCGACACCCTATACCCATGCTTCCATATCTATATTATAACCAATATCTATTGCCCAATATATCATTGAGGAATTTACTTCCTCATCCTTTGTGTCCCATTCCAATAATGTCTTATACATTTTAGACAGCACTTTTACATTACATTCCAACAGATTTCTCTCCAGTTGTGATATTTGTTCCCCAAACCCTCGTATCCAATCTTTCTTAAATAATTGGTTCAAATGATGATATTGTTAAACTGTCTGATAATTCCTTAAATTCTTTTAATTGATACTCTCCTCCCTCTTGTTTTAATAAAAATATATAAAGTTTGTTATCTTGATTTCTTATTTTTCTAGTAAGATTTGCCATTTCTGCATATTCCATAAGTTTTTGTATCCATTCTTCTTTTGCTGGGACTTCTTCTTCTTCTTCTTCTTCTTCTTTCCGTTTTTGGGCAAGTAACATTCTTGCCACTGTAGATGCCTTCATACTGTTAGGGAAAAGAACCTCCAGGTATAAAAAAATGACCAAAGACCAGCATATTTGTAATAAAACCTTTATTAGAAGGTATTTAATTGAAAAGGTATTTAATTGGGGAAGGGGGAACTGGGCCTTGGTGGGGGAGCTCAGCTTGAGCTGCTGGCCTCACTGTTGCCGCTGCCTGGAAGAGAAAAGAACAGAAAAGATTCTTAATATTTTCATTTATTATTACTGCAAGGATCTCCAAGTGGCCCACATTATTCTCCCTTCCTCATCCAATCCCTAAACTCTTCTTAAATCAGGGAGCTGCCTCCCCCCCCCCCCAGCCAGCCAGATTCTCTCTGGCCTCCCTGTTCTTCATGAACAAAGATCAACACTCACCACTGGTGGAATCACTGGTGGCATCCATCCCCTGGTCCCTCGGTCTCACATAAATCGTATGAATTCTAATCTTTCTGCGATCAACCATTACTGTATCCTCCTCCAAATGGTCCAGGGGATGGATTTTGGTGGCACGGCAACAGGAGGCCAGCAGTTCTCGCAATCTGCACAGACAGCGAGATCTAGGAAAGAAAAGAAAGAAGGTCACGAAACGGATTATTTCCTCGATACTCTCTATCCCTGCACTCCCAGCTATTTCCTTGAAAGCATCTAAGGGGGCCCTGAGGACAATCTTTAAAAATTAATCTAACCATGACCTGGCTCCCTATGTGTCTAAATCTTAAGGGATAGCTAAAGAAATAGGGGGAAGAATAAGAGATTCTACTTACAAGCGAGACGACTGAACCTTCATTATCTCCAGAAATACACTCTCACCAAATACAATCATTAAATTCAAATAGTTGGTCTGCCCAAAGTTCTCAGCCAAGTCACTCAGCAGGGGACGTGTCACAATGGAGGACATGACATCATCACTCTAGCTACCTCGCCTAACAATGGGCATCACTCCTCTTAATATTATTTTTCAAATATATCTTTCAGTGGATTAAGTGGTTTTATTTAATTAATTTAGAATATGGTTACCAGTTTTTTTTCCAATGAATCCGGGGACAGGGTGTTTTTTTTTGTTTTTGTTTTGGTTTGTTTTTTTTAGCTGAGTAGCAACAGGGTGTCCGTAGTGGGGATGGTGAAGCAAAAGATCCTGGGCCCAAGCACACATCCATATTGTATAAAGGTGCAAAGTCCTTCTTTTGCACCCTGTGGAACATAAATGCACAGAGTTTTTTTTAAAAAACTGGGCAACGGCCGCCCGCCCACAACTCCCAAGCCTCCCCCAATCAGTCAAAACAAAGGGGGAAGGGGGCAGGAGATCTGTACCACCAGACATCCCCGGTTCCCCTTCAGAAGTGGCAGCAGCAGCGGCAGTCAGCAGCCCGGAGCCAGCCTGGTAACGCAGTTGGCTCTGGTTGGCTTCAGGAGCAGCTTGCTTCTGTGGCACCCGCCAGTTTGCTTCCCGGAAATCCCCATATGATGTGTTTTGTGCACAACACATCATATGGGGAGTTCCAGCAAGGAAAAATGGCGGGTGCCATGGCCGTGAGCAGCAAGCAGCTCCTGAAGCCAGCCAGAGCCAACTGCGCTACCAGGTAGTGTTGCACACATCAAATGGGGACTTCGGGTGAGGAAAATTCCGGGCGCCACAGCAGCGAGCAGCTCCTGATGCCAGCCAGAGCCAACTGCGCTGCCAGGCTGGCTCCGGGCTGCTGAGGCTGCCGCTGCCACATTTCCCGGGGACAGATTTGCAAATCTGGTGACATTTCGGGGACAGAATTTGCCCTGGGACAGATTTGCAAATCCGGGGACTATCCCTGGAAACCGGGGTCATCTGGTAACCCTAGCCAATACCCCTTTTGAAAATAAAGTAATGCCCAGTTATTTTTGTTTTAAATTGTCATTAATTCACATAATGATTTGTGCAGCAGGAAAAGGATGGCAAATGACTCAATCTGTCTGACTTGCTTCTTTCTCTCTTTTCTTCTTTGCACAGTTGTGTTCTCTGCTAATTAAATGGGTGAGTGCAAAGAAGTTAGAGGACTATAATGAACCTTGTCATATAATAGGATGCAGTGACAGGGCCACCTGCCCTAGGCACAATCCAGATAAGGACACAAAATGGGCAACAAATGGCAATTATGAACATAGCTTTTAAAGATCTGACCTTTCTTTTCAGTTTGGAATTGTCATACAGATTTATTTTCAAGAGGGTGGATGAAAAGCCAGGTAACAGCTTGTTCACAGGCCAAACAGAGAGGGATATTTTTTTCTAGTGTCAGTTTTCTAATTGCTCTGTGTCTGCAGACTCATACATATAAAGCACATTTGTCCACTGAATATGGATGGTATGTGATGAGAAAATTAGATATATATGACCTCTATTGGGGTGATGCTGATGGGACAGAAACAACCAGCAGTTTGGTGGGAAGGTGAGTAAAGGTAAAGGTAAAGGGACCCTTGACCATTAGGTCCAGTCGTGACCGACTCTGTGGTTGCGGTGCTCATCTCGCTCTATTGGCAAGGGAGCCGGCGTACAGCTTCCGGGTCATGTGGCCAGCATGACTAAGCCACTTCTGGTGAACCAGAGCAGTGCACGGAAACGCCATTTACCTTCCCGCCGGAGCGGTACCTATTTATCTACTTGCACTTTGACGTGCTTTTGAACTGCCAGGTTGACAGGAGCTGGAACCGAGCAACAGGAGCTCACCCCGTCGCGGGGATTCGAACCGCCGACCTTCTGATCGGCAAGTCCTAGGTGAGTAGTAGGTTCTAAATGTTCTGGTTGTTTTATTTTGTTATTGTGTGACCAGGCGGTGACCGACCCAGCCCTCAGAGACCACCAGAAAGGAATAATGACTCTGACAACGTGTTATGGAATTAAAATTTGGCCACAGCTTTATTAGACTTCAAATGTAAGAAGATCTTGGCTTAGGCATTAGGCCTGTATCCCTCCCAGGAACTGGGGCTCCTCAGGGTAAATGGTATATGGGGGTGCTCTGCAAGATGTGTACACAGGCAGCCCACCCCAAATTCCCTGCACTTAGGGTAGTTCACTGACAACCTTTCAGTGTATGGCCAGTGACACCCATATTACAACCCTTTTAAGAGGGGACCCTGGAATTGCTGCTGCAGGGGGGTGAGTCACCACTTCACACACACCCTCCCATTTTAGGGAAGAAAAAACTAAAGGATTCCACCCAAGGCCTTAAACCACCAAAGTTGTGATGAATTGCTATGGGGAAGATAAGACCTGCCAATGTAGGAAATTTTCTTCCCGGCTCTTCAACAGCAACCAGTCAAAAGACCACAGTAGCGCCCACTAACATGAAGAAAAAAGGTTAACCTGCAAACAGGAAACATTAAACAAAGGGAGGGTTGGGTGGGTGAAGCTCCTGTGCCGACTGCCTGGCTGCTGCCAGCTCCACCTCCTATTTATGAGACTCGCCCCAGGGAATTTACACCAACTGAGACGGGCGTGAACCTCCAAAGAATAACACTGAGAGGCAGCCCAGCCCATACAAACTGGTAAGTTCCCCGGGGTCCGAAGCGCTATTGTCCTAGAATGGCCCTGTTCTATGAGAGTTACCATAAAAATGTCCTTGAAACGCAATATCAAAAATCCTCTGAGAAACCCCACTCAGCACTGAGGAAACTGCTGGATGAAGACAATGGAACAACAAACCTGCCTTATTCTCCATCTGGTCCATCTAGCCTTGTACTGTCTATATTGACTAGGAGGTCTCAGACAGAGAACCACATCATCTTCTACCTGATCCTTCCTACCAGAAATGCCTAGGACCTTCTGCATAGATATCATCTGCTCTGTATCATCACATTGACTTTGGACTCCTCCTCTGAACACTCAAGATGTTGCAATGTAGTAATGGACTGATATTGCAAGAGCTACACTGATTTGGTGGATGGGTGAGAAAGGAAATAAATACACCTGAAAATTATCACTGTTTTTCAAGGAATACCATGGTCATGTTCCTCAACCCTTTCAGCTAGAGCCAATATTTCCATTGAATTCAAATCAAATCAGCCACAGCTGGGCTCTGTATTATATCATAAACAAAGTGCCAGAAATATCATCTGTACATAGGTGCATTGGACTTTGAAATCTCTTATAAGCTTCACAGTTCCTAAATGCAACTGAATTACTAGTAGGTTCAGTTCCAAATTGGCAGTTCCATCTAGGCTGGAGGGAAAGAGACACGGGTAACTCAAATCCAAATGTTGTTAGCCTTTGAAAAAGCTGAAAGCTTTATTCTTGCCTTTTGTTCACTAGCGTCTTGGGACAATGCAGCTGAGAATAATTTTGTTTTGAAGTGAGCAGAGCACTCAGTTAACATGCACAAGGCAGGATCAGGCCACATATTTTCAGTTGGAAAAATGATAAGTCACACAACAGATTGAGTTGTCACTTTGAGGTCTGATCTGAGAAATGAAAACTGAGCAGGGGAAAAAAATGCCTAAAATTTAGACATCGGAATCGTCCCCCAATTATAATGTCCTTCATTCAGTGTGACAGGAAAGATAGTTATAACTTTGCAGAGCTGAGGACAGGATTTCACAGGAATAAAAGAACTTTTACTTGGGTATAAATTCCATTGGCAACAGTTTTCCCTAATTGTTATTCAGAAATACAAGGAAATTCCAATTAGCTATTATTTGAGGGTAAATCTTAAAGCTTTAATCCTATCCAACTTTCGACAGCATCATACCTGACCAAATAGAGATGCCAAATGGAAAATGCAATTTTTAAGACCTAACATCACCCTAATTTAAATTAAGTTAAACAACTAAAAAGCAGAGAGACATAGATAGTTTATATTTTGTGAAGCTCTGCCCACAGTGATTTAAAAATGGTGAGTTCGGTTCTGAACTAACTTACCTTCTATCAGATTCAAGAATATATGATGAATTACTGGAGGCACTTAAAAATCAGAGGAAAATGATTTGTGTGCATACAACAGAATAATGAGAGAAGGCGCAAGAATAGTTGGGTAAACTGGGGCCACAATCTAATTAACAGGCTGTGTACACACAACATTTTATCATAGAATCTATCAATGGCGACTAAGTACTTGGGTTTTGTCTAGTTTTTTACATGGTCCCAGTGCTTTTTTTCTGGGGGGACGCAGGGGTACACATACCCCTAAACATTTTGTGAATCTTTGTACTTTTGTCCATTTACTGTATTTATTTTCCCCGATTTGAACTATAAAATGGTGATTTTCTTGAGTCAAAATGAGAGTACCCCTAAACATTTTTTAGGGGAAAAAAGATCTACTGCATATTTTTTGCCCCTGAAAAACACTTCTTGAGAAATGGATTATTATGTGATGAACAAGAAACTAGAGAAGACACCAACATCTGATTTTTTTGGTCTTCTGCAGTAGAAAATCCAATATTTACAGGTGTGTCTAATGAAGTCTTAGAACAAGCATTAGATTTGTAATTGTATTCTAATTTGGCATTGTTATAATAAGGCTATTATTGGATTGTTGTAATTAAAAACTAATAAAAATTATTATCAGATAAAAAAGAACAAGCATTTGATTTTCCAGCTGTTACAGGAAACCCAGTGGTGCTTTATTCATGATACTGTGTAAAGCAACTGTGTTGTACAAAACAGGAAATATCAAATGGATCATCCAGTCATTTTAATGGAGAAAGATGTGCAATAGTTAGGACTTTGGGGGATGATAAGCTTCTCCCTCTTCCCTCATCTCTATTTTCAAACACTGACTTTTTTAATGAAAGAGAAACATGAATGCTTATGGATGTACTGTAAGCACAATGTGTTTTTATTTATTTTTTAAGAGTCCACAATCCCCACCCACCCAATTTCTGAAATAGTAAAGGTAAAGGGACCCCAGACCATTAGGTCCAGTCGCGGACGACTCTGGGGTTGCTGTGCTCATCTCGCTTTATTGGCCGAGGGAGCCGGCGTACAGCTTCCGGGTCATGTGACCAGCATGACTAAGCCGCTTCTGGCGAACCAGAACAGCGCACGGAAACACCGTTTACCTTCCCGCCGGAGTGGTACCTATTTATCTACTTGCACTTGATGTGCTTTCGAACTGCTAGGTTGGCAGGAGCAGGGACCGAGC
Organism: Podarcis pityusensis; assembly: GCF_964106645.2. Lineage (NCBI taxonomy): Eukaryota > Metazoa > Chordata > Lepidosauria > Squamata > Lacertidae > Podarcis > Podarcis pityusensis. Next base: position 87,854,140 of record NC_138030.1, read on the forward strand.
AACGGGAGCTCACCCTGTCGCAGGGATTCAAACCGCCGACCTTCTGATTGGCAAGTCCTAGGCTCTGTGGTTTAACCCACATTGCCACCCCCGTCCCTCTCTGAAATAGTAGTACATAGTTAAACAAAATCTGTTTTAGTGGGGGAACTATAAGGTTGATGGGATGCAGAAGAACATTTGCAGCAAGAATCCAAAACAATAATTCAGAATGGTAAGGGGGGTTTTTTGGTGGGAGTGAGGTGGGGCAGACAGACTATCTGCTGTTAGGGAGCATGCATCTCTTAAGTTAAAAGTTGAGAAAGAAGAATAAAACTACCGGTAGCAGAACACAAAGGAAAGCCAAACAGTAGGTTGTGATTATGCAGAGAATGAGAAAAGTGACAAAACAATATGCATCATCCACACAGAAACATGGAAGCAGATTTGATTTGAATAGTATTAGTCTGAATAAAAAACACACCTTCTGAATATGCTCACTAAATTTGAAAGCAATGGAATATGTCCCAAGATTAATGCAATCTGTCACCATTTCATTCTGGCCTATTCAATAAGAAGAAAGTAAGGAGGATGATAATGATCTGTGTCTTTTGCTGAAAAGGATTTGCTCCCCACAGATTCCTTGCAGGGTTTTTTGGAGGTGGGGAGGGGGAGGAGGGATGTGCAAAGGAATAATACAGAAGAAACGTTTCCTAGATTGAATACGAACAGCCTAATAATGAATAAGCAATATGATTACAAATGAGAAAATGCATTGTGCCTTAAACAATGTTATCACCATGTAAGCTTACCAAAATACAGCGCTTTTCTCCCCTCTCCCCCCCCCCCACAGGAAATCGGAAAACTAAAATAAGTGCTAACTCACAATGGCTCAGGTTTATCTCTCTGCATGCCGGGTGCGTGTTTGAGCCTAGACCCACTACTGTCTAAGCAGCTCCTGATTGTGGCACTCAGAAAAAAATAAGAAATAGCTCTTTGAAGATTTTTAATGGCTCACACTAGAACAAGATGTGTAAAGCCTGGTGTGTACTAAACTCCCGGACTTTCATCCTGAGACATATCACTATGATGTTGTTGTTGAGTCGTGTCCGACTCTTCGTGACCCCATGGACCAGAGCACGCCAGGCACTCCTGTCTTCCACTGCCTCCTGCAGTTTGGTCAAACTCATGCTGGTAGCTTCGAGAACACTATCCAACCATCTCGTCACTATCACTATGATAGGAATGAGAAAGCCGTTGCCTCTCTGGACATTTGTGGTCATTCCTCATGCAAAGCTACAATATCAATTTTCCAGTAGCATATAAGGACACCAGCAGAACATAGATGGGAAGTATGGAGGTGAACAGTGGTACCTTGGTTCTCAGGCGCCTTGGTATTCAAACCCCTTGGTTCCCAAATCCGAAAACCCAGAAGTAAATGTTCCAGTTTTCGATGAAGTTGTTGGCTATTGTTTCTGGGGTGCCTACACCAATCAGAAGCTGCGCCTTGGTTTTCGAACATTTCGGAAGTCAAACGGACTTCCAGAAAGGATTAAGTCTGATGCTTTTGTTTTTGCTATTTATTTTGCGTTTTGGTTTTTGAGGCTTTTTTCAGTTAATTTGTTTTTGTGATTGTGCAGAACCCAGTTCAGCTACTGATTGATTGCTTGATTGTGTGACTGTGGAAATGGATAAAAGCCCCCCATCCAAACAATGACTATCATCAGAAGAAAAATTAATTTTAATTTTTATCATCTACAATACTGTCTTGTTTATTTTATAGTACAGCACACTGATTATTGCTTTCATTTTATGGATCAATGGGCTTGTTAGATAGTAAAATCCATGTTAAATTGCTGTTTTAGGGGTTGTTTTTAAAAGTCTGGAACGGATTAATCCATTTTTCATTACTTTCTATGGGAAAGCACACCTTGGTTTTGGAAGGGTTTGGTTTTGGAACGGACTTCCAGAACGGTTTAAGTTTGAGAACCAAAGTACCGCTGAATCTCATATTAGATTTGGATTTCATGGCGGTCTGTCACAACCTATGCCTCAAATACCCTGCAGATTACTGAGCCAATAATGGATTAAGTTTGAGAACCAAGGTACCACTGAATTGGCATTCAAAACATTTTAGGTTCTTCTAAAAGGTTGTCACCCGCCCATGGTCCTTTGCTCTATGTGAAAACCATGTCTTGTCCTAAAAGCAGGGAGCACATACTAGGGAGGCACTTGTCCACACATGTAGGCAACCTCCACTTCATATCTTCAGATGAGGTGCCATGACATGCAGAGATCAGATGCTTTGCCAGAATGCCTTAGCCATGGTGAATGGACCACTGTTATCGAATGACTATGAAAAGGAAGAAACCTAGTGTTTGGTTGCCTCGTTGTCTTGTCTGGTATATACTGGATTTCGGGTGGTGGAGACAGTTCCCCTGCACAGGGTGCTGAGCTGAGGGGGTGCAAAATTGAGAAGATCAATAATTGAGAAGATCCATTTGGGGGCACCAAATTTTGACCTCGTACAAGGTGCTATATTATGAAAGATCACCAAGTCCAACCTTGCATCTTCCTATTTGTCACGCAAGAGTTATTAACTCCCCAAATAAATATTTATCCTTTTGGAATGGCAAGCAAGCAGGTGAGGCTCATCGTGCCAGTTTAATCAACTTTTTTTGTAAAAGACAGTTGAGGAAACCTATGGCACTGGTCATTCTGAGAACACGTCTCTTAAGACATGGAACTGGATGGAGAGTGTCTAAGGGGTATGGGGGAAGTCTGAACTCTCTCCCATTATTTTCATCAACTGAATAGTGTCCTTTTCTAGGTGGTGATATAATAGTCTCTTGCTGGGGAGAAAGGGAGGAGAGACAGCTGTAATGGAAGGGTAGCACATTTTTTGCGGAACTAAAAGTAACTCTTAAAAAAGTGGTCTCATTGTATTTGTTATTAATTACAGAGGAGCCTCTTTTTTTCACTCTCCATAAGATGTGAACATTAAGGGTTTTGAAATTATAATTATACCGTCTTAGGTAAGTGTATGTTGCAGTGATATGCCTACTTCAAATGGGTTCCTCAAGCTATAATAATGGATTATCATGGGAAACACCAAAGAAACCAATAATTATTTGCCTCTCGGTGGAAAAGAGCTGACAAAATAATTAGTATCCAGTATATCCTGTATAGTATAAGCACAGATGGAGCTGGAGTTGAGAGCCAACATTCCTGACAATTGCACATCATAAACAGGATCACGGAGGCCACATTTAGCACATAACAGGAAGACTTTTTTTTGTATATAAGCAGACACCCAGCCCATTGAGATGCTAGGCACAGAGGGTGCAAAAATACTGTACTCTATTAATAGTCAAGGTGCCAAAGAGCTTAGGGTGAGGCTGCACAGTGAGCCAGTGTGGTGTAGTGGTTAAGAGCGGTAGTCTCATAATCTGGGGAATCGGGTTCGTGTCTCCGCTCCTCCACATGCAGCTGCTGGGTGACCTTGGGCTAGTCACACTTCTTTGAAGTCTCTCAGCCCCACTCACCTCACAGAGTGTTTGTTGTGGGGGAGGAAGGGAAGGGAGAATGTTAGCCGCTTTGAGACTCCTGAAGGGGAGTGAAAGGCGGGATATCAAATCCAAACTCCTCCTCCTCTTCTTCTTCTTCTTCTTCTTCTTCTTCTTCTTCTTCTTCTTCTTCTTCTTTTTCTTCTTCTTCACATCAAGCCAGCATACAGGTGGGCTGCATTTTGAAGGGAGAAGAAGCAGGCAGGACTGGTGGCTCTTTTTAGACATTCCCCCTTCAGCTCCCTCTCACCAAAACTTTACATTCCACTGGAATTTTAGTCTGCTTCATTTCATTTCACTTTTAATTTGCATACTGCTTTTTCACATTGCTATACGCAAGGTGGTTTATCAGCAAAATGTAAAAGATCACAAATCTTACAACAATCCGATCCAATACAGATAAGGCATAATAAAAAATGTGACTTAAGCAACTTATATCAATATTCAATAATCCATTAGAATATAATAGTACAGAATAAAATTAACTCTCAAAATATCAACAAATAATAATTAAACAGAAATTCACTCTCAACAATTACAATAAATCACTAATAAATCAATAAAGGGATGCGGGTGGCGCTGTGGGTTAAACCACAGAGCCTAGGACTTACTGATCAGAAGATCGCAATTGGAATCCCTGAGACGAGGTGAGGTCCCATTGCTCAGTCCCTGCTCCTGCCAACCTAGCAGTTCGAAAGCACATCAAAGTGCAAGTAGATAAATAGGTACAGCTCCGGTGGGAAGGTAAACGGCATTTCCATAGAAGCGGCTTAGTCATGCTGGCCACATGACCCGGAAGCTGTACGGCCAGGAAAGCGAGATGAGCACCGCAACCCCAGAGTCGGCCACGACTGGACCTAATGGTCAGGGGTCCCTTTACCTTTACCTTTTAAATCAATAAAAAATAACTGCAAAGTTACAATACATAAAAAACGACATAAAAGATCAAATTGAGCAACAGTCACATAACTTATAAAGTTATTAAAATCTCTCCTCCCCCCCCCCCCGTGGCCTGAGAGAGGCTGTTGGACTTGACTATGAGTGGGAGAGGAGAAGCTTTTTGACTCTTCTTCACACTTCCCAACCAAGATTGTTGGCAGGACACAGAGGCATAAACACTTTAAACTGAAGATCAAATTGATAAGACCCTAGTTTAAGAGTTGAGTGAGTGAATTCAGAAAGGTCCCTATTCTGGAGAAATGCCCATGGAGGTTCAAGAGAAGCAAATTTCTCAGGTGACTTCAAAATATACTTAGCTAAATAATTTTTTAAAAGGTAATTTGGAAGAGAAAGGTGCATTAAATTTTGACTCCATGTTTCTGGAGAAAGGAGGTGTTTCTTCCCACGTGTTCTGTTAGGCTGGAATCAAATTAATTTTCACTAAGAAATGGGAGTTGCGGTAGTGTACCAGCAAGAGCTGACATTACAGAGGTTTCTGCAAAACCATTCTTATGCAGCCAAGGTGTGTAGTGTGTATTGTTTAGATTGCATTTGGAGAAAAAAAAGCCCTCCTTGCCAGTAGAAAACTATACTGTGTGAAAAGTTCTAACAAAAGTTCTTCCCCAAAACATGATTCCCCCATTGGATTGGTATGACTGGGGCTCTCTCGTTTCATTGTGGTGCATGCATCAATCCCATTTTAGTCTTGCAAGCTGTTTCACTACAAACTTTCCTTGTCCTGTCTACTGCGATGGTGAGGAATCTGAGCCAACCACATCCCTGTGGGGATCTGGCAGAGAGTCAGATTCTTTCGGCTGAAGCACAATTTTAGGATTGAAGAACCAGACATGAAATATTCCTAAATGTACAGCGCGCACCGACTCACTGTAATTCTTCAGAGATGGTCTCTCTCTTTCTCTTCCCCTACCCCTCCTCAAAAGAAAAAGAAAAAGACCTCTGATCCTGACTTCTGAAATAAAAACAGCAACAGATGTTTAAGAATACCTTGGGATACATTATGGATTAATTTGTATTCCATCCATCTTGTTAATAATGTTGAAAGACTCTTGAGTCTCTAAATGCCGGATATTGGAGTTATCTTCAGCCTCTGCCCAAGGAGGATTTGTTGTACTGAATTAAAAACTGTGATGACCATTCTTTTGTATTAGAAAAAAAATATTCCAAATATTTCAATAGCTATCTATCTATACTAGAGCTTTATTGGTTTATTTACCACCACCACGCTACATGCGTGTGCTTGCTTTAGTGTGAATCGGGGCTGCAGATATAAATATCTAAGTTATCCCTGCTTATATTACCCTTCTACCTCTTTGCAGTGTATGCAAATTTATACGTTTTCCAAAAAGGATCTGTAAGTGATGTTTATCTCCACAAAGATGATCACATATGGTTCTGGATTCCTCACAAAGGTGCTGGAGAGGATATCAAGATATAGGAACATATCTGCATATATGGAGGCAATGTCCTTAAGTCAAATTGTTTAGGAAAGCTGTGTTATGTGAGATTGGCCTTATTTTAAAAGGTACAGTAATGTCATCCTTGCAGTTAGCCCTTTTTTTTAAATAAAATATTTATTAAAGTTTAAACATTACAAAAAAGAAAAGAGAAACAAAAGATAAATATACAAAGCATCAACAATACAAAAAGAAGAAAAAAAACCAAAAGCATTTTAAAAAAAGAAAAAAAAACCCAAAGGAACAAACAAACATACAAAAGAATCCCATATTTTCATATCCTTATCTTTCATTAGCTTATTTCCTCGACTTCCTCACACCTCCTTTTTTGTATTCTAGTTCAATTAAATGTTCTAGCAAGTCCTTTCCCTCTTTCACAAATTTAGTTCCATGATTTAATTTAACGAAATTTTAGACTTAAATTTACTTCTTTACCCAATGTCAATCTATTCATACTTAATTCTTTATAATATTTCTACTAAAGTCATGTAACTTCTTTCCAGCATCTTTCTAGCGTTCATTAATTTTAGAGTATTTCTGTAAATAAGCTTTGAATTTTTTCCAATCTTCTTCCACCGACTCTTCTCCCTGGTCTCGGATTCTGCCAGTCATTTCCGCCACTTCCATATAATCCATCAGCTTCATCTGCCATTCTTCCCTGGTAGGTAGGTCTTGTGTCTTCCAGTGCTTTGTGATGGGTATTCTTGCTGCTGTTGTCGCATACATTAAAAAAACTCTATCCTTCTTTGGCACCAATTGGCCCACCATGCCCAGGAGAAAGGCCTCTGGTTTCTTTAAGAAGGTATATTTAAATACCTTTTTCATTTCATTATAGATCATCTCCCAGAATGCCTTAAACTTTGGGCATGTCCACCAAAGGTGAAAGAAAGTGCCTTCAGTTTCATTGCATTTCCAACATTTATTATCAGGCAAATGGTAGATTTTTGCAAGCTTGACTGGTGTTATGTACCACCTGTAAATCATTTTCATTAAGTTCTCTTTTAAGGCATTACATGCCGTAAACTTCATACCAGTGGTCCATAACTGTTCCCAGTCAGCCATCATAATGTTATGTCCAACATCCTGTGCCCATTTAATCATAGCAGATTTCACCATTTCGTCCTGGGTATTCCATTTCAGTAGCAAGTTATACATTCTTGACAAATTCTTAACTTTAGGGTCTAACAATTCTGTTTCCAACTTTGATTTTTCCACTTGAAAACCTATTTTTTTGTCCTGATTGTATGCCTCCATTATTTGGTAATAATGGAGCCAATCTCGCACTTTGTTTTTTAATTTTTCAAAACTCTGTAATTTTAATCTGTCACCCTCTTGTTCCAAGATTTCCCAATACTTCGGCCATTAGGCCTCCATATTGAGTTTTTTCTGAGCCTTTGCCTCCATAGGTGACAGCCATCTTGGGGTTTTATTTTCTAACAAATCCTTGTATCTTATCCAGACATTAAACAGTGCTTTCCTTACAATATGGTTTTTGAACGCTTTGTGTGCTTTGACCTTATCATACCACAAATATGCATGCCAACCAAATACATTATTAAAACCTTCCAAATCCAAAACGTCTGTATTTTCAAGAAGCATCCATTCTCTCAGCCAGCAAAAAGCGGCTGATTCATAGTAAAGTTTTAAGTCTGGCAGGGCAAATCCACCTCTTTCTTTAGCCTCAGTTAAAATCTTAAATTTTATGCCGGGCTTCTTGCCCTGCCAGACAAATCTGGAAATATCTCTCTGCCACTTCTTGAAACAGTCCATTTTGTCCAAGATTTGCAGTGATTGGAACAGAAATAACATCCTTGGCAATACATTCATTTTTATCACAGCAATTCAGCCTAGCAGCGATAACTTCAAATTTGACCATATTTCTAAGTCTTTTTTCACTTCAGTCCAACATTTTTCATAGTTATCCTTGTATAAATTCACATTTTTAGCAGTCATATTAACCCCTAAGTATTTCACTTTCTTAACCAGTGTCAAACCTGTCTCTCTCTGAAACTTCTCTCTCTCAATCACATTCAGATTTTTCTCCAGGAATTTAGTTTTCATCTTATTCAACTTAAAACCTGCTACCTGACCAAATTCTTGAATCAATTCTAATACTCTTTTCGTGCTCGATTCTGGCTCCTGTAAAGTCAGTACTAAATCATCTGAAATGCTTTCAATTTGTACTGTTTAGAACCCACTTGTATACCTTTAACCAATTGGTCCCTTCTAATCATATTTAGCAAAACCTCCAGGACCGAAATAAAAAGCAATGGAGAAATTGGGCAACCTTGTCGTGTTCCTTTCTCAATCCTAAATTCTTCCGTCACTACATTATTCACAATTAGTTTAGCCCTTTGTTCTGAATAAATTGCACCTATACCATTTCCAAAACTTTTACCAACCCCCATCCCTAATAAATTCTTCTTCATAAAACTCCAGGAAATATTGTCAAAGGCTTTCTCCGCGTCCACAAAAATCAAAACTGCTTTGGTATTAATCTTCACTTGTAGCTTTTCTAAAATGTTAATTATATTCCTCGTATTATCAGACAAATGCCTGCCCGGGAGAAAGCCCGCTTGGTCTTTATGAATTTCTTCTGCTAACACCTTTTTTAGTCTTTTAGCCAAAATATCTGCAAAAATTTTGTAATCCACATTAAGAAGTGATATGGGGCGGTAATTCTTAAGTTGCGTCTTTTCAGACTCTGATTTTGGTATGAGTGTAATATATGCTTCTTTCCACAATTCAGGTGCCCTTTTCCCTTCCAATATTTCATTGCAGACTTCCTTTAATGGTTGTATTAACCATTCTTTCAAAGTTCTATAGTATCTAGAAGTCAGTCCATCCGGTCCTGGAGATTTACCTAGTTGCATATTCTGAATGGCCCCTTCTACTTCCTGATCCGTTATTTTGTAATCCAACATTAATTTGTTTTCTTGGGAAATTTTTTGAAGTCCATTTATTTTCAAGAATTTATCAATGTCCATTTCGTTCTGCTTTTCTTGTGTATATAATTGTTTAAAATACCTCTGGAAGCACCTTCTAATTTCAACTGGATTCTGTATATTCTTTCCTTCCACTTCCAGATTCGTAATAGTATTTAATTTTTGTCTTTTTTTCAATTGCCAAGCCAGCAGTTTCCCACACTTATTTGCCGATTCAAATGTCTTTTGTCTCATCTGTTTAATCTTCCATTCTATTTCCTGGTTCATCAATTTCATATATTGTACTTGATAAAACTTTATTTCTTTTAAGATCTCCTGGGACTTTGGTTTCACCCTCAATTTCTTCTCTCCTTCCTTTATTTTTTCCATAATTTTGTCTTTTTTCTCATTTTGCCTTTTCTTCTTAATTGCATTCTGTTGTATCAAAAAACCTCTCATTACGGCTTTACTTGCATCCCAGATTACTCTTTTTTCCACTGAAGTATTCATATTTATCTCAAAATAATCTTTCAAAGTTTTTTAGGCCTTTTTAATAAATTCATCATTCCTGAATAAAGAGTCATTCATCCTCCATCTGAAGGAACCAGTTGGCATTAATTTCATTTCCATCTTCACCGCATTGTGGTCAGAGCAGGTTTTTGGGCAAATTTCAGCCTTACTGATCTTTGGGGCCAGTCCTCTAGTTACCCAGATTTGGTGGATTCTTGTCCATGTCATTTTTGCCTCCGAGAAGAAAGTTCCCTCTCTTCCCAGGGGATTCTTCATTCTCCAAACGCCAATCAAGTCCAAGTTATCAGTCATATCAAAAAATGTTTTTGGTAGTCTTCCATCCTTGGTAATTGTTTGTCTTTGCGCCTTGTCCATATTTGTAGATACGACACCATTCATGTCTCCCATCAAAATCATGTTATAATCCATATAGTCCATCAAGATTTCATGTAGCTTTTTGAAGAATTCCGATTTCCCTTCATTTGGTGCATAGATACCTATCACCAAATATCTATCTCCTTGTAACTGAATTTCAATTGCTACCAGTCTTCCTTGTTCATCTTTGAAGATAAATTTGGGTGATAGGTTCTCCTTTGGATAGAGTACCACTCCTCTTTTTTTGACTTTATCTGATGAAATAAATTCTTGGCCTAATTTCTTATTACTTAATAATTTCCTGTGTAGTCTTGTCACATGTGTTTCTTGTAGACAAATTAAGTCCAATTGTTCTTTTTTTCAATAAATGAAACACTCGTTGCCTTTTCTCCGAAATGTTGAGGCCATGGACATTCCAACTCAGGGCCTGGAGCGTCATCCTGTAGCTACTTTGGTGCCCCCCCTACTGCCCCCAGCTCTTATTCCTCTTCTGTTGGTAGTAACGTTAACTCCTTGTCGGGGGGGGGGGGGTCCAGTCCAAAAGACAATGATGAAATGTCCAAAGTAGCCAAAGTATCTTTTTTTGGTGATGCTCTCTTCCGTACTCTTTGCTCCAATCCTCTGTCTGGTGACCCTCTTTCCGGTGATGTTGGCTCTTTTCCGATTCCCTTCTGTAGGTCTTCTTCGTAATTGTGCAAGAACTTTATTTTATCCTCCAATGATCTTATCTTTATTTTTCTTCCTTTAAAGCTGAAAGATAGGCCTTGAGGGAATTCCCACCGAAAGTTAATTCTGTTCCTTCTCAACAGATCAACCAAATCTCTATAATTGAATCTCAAATCTAAGAGATATTTGGGAATATCTTTAAATATCTCCACTCTAAATTTGTGTATTGTCAAGGCCTCCTCATAATGCCAATTCAAAATTTTGTCCCTCTCTTCCTTCGATCTGAGTGTAATCAAACAGTCTCTTATTCTGTTCTTCTCCTTCTTCCCACCTCTTCCCAATCTGAAGGCTCTCACAATTTTAAACTCCTCTTTTTGTAGGTCCAGTTTCCAAAAGGTTGCGAATTCCTCTGTAAGAAAGTCTATCAAGGAGTCTTTTTCTAGTTCAGGTACTCCCCGAATTCTTAAATTTATCTGTTTCTCCTTGAGCTCATACATAGAAAGCATCTGTTTTTGGTCATGTACTTGTTTCCACACATTCGGGACCTCTGTTTCCAATTGAGCTACTTTCGCTTCTACCGTAGCAATCTTTTCCTTAGCTTCCTCTGCAGTCTGTCTAGTTGAGTTGGATTCCTTAACTAGTGTCTCAATAGCTTCTGTATTAGAACTGACTTTTTGTTCCAAACTTTTTATACTTTGTGTGTTTTGGTCCAATTTTTGTGAATTTTGATCCAATTTTTTATTCATTTGTTCCAAAGAACTATTGATTTTACTTAAAACAAGAGCCCAATCTTCTTCTGAGGGCATTCCTCCTTTTGATTTAGTATACATTGACACAGCTGCAGAGGGAGCAGAAGGGCCAGATGTAGAGGCTCTCCGAAAGATTCTGCCGGATCTAGTTGTCTTTTCCTGTGATAAATCTATTTTTCCCCTCCCATCTGCCATAACACACCAGGCTCTCAAGGTCAAATACAATTCCCAGGGTTTTGTCTTTGAGGCTGGGAAATTCCACTCCTTATGACAGTTTCAAAATCCTCCTCTAGAGGGAAGTAGTTGGTGCTTGTATTATTAGTCCACAGTATCCTTTTCTTTTTATTTTCCTCTTTAAAGTTACTCTAACAAGTTATAGCAGTATATTTAGTAACAAGCTTTTTAGTTCAAGAGCAAAGTTGTAACTCTTAAGCCAAGAGAAGATAGTTGAAACAATGTTTCACTCACTGACAGTTAGTTGGTCTATTCACAGTCAATGCGGAGCTCCACAATGCAGCAATTTTAATGGCTGCCGTTCCCAGGTTCCGAGCGATGGAACATTAACTTTTACTCTCTTTTCCTGCAAGGAAGTAATGTCCAGAAATTCCCCCCTTTTCCCCCTGCGATCAAGGGGGGTTCACTAGTTTTATGCTGAAGATTAAAATGTCAAAAGCAGTCTTTCAGGCTTTAGTTTAAAGCTCCTTGCTTCCCACTATTTATAGAAAAAGGAAGGCAGACTTCCTGTTTTACGCCTCCCCTGTTCGTAGCCGAATTCAACTGTTAAAAGTCCAATTCCTTCACTTTACTCACAGGTAGTTGCTTTAGATCCAAATATCCACAGGAAAAAGGTCAGCACTCCCCGGCAATGGCTGCGTGGCTTCACTCCGCGAAAGTAGCATTCAGTTCGCAGCACCGCGCCACTCACCCCACTCGCTCTGGAGCCCTAAAAAAAAAGGATTCCCCACGAGTAGGGGGGTGCTCCAGGTGCCCTGCCGAACCCCCACGTTCTCAGGCTTCTCCCACCTGAGATTTCTGACGGGTCTCCGCTTTCGCCGTAGCGGACGACCCGATTTTCGCGGAGCTAGCTCCTCTGCTTAGAGGAACTCCGCCATTAGCCGCTGGCGCTGTCCCCGGAAGTCCTTGCAGTTAGCCTTTTTAGACCTCTTTACCGAGAAACCGTGTGTTCCATATAGCAGGGAAGTGGCTGATCATTTACTTACTGCCACTAGAGTAAGCAAAGAAAGACTACTGGTATACAGTCAGACCTTGGTTGTCGAACGCAGTCCGTTCCAGAAGCCTGTTCAGCTTCCAAAATGTTTGACAACCGAGGTGCAACTTCCAATTGGCTGCAGGAGCTTCCTGCACTCAAGTGGAAGCCACGTCGGATGTTCAGCTTCAGAAAAACGTTCAAAAACCGAAACACTTCCGGGTTTTCAGCATTTTGGAAAAACGTTCCAAAACGGAGGTGTTTGGGAACTGAGGTTTGACTGTATAAAGGTGTGATTTAGGCAAATTGGCACACAAACTGAGAGCACTTAGTGGCCCCTGTAAAAGAGACACATTTATTTATGAACCTCCAGCAACAGCTTCTATACAGATGTGGTTGATGGGAATAATTTTTATTTTTATACTTTTCTTCCTGTTGGTGTTTCTTCTTTATACTGGACCATTGCACTCTGTAATTAAAAGAAAAAAGTGGGGGGAAGGTTCCTTGTTGGAAGCAGGAACTCTGATTGGCCAAGGAGGGTTCTTGCTCCTATGTAGAAGCTCCACATGCATACATCTGGGCACATAAGCATTGACTTTCACACTAGTGCCAAATGTATCACAGGGCATGCCCAGCTGATGCATTGGTATTTGGGGTGCTGGTCTAGTGATGTGATCATTCTCCTTCCACCATGTGCACAGCAGGCACATTGAAAGGTCTTGAACATACCTTAGGGCAGAGGTTTCCAAACTTATTTGGCTCGCCACCCCCTTTTCAGGAAAAGAACAATACTCAGAGCCACCTTATTATTTAAGCAAACAGAAAGATGCAGTGATAAATTTGTGTTCTTTTCTGTATCTATATTTCTGCCTACAACTTCTTGAAGAATATATTGGCAAAACCTATTTGGTGTTTCACAACTTTCTGACTAGTTGCAGGACCTTAGCCAGACCTAGCAGAGTAAACGCAGAATCCACGGAAGCAATTGGCGACTTGGCTGCAGACAGGATAGACGAAGCAGGAACCAGGAACTTGTAGTTAGGTGTTTATTGTATACAGTCGACTATTTACAGGAACAGAACTCGGATCTTTTGCTAGCTCTCTCATACACGACTCACAACTTCTACACTGACACAGAACTCTGAACTCAAACACTGAACTCTGAACAAACAGTTAGCAGGCCATTAATTATCACTCCCTTGAGAGAGCTTGACCAATCAGGGAGCAGTCTCCGTGTCTCTGTTATCACCAGGCAGACTTACTCCTTCAGATTGCCTTCTGGCTCTCTGCCAAACCTTAATTGACTCTGTGTGAGTAGCTGCACGTACACAGTTTCCCAACAGAATAAGCTAACAAGCAGCTCAATCCTATGCATGTTTACTCAAAGTAGTAATCCAAGCTGCCCAAAGGGTGGGGCCAGCACTGCAGCCCACCTGCCATTGGCCAAATAGGCAAGCAAACTGTGATCCACTTCCTGAGCCTGGGTGAAGCTGAGAAGCCTGGGGAAACCTGTCACCTCCAACACAACCATCAGATCCACAGGAAGTGTTGCCGCTGTCCTGCAGCGGCATCTAACCTGTCAGGAAGGATCATTACATCACAGATAAAACATGTACGAATGGTTTTTTCAAAATTTTCTGTTCTTCTTTCTTGATGCTTTCACTACCCCTTTATTTTTATTCAATGCCCCCCAATTGTACCCGAGGTTACTACTATCCCCCCTGGATCGTTCCAGCATCCCCCAGGGGATGGTATTGCCCACTTTGGGAAATGGTGCCTTTGGGGCATTTTTGCATGAAGAATTCAGGGTATGGAATATATAAAAAAATTGTCCAGTAGCACCTTAGGTAAAGGTAAAGGGACCCTGACCATTAGGTCCAGTCGTGCTCGACTCTGGGGTTGCGGCGCTCATCTCACTTTATTGGCCAAGGAAGCAGGTGTACAGCTTCCGGGTCATGTGGCCAGCATGGCTAAGCCGCTTCTGGCGAACCAGAGCAGTGCATGGAAATGCCGTTTACCTTCCCATCGGAGTGGTACCTATTTATCTACTTGCACTTTGACGTGCTTTCGAACTGCTGGGTTGGTAGGAGCAGGGACCGAGCAACGGGAGCTCACCCCATTGCGGGGATTCGAAACACCAACCTTCTGATTGGCAAGTCCTAGGCTCTGTGGTTTACCCACAGCGCCACCCGCGTCCCTTAGTAGCACCTTAGAGACCAACTAAGTTGGTTCTTGGTATAAGCTTTCGTGTGCATGCAGAAGTTGCTGAATTACAACTTATCACTAAAGTGAAAACTATGGAGACACCTGGTCTTAACAGAGATACTGGATTCCTGTCTCATTACATATGCTAATCATCTGCATACTATCCCTTGCTTTTTCCTGTAGGACTAATTGCAGTCATTAACAGTCGTCAACAGGTTTACCATACCCATTGAGTCAATCATCCATCTGCTACTACCCTCCTGAGAAAAACCCCACCCCATCCTCCCACTATATATAAGGGTCTGGTGACTTCTGTTTCAGTGTATCTGAAGAATTGTGCATGCACACGAACGCTTATACTAAGAGCAAACTTAGTTGGTCTCTAAGGTGCTACTGGACAATTTTCTATTTTTTATATATATTTCGACTGCGTCAGACCAACATGACTATTTACCTGAATTTAGAATTAGGGTATGGAGTTTTGCTTATACAGGAATGCATGACAACAAAAAGGATGGAAAATGTGTCTGTGTGACTTCCATTGGCTCAGTCACACACACGAACTGGCCTTGGAGGGTTTTTCAGTAGCAGCCTGGAAGATAGATCTGTGGTTGCAGAATGAAATGTGGCTTTACTAACGCAGAATAAACATAAAGAAATACACACACACACTTAACTCTCTGCGACTCAGGTGCCTATGGCTTCTCTTTGCCTTTGAAATGCTTTTCCTTATGCAAAATGCTATTGTCTCGGAGGGAGGGGGGAGAAATCAATACCCCCTCTTTGTTGTAATCACTGAAGTAGATAAGTCAATGGAATATTTTTACTATATTTTTTTCCTGTCACAGGAGAAGTGGAGAAAAGTAAATTTTCAAGTGTTTTAGCGCAACCCATTTATTTTATGGTGCCATCCTAGCTTGTCAAAAACAAATGCATTTGATGTATTCCATGAATATGTATGCACTCTTGCACAAACATAGACTAGACAAATACGACTGACATACAAATGTTTCAGATGCACCCTGTCTTTTTTCTATCCTCCTTAAGTGTACTTGATGTAGATTAATTCAAAGAGCAAAAAAAAGCTCTTTTCTCCCCAGGAACCAGGCCGGCTCTTATTCCCAGCCTAAAGTGAACTGTTGTTTAAACCGGCCCTTCAATTGTTTCATGCCAAGGTTGTTATAATGTGAAAAGACTGGGGCTAGGAATGAAAATACATATGTGGGCAGGGGGAAGTGTTGTGTTGAAAGAAAAGGTAAGACATATGCTAAAACAGGGTAAAAATCACTTGTGCTACATAAGAAAGGGGGGTGAACAAAACACCTTCAAATTAAGCATGCTAGCATTCGGTAACCCAGCAGGAAGAGAAGAGAAATCTGCCAACAAAGATGTAATTAATTCATTCTGTCACATTGTTTCTTTGAATAACAAGGACAATGTTTGAAAGCTACCTACACGGACATGGGAAAGTGATAAAATGCATGTCATTCCTTTCTTGCTCAAGTCTACAGTGGAACCTTTATCATTAAAATGGCTGTCATCATCAGGGCGGGGAGGCTGTGTAAGTTCAGGTGTGGGGGGAGTGGGAGAGCCTGTAAATTGTGGCAACCCCAGGTGGTTGAAAGACGTCTATGTGCCCTATGCAACTACAGAATCATTGGGCAATGGGAGTCCATGGCATTTTGCTGTCTGAAGTGGGAAATGTCCCTCCCACCCCATGCTAGGGCCAGTGTTTTAAAAAGTATTGCTTTTTTAAATGATCTGTCTCACTTCTGTTGCCATGCCAACTGAAGCATGGGAGATCCAGCTTGGTTGAGTGGTGGCCACTAGTGGAAAAGACACAACGAGACATTCAGAGAAACTGTTGGGAAAGGAGAAAGTTTTGCACCCATAATGCAATCTGTTCGTTTCATCTCAGTTAAATGGGAGCTGTTGAGAACCAATTCAAATGAAGGACCTTATTCCAGACACTGGATCCACTCAACACACACTTTGTTGTTGTTGTTCAGTCGTTTAGTCGTGTCCGACTCTTCGTGACCCCATGGACCAGAGCATGCCAGGCACTCCTGTCTTCCACTGCCTCCCGCAGTTTGGTCAAACTCATGCTGGTAGCTTCGAGAACACTTTCCAACCATCTCGTCCTCTGTCATCCCCTTCTCCTTGTGCCCTCCATCTTTCCCAACATCAGGGTCTTTTCCAGGGAGTCTTCTCTTCTCATGAGGTGGCCGAAGTATTGGAGCCTAAGCTTCACAATCTGTCCTTCCAGTGAGCACTCAGGGCTGATTTCCTTAAGAATGGATAGGTTGGATCTTCTTGCAGTCCATGGGACTCTCAAGAGTCTCCTCCAGCACCATAATTCAAATGCATCAATTCTTCGGCGATCAGCCTTCTTTATGGTCCAGCTCTCACTTCCATACATTACTACTGGGAAAACCATAGCTTTTACTATACGGACCTTTGTTGGCAAGGTGATGTCTCTACTTTTTAAGATGCTGTCTAGGTTTGTCAAACCTAAACAACACGTACTTAATCCCAACCAAATGTTGTCCCTCAATGCATATCTTTTACTTTTTTCCATACTACTTGCTTTTTCTAGTGGGAGACTAAAATGCTGCACTTGAGGAAGAAAACATGTCTACTCCTAAGTGCCCCCAATGTAGGTGGTGCATACTCTTCTGCATGCTCTACTGACAAAGACTAAAGGGGCTGATACGTCTTTTTATATATAAGCACATATAAATGCTTCCTTTCCTCTTGGCGCTCACCCGTGGCGGGATGAGCTCCCGTCTTTCGGTCCCAGCTTCTGCCCACCTAGCAGTTTGAAAGCACCCCTAAGTGCAAGTAGATAAATAGGGACCGCTTTATAGCGGGAAGGTAAACGGTGTTTCCGTGTGCTGCGCTGGTGTCTCTGGGAGTGTCTCCGGACAGCGCTGGCCCCTGGCCTCTTAAGTGAGATGGGCGCACAACCCTAGAGTCGGACACGACTGGCCCGTACGGGCAGGGGTACCTTTACCTTTACCTTTACATATAAATGCTTCCTTTCCTCTTGGATTTGACTGGTTATAGTTGTGGATGCTCTATTGATAATAATAAATACATGGTAAAGACTCACATCTCATAATCCAATCCAGAGTCAGCAACCTGAAGCTCATTCTCCCCCCCCCCCAAAAAAAAACTTTTTTCAGCCCCTCAAACTCTCATTCCTGCTACGCCAAGGACACTTGGAGCCATGCAGAGTAGTGCTCCACCCATTTTTGTGAGATGTGGTTTATACTGGGAAAGTTGCTGTGGTGGAGGAGGAGCCACCTGTCTTTCAATCATCACCCCTGTTTGTAGAAGAAGAAGAGTTTGGATTTGATATCCCGCTTTATCACTATACAAAGGAGTCTCAAAGCGGCTAACATTCTCCTTTCCCTTCCTCCCCCACAACAAACACTCTGTGAGGTGAGTGAGGCTGAGAGACTTCAGAGAAGGTCACCCAGCCCAAGGTCACCCAGCAGCTGCATGTGGAGGAGCGGAGACGCGAACCCAGTTCACCAGATTACGAGTCTATCGCTCTTAACCACTACACCACACTGATTGGCTGCTGCCTGGGGTGGTGTGACAGAACAATTGTCCCTGAAGTAATGGAGACAACAGTTCCTTTATACTGAGGTGCACATCCAAATGCACATTCCGAGCTAATGGGGAGGGGGGAGAGAAAAACAGCGAAAGAAATGAATGTTTGTAAAGGAAAATGCAAAAAAACAAACAAAGAAACAAACAAAAACAAATGCACATTCCAGTATCCAAGTGCAAGGTGTTTTCCACCTGCAACACATTATGTTTAACAGAACCTATCTCCCTGCTGAGGGAATGCCAATTATGTTGACCTGACAACATGGATGTCTTCCTCTTTCCCTGATACTTGCCCACTTGTTAACAATGCCATACCCTTTAGGAAAAGAGTGAAGAAATGATTGTTATTGTGTGGATTTTGTGAGGGGCAAAATGTCGGTTTGACTCAACAGTTGAGATGAGAGTGACCTATCAGCCATGAGGTGAACAGTCATTTCCTGAGGAAGAATCTCTGGAGATGTCAAAATCTTTGGGTCCAAGTGCCATCCTTGTGGATTGTTGGTGCACTTTGTGTGGGTTTTTGAGAATCTTCAGGAAAGTGCTTGGTGTAGGACAAAGCTTACTTTAGGGGAAAGTTAGGGGAAGGGGTGGAGAAGAGCAGAAAGAAAATACAGAAGGGGACTGACTGGAGAGAAAAGTGAAGTACGTCCTGTTCTGACTGAATCTGTTTCAAGTACAGTTAAACCAAACCCGGTCTGCAAAATTCTATTCAGCAAATTTTTATGTCAAATGTTTGCCAGATATCCAAACCATTGCCAAATATTTGTCAAATAGTCGATATCTGTATTGAACACCATTTGATGTTTTCTTTCAGCATTTGATAGTTAACCATTGACAACTCATTTGAAAGGTGACATGTGACTAGGATTTGATCATGTTTCATTGCTCTGTAGTGCTGTTCAGTGTCTGACAGTTATATGATGACTGACATCCAATGACATTTTATATTTTACTGTGTATAAAAGCTTATATGCAAAAGGATGTAGTATTTGATAAATGATACATCAGTATTATTTACTTAGGATTTGACAGCTGCCAGCTTATGAGACTTCATATCCGACCTCCCTCACAATCACAAGATGACATCAAGTCAAAAGCTCTCCCAATTTCAAATGTCCCATTAAAATTTTCGAAATATGAATTTTTAAACTTGAGAGGCATCTTTAGGGATTTCGGTACATTTCAAAGGTTTACAGATGTTGGTTTCAGGTCTAGCTAAAATTATTTTGATGCACTTACTGATTAAACAGAGGCAGTACTAGCAGACTAAAAGTGATGCTGTTTTTACTGATGTTCTGCAAGCCTTCTGAATATTCTTCTCATTTTGGAAAAGGCTTAAGGTTACAAACACTGCTGAAATCCTCCCAAAATTTATGTTATCATAGATCAGGAGTTTAAGATTCTAGAGGTGCCAATTGACTTTATGTTTCCTGTGCAACTGCCAGAAACAGGTCCTCTCTCTCCTGCATATACTTCAGAGACACTAAACCAGATGGGTCTTTGAAACATTTCAGCCCAGAGTTGGATGAAAGTCTGCTCCAGATGGTGGTGTGTTGCTAAATGCTGCTTTCAAGGTATTTAAGTAAAGCATGTCAGAAAGCTCCTGTAAACAGTTTTGGGGATAAATTTAATGTAAATGTTATTTAAGGGGAGGCTGTTCTTCCCAGGTGCAGGAAGTTACCAGAGCAGTGTTGTAAACTGGATTCATAACATGCCTGCGTTAATTTTGTCCTTTTTGTTTTTTCAAAATGCCTCCCTTCGTACTACACCACATGTTTAGTATGTGTAATCTGTAAACACAGCTATGCTGTTTTCACCAGGAGATCTGAATACTTTTATCAGTAGGGTATAGTTGTCTTTAAACAAAATCAGTTAAAGGGCTTTGTCGTGTTATTTTGAAGTCTGAAGTAAATGCCTTAAATCTTTTTTGGTTAACCAGTAAGACTATGCTGATGTGGAAGAATTGTTTGCTTCCACTTCACATACAAAGCTGGCTTGTTTGCTGTTTATAGTCCCTGCTCAAAACTGCAGTTTAGAGCCATGTTGATGTGTATATCATTGCATCAGGTGTGTAGATGACATTGCGTCTCGAGGCCCCAAGACCCACCCCCAAAATAAATGCACACGGACACTTATATTAGTTTACGTTTTTGGGCAAAATTTTTGGCCACAACTTTATTGAAATACAATCACGTGAGCAGTATTGGCTTAGGCATTGACTCACCACTATAACTGGCTCCACCTCTCAGGGTGATCGTCAAATGGGGTAAACCAGCCCCTGTTCCAAAACAGGCGACCCAAACCAAAGCAAGGCCAAGCGACTCTACCTAAACTAGGGAGGGTGGGTGGGTGTTCAGCCGTGCAAATGCAAGTGCCCCACTTGCACCACACTGCTGTTTTTAAACCCCTGGGATCACGCCACCCACTGGCTATTGGCTAAAATTGCCTGGTGTGATCCCAGGGGAATGGCCAGGACTTCTTGCTACTCCCCCCCCCCCATTTTAACCCTATCAGGTGAGCTCTTGGGTTCTGCGCGCAACCAGGACCCTCTGTTATGAGGATCCCATTTATCAGCACCACACTC
This sequence comes from Podarcis pityusensis, assembly GCF_964106645.2. NCBI lineage: Eukaryota > Metazoa > Chordata > Lepidosauria > Squamata > Lacertidae > Podarcis > Podarcis pityusensis. Next base: position 87,874,934 of record NC_138030.1, read on the forward strand.
TAACCAGATGAGCTACTTGACATCACTTTATTTCCCAAGCAATAATGATGTGTCCTTTATAATTTTTCTGTTCTCCCACCCCTCCTATACACTTCTAGTTGTAAATAAAAATTAAACCAACCCTAAAATATTATTGTTGCCTGCTATACTATTTCAGTGGGCAAAATCCAGCATGGAACTAAGCATGGTTTGTCACCTAAACTTAGTGAGATCAAGCACGTGTTACCCTCTGTTGAATTGTGGCCAGTGCATTTTAGAATTTTTCCGAACGCAAATTGGCTCCAAGCTGTTTGACAAACAGTAGCATATGTTCAGGCAGCTAAGCTAAAAATCTAGATGATAGAAATAGGCATGCTAGTTAATATTCACATCATGGATCCAAGCAATCAGGATCCAAGTCTTTTTACTGTTGCCGAAATCATCATCACCACAAATCATAATCAACTTGTGTTGTCTGTCTCCATCAAAAAGCTCTGAAACATCTCGACCAATTTGCACCAACAAAGTGCTTTAAAAAGAGAGGGAGAGGTGTCATCTGGGCATGTTTGTTTGTTTGTTTAAAATGCTCATGGAACTCGTGCTTTAAATCTGTTGATGAAGAGGCCAGCAGTTGGAGTTGATAGTTTATGGGAGAACAAAAATGAAATGCGAGGCATGGGCAGATCCAAATGTTTCTGCTCGATGTCTCTTTTGCAAGGTGTACATGAAAGGCAAGATTCAGCTCAAAAGCAGCACAGCATTGTGAGATGTGGATCAGTTTGACAAGAACTTCGTTGGGCACAACTTGCTTGGTTCTTGGGTCTGAAATCAATACTTGGGGATATCAGAGGTTTCTTTCTCTTTTTTTATAAATTTTTATTACGTTTTCCACAATTATAACAAAAACCACAAAGCAGAATGATACACAAATCAGAAAAAGAAAAAAAGAAAGAAAAAGGACCAATAAACAGATAAACAATAACAACAAACTTAATTCTTCACAAATCCAACCTTTTAAACATCATGGTTGACTTCCTCAAGTCCCTCCCTTCTGAGTTTCCTTGTAGTTAAAAGTAACAGCTTTCCAATATCATTATTAAACTAAAACAATTTCCAATTATAGTCCATCTTATTCACTTTTCTTAACATTCTAAATCCCATTTATTTAAATATAACTTAGTTTAATCCTAGGCCTATTTGTTTCTTTCAAGTAATTTCTAATTTTTTATATTACAATATTTATTTAAATAGTCCTTAAATTTCCTCCAGTCCTCTTGAAACTCCTCTTCTTTCTGGACGTGGATTCTTCCAGTCAGGTCAGCTATCTCCGAAAAGTCCATCATCTTCATCTGCCAATCTTCCACTGTTGGTAGTTCTTGTGTTTTCCAATTTTTAGCAAGTAATATTCGGGTGGCCGTTGTGGCATACAAAAATAATTTAACATATTTCTTGGGCAATTCCAAACCTTTTATTTCAAGAAGAAAGGCCTTTGGTTTCTTAATAAATGTATATTTCAACATTTTTTTCAGTTCATTATAAATCTTCTCCCAGAAGTCTTTCACCTTGGGACAAGTCCACCACATATGGAAAAAAGTACCTTCTTTTTCTTTACATTTCCAACAAAGGTTATCACTGTAATATCAGAGGTTTCTTAGCTATTATACTTTATGTGGGGAACCGAACAAAAGTCACATACTGTTTGACATAATTTGATGCCTTTAATAGGCACTGTAGCCCTTAGTGAGTGAAATAAAACTACTGTTCAGATCGCTAGGTGCAGCCATTTTGTTGCAATGCAATGCCTGTCAAGTGATGTATGCAAAAAATGTTATATATTGGTGAAAATAACGTAGCAAAATATATTATGTTAGGGGAAATCGCCTGCAAAAAATTGGACAAAATAGTATTAAAAATGTGCCTATTAAGAGAGATGTGCTGATGAGTTTCCATGAGGGCTTTTAAAAGATTTTCAGACTGATGCAGAAATGTGAACAGCTGGACTTAAGTCTGGAAAAATGAGAAACAGAGAGAAACATAAAGAGACATCTTTACCCATCCCTAGAGAAGTCCCAAGAAAAGTAAACTTTAAAATTTCAGAAAAATAGGTGGCAGTGCTAGGGACTTATGAGTGATGAAAAACAGTTTGAGGCTTTATTTTTGTTTTCTGCTCAGCTGACACCAAGTGAAATGTTCTCCCTTCTGCATCGTTCCCAAAGGCACCATGATTTGAAGTACAAGGAAGAGACCCAGTAAAGTTATTCCCTTGTTGGAAATGAAACTATTTTTAACCAACAGTGAGACTCTCTGTTTCCTCTGAATCTCTGAGGCAACACGGAGGCTTCCCAGAGCAACCTGAATTGCTTCAAGAGTCTTTGGGGAAGTTCTGCTTCACCTTGGTCAAAGCCTGATTCACTTCAAAGCAATCTGCTTCGATTCTGGATTTGTTCAAGTACACTATGAATACTGAACTGGAAGACTTTAGCTAAACACGAATGGTTCTATCCAATGCTAGTCCTATCGAGTAGACCCATTGAGTACACATGACTACGGTTCATGAATTACAGCAGGTCTACTCTGATACAACCCTATTGTGGTTTATTTTTCTAAGGTCCTCTCAAAATATTTAAACATTTGTTCTAATATTCATGTAAATATGTGCTTCAGTTCAAACACTTCTTAAATGCATATTTCAAAACACTTAAACTGCCAAGAACTGTGTGCAACATTTGGAGAAGTGAAAATATGGTGGATTGCTCTGTCACCCTGTGCCTTAGTTTTAGAAGTCCAGATCAGCTCACTTTGTATAGGAATTTGGAAATATATAATTTGTCAGATATCTCTATTCAACCCAGGATATTATTCAGCCCTGTGCTATCCTTATATACTAAAAAACAGTCTAATGGCTTAGTTAACAGCTAAAAGCCAGAAGTACCAAAACAAAAGATGGAAACTTTACTCTTAATTATACCAGCAGGGAATACACATATCCCTGAACCTGGCAGTTTTCAAATGAGGTTAATGTTGCTACCTCTAAATTAGTTGTTCACTTTAAACATATCGATCGATAATGTCAAGTCGTATGATGGATCGTTATGTGAAGTTGCCTCTTAATTAATGGACATGAAAGATCCCTTTGTATGTGATACAAACAAGATATGGGGGGGGGGGAGAGAATTTCTAATTTCACACCCTTGGAATGTAAATATATTTCTTACAACTTGGGAAGTTGATCACTATCAATTAACAACCTGACGGCTGTAAAGAAATTAGATTAAAAACTCAGCTGTGCCGCTCGAGAAAATATGCTCTTATTCAATCTTGAAAGAAGTAATCCTCTTATCTGCTTGGTTATGGGTACTTTGAGAGCTGAATAAAGGAACACATATCTAAGGGTAGTTGCTGGGGTTCTTGCCAATTATCCATCCCGGGTGACTGGTTTGAAAGACGAAGCTCATAGCCTGAGGTTTCAGTGTCACTGAAAAGCTTACCTGGTATTATTGCTAGGAGACCATACAGTGGGAACTCGGGTTACAGACACTTCAGGTTACAGACGCTTCAGGTTACAGACTCCGCTAACCCAGAAATAGTACCTTGGCTTAAGAACTTTGCTTCAGGATGAGAACAGAAATCATGTGGCGACGCAGAAGCAGCGGTAGGCCCCATTAGCTAAAGTGTTACCTCAGTTAAGAACAGTTTCAGGTTAAGAAGGACCTCCAGAACGAATTAAGTTCTTAATCAGAGGTACCACTATATATAAGGATTTGCAACACCAGCCCTTGCAATTGGCAGACACTATAAGGCCTTAAAAGGCAGAGACATCACCTTACCAACAAAGATCCGTATAGTAAAAGCTATGGTTTTCCCAGTAGTGATGTATGGAAGTGAAAGCTGGACCATAAAGAAGGCTGATCGCCGAAGAATTGATGCTTTTGAATTATGGTGCTGGAGGAGACTCTTGAGAGTCCCATGGACTGCAAGAAGATCCAACCTATCCATTCTTAAGGAAATCAGCCCTGAGTTCTCACTGGAAGGACAGATCCTGAAGCTGAGGCTCCAATACTTTGGCCACCTCATGTGAAGAGAAGACTCCCTGGAAAAGACCCTGATGTTGGGAAAGATGGAGGGCACAAGGAGAAGGGGACGACAGAGGATGAGATGGTTGGACAGTGTTCTCGAATCTACCAGTATGAGTTTGACCAAACTGCGGGAGGCAGTGGAAGACAGGAGTGCCTGGCGAGCTCTGGTCCATGGGATCACGAAGAGTCAGACATGACTAAATGACTAAACAACAACAATAAGCCTTTGGATTGGCCAGGACTGGTAAAAATACAAGGCACCTGACCTTCTGACCCTGCCTGGATAAAAGAGCAGTAATCAGAGCTGGCCCAAGACATTTTGGCACCTGAGATGATCCACAAAATAGTGTGCTCCCACCAGGAGACAAGTGAGTAGTGAATATATATATTGGGAACAAGGTGGGGAATCAAGTCAACCTCATCCAAATGCCATCGCTGGGTCAAAGGGGCCTACTCTGAATCAATCCAGATGGGTGCAAAGCCCAGGAGACCCCAGAGGACACCCCCTGCCATTTTTTCCCTAGCAGTGGGAGGAAACCAACAGTGCCTCCTATTTGCTCAGAGGCCTTCCTCTGAGAAGGAAGGGGTCTTCCTTCTTCTTCTTTGGCGATCACTCATAGCCGAATAAGATGGTCTTCCATAAACATGGTTTTAACCATGAGTCTGTAAGTGACTGTGGAGGCCAACTTTGGATCCACACGTCCTTCCACAGTGGGGACATTGGTTTTCAGGTGGGAGTTGATCACGGTGTGGATTTGCCAAGCGTGCCTTCCTCTTAGCACATTTCTCTCTTGCGTCCTGAGTTTGAGTGTCTTCAAAGCCACTGGGGTAGTGCCATAGGGGCTACCAAGGAGGTGGCATAATCCAGAATGCAGCAGCTAGACTGGTGACTGGGAGTGGCCACCGAGACCATATAAGACCAGTACTGAAAGACCTACATTGGCTCCCAGTACGTTTCCAAGCACAATTCAAAGTGTTGGTGCTGAGTGCTGACCTTTGAAGCCCTAAACGACCTTGGCCCAGTATACCTGAAGGAGCGTCTCCACCCCCATCATTCAGCCCAGTCACTGAGGTCCAGCTCTGAGGGCCTTTTGGTGATTCCCTCAGTGCGAGAAGTGAAGTTACAGGGAACCAGGCACAGGGCCTTCTCGGTAGTGGCGCCCTCCCTGTGGAACGCCCTCCCATCAGATGTCAAGGAAATAAACAAGTTTTAGAAGACATCTGAAGGCAGCCATGTATAGGGAAGTTTTTAATGTTTGGTATTTTATTATGATTCTGTATATGCTGGAAGCCACCCAAAGTGGCTGAGGAAACCCAGCCAGATGGGCGGAGTATAAATAATAAATTGTTGTTGTTGTTGTTGTTATTGTTGTTGCTATTGTTATTGTTATAACGGATCACCAAGGAGCATGCCACAGAGCCACATGACCCAGAAAGCTATCTGTGGACAAACGCCAGCTCCCTCAGCCTGAAAGCAAGAGGAGCACTACAACCCCATAGTCTCCTTTGACTGGACTTTAACCATCCATGAAACCTCTGAAAAATGCCTCTGTGTAGTCTGTGTCTCTTCTGGTCACTTTGAGCTGCATACCAGAGCCTTTTGAATTGGGATCGAAGCAAAATAAAGAACTCTGCTTCTTAACTAAGTTTACTTATTCCTGAATGAGCTTGGTTTTGTATTATCCTAGAATATAAAATGCCTCTATAAGCACTGACAAAAGTAACACAATCCCATTTTTCTTCTCTCTGTCTCAGAGGAACTAAAATTATGCTGTGGATCTGCATGTCTCTGTGTGTATTATGAAATACATATTTTTTTGAAACTGCAATTTCAAAGTTTGCTCAAGGGTACCTAAGGCAGTGAAACTACAATTACTCGAATAAATTGGCTACAGAATATTACATGGACATTTCATTTAAAATGATCTGTGCATAATTTTAGTTCTCAGACATTAGAAGTGAACTGAAATATGGCACAATTTCAAAATTTTAAATTTAATGTTCATATTTGACTTTGATCATCATTTGACTGTTGAATTCAGGAGTTTATATCCAAATTCACCTGTATTGAGGGCTAACATGGATATAATATTATTATATTCCATGGGGAGTCAGTGTTAGAAATATGTGTATTAGATATATAGGACATGTATAATTCTATGGATATTATAGGAGTATTTGAAATAAAAATTGTTGTCTATGCTTGGAATTAGAACTGCCTGTCCAAAGCATGTACATAAGCATCAGGTAAAGGGAAAAGGTAAAGGACCCCTGGACGGTAAAGTCCAGTCAAAGGCGACTATGGGGTTGCAGCGCTCATCTTGCTTTCAGGCCAAGAGAGCCGGTGTTTGTCCACAGACAGCTTTCCGTGGCCAGCATTACTCAACCGCTTCTGGTGCAACAGGACACCGTGATGGAAACTAGAACGCATGGAAATGGTGTTTACCTTCCTGCCACAGTGGTACCTATTTATCTACTTGCACTGGTGTGCTTTCCAACTACTAGGTTGGCAGGAGCTGAGACAGAGCAACGTGGTCTAAACCACTGAGCCTCTTGGGGTTGCTGATCAGAAGGTCGGCGATTCAAATCCCCTTGATGGGGTGAGCTCCCATTGCTCTGTCCCAATTCCTGCCAACCTAGCAGTTTGAAAGCACATCAGTCCTTTACCTTACCTTTACCTGCTGCTTATGTACACACAACCCCATAGTCGCCTTTGACTGGACTTAACTATCCAGTGGTCCTTTACCTTTTACCTTTACCTTTATGTAAGCAGCAAGAACCTTGCCCTCAGCAACTATATTCTTTAACAGGAGATTAATAGCTGGTCAGATAAGAGGAGGAAAACGTATTGGGATGTAATGATAAGGAGTTGGCACAAACAAGGAGAATTGCCAAGGAAAAGTTTGGGAGGGAAAAGTAACAGAATATGCAAGCCAAAACCTCCTGAAAAGGAATGATTGAGGCTGACACCTTAATAAGATAACGGGGGTTTCTAAGTGGAAAACAACTCCAATTATGGTGTGTCCAATTGGAAGGCTAGAAGACTGTCCACAAGCTGTTCATTCATTGCTTCAGCCAATAATGTTGCGTAAATGATAAGGACACGAGGATTTCATGTATTTACCTGATAGAAGAGGAGTATATAAGAAGAGCCTGAGGGCATGTGACGTTGTCAGACCATGCTTGTGGCAATAGCCTTGTGGCTGACCATTCAGTGCTGTCTTGTTGATTAATAAATCTCTGTTGAGCCTACTTTGTGTACTTGACCCCTTTTTTCTTAGAGGCTTTTGGCAGTCTACTCCAAGGAGGGAACCACAGGAATTTTCCTAACAGTCAGCTTGTAGGTAGAGTCAAATGCTCAATGCTGATATTGTTTTGGTCTGCCATCTTGGTCTGCCATCTTGTTTTTAAAAGGTTCCTGGCATCCAAACTTCAACAAAATCCTTGTAACTAAGTTTGGCGATGATGTATTCAGTGGTGGTCAAACCTATTCCCCCAAAAAGGACGAAGTCACACCAAAGTCATGTTTGGGTTCACCAACTTGATTCACAATTGACAAAGAGCCCTGCCCCCATGCCCAGAACCTGTGTGCCAAGTTTGGCATCTGAATATATAACAAACAAACAAAGGAAAAGACATCGCACTTTCTAAAATACAAAGCAATTATAACTCCTTATTGGAATTACTTTAGTTGTGTTTGAAGGGCAGTAGGATGGTATCTACTGGTGATGGAGGAGACTCTTGAGAGTCCCATGGACTGCAAGAAGATCCAACCTATCCATTCTGAAGGAAATCAACCCTGAGTGCTCACTGGAAGGACAGATCCTGAAGCTGAGGCTCCAATACTTTGACCACCTCATGAGAAGAGAAGACTCCCTGGAAAAGACCCTGATGTTGGGAAAGATGGAGGGCACAAGGAGAAGGGGACGACAGAGGACGAGATGGTTGGATTCTGTTCTTGAAGCTACCAGCATGAGTTTGACCAAACTGTGGGAGGCAGTGGAAGACAGAAGAGCCTGGCGTGCTCTGGTCCATGGGGTCACGAAGAGTCAGACATGACTAAATGACTAAACAACAAGGACGGTATCTTATCTATCATGTCCATTTTTATTTCCTAGGCTACTGAAAAGTGAAGAAAGGATGGTTCAGGAATCAGAAATTGAGGTGATGCTTGCATTTCTTGATAAGATCTAGAGTGCGGTATCATGGGTTTGTGATATATTGTTTCACATCTTTTCAAACCAGTGCAGATGTGATTGGGGGTTCCTTAATCAAAGTTAAGATTCTGCCCTTCCCATGCCATTATTTCTGGAGTATGAATTTCCCCTCTTCCCATGCATGTACACACGCACACACTCTTCTTCCACCTTAGCCAATAGTGTGGGGAGGGAGTGCATGGATCAGCTGCTTTTCCAATGGAATGGGAGGAGTCAATGATCCCATGATTTCCCCAACTTCTTAGAATTAGAACTTCTTCACACAATGCACACTTAAATATGGAATTAACAGCCCCAAGATGTGTTGATGGTTGTGGGTTTCACGGGCTTTAAGGCTGTTTACTCTGAATCCACTGCTCTTCCACCACTGGTTTGTGAAACTGTGTACACATGTTAGCACAACTCACATTGATCCTGTAGTTTTGTATAACTGTATTTTGATGCATTTTCCCCTAAACCAGCTTTGGTCTGATTTCAGAACATATGAAAACATTCACACACACCCTTCACACAGGCAGTGGATGTGGACAGACAGTGGAAACACATAAAACTGTAATGGTGTGTATGACATGCAATTGCAATTTGAAAAGCTGCGTGGTGTGTGTGTGTGTGTGTGTGTGTGTGTATATAAATGATCCTGCTGTGTTTTATGCCAGTACTGTGTACACAACCTAAAAAGGAATTAGCTATTGGCCTACCAATAGCTGCTAGTCATGGTGACTATAGGGAATCTCCATATACACACACATTTTTTTATTGTTGGCCATAATATTTTTAACAATAGCCTCTTGGAAAATAAATCTCTTAATGTGAACTTGCATTTCTTTTTCCAAGGCATGTTCTCTCTCTCTCTCTCTCTCTCTCTCTCTCTCTCTCTCTCTCTCTCTTCTCTCTCTCTCTCTCTTTCTCTCTCTCTCTCTCTCATTTGGGCAAGGAATAATTATATTGCTTAGAGAGAAAATTGGCACTTAAGTCAATCTAGCCAAAGTTAAGCAATGTTAAGTCCCCTTGATTTTAATGGTAAAGATTTAAGTACATGCTTAAAAAGAGTTTTCAAATGCCTCACTCTCATATATGGTGTCAACTGTGTAGACAGATATAAAGATTCAAGTGGAAATATACTTGGCTACACATCAAATGTTTGTTAATCAGGAATCCAATTAGGTCCTCTATGAATTTTTGTTACATTTTTATCAAAAGGCGTTTTCAGTCAAAATCGTGGGGGGAGTACTACAATGTACAAAAAATGAAAACTAAATGATTGTACAAGCTTTCAAAAAGTGAATCCATCCCGATACGATAAATGAAAACTTTGTAGTGACATTATACTAAAGCATAGGCATCCTTAGTCTTGGGTGTCTTTTACTTTAAATTCAAAACTTTGATTTTGTTCCAACTCCTTGATTGAGCTAAGCTAGATCATTAATTGTAGGGTCCATTAGTCAGTATTGAAACATGGATTAATGAGTTGGGCGTTTCCCCTGTGTAGATTTAGTAAAACAAAGTACACATGTGTGTGCTTAAAGACAGGGTGTTGGCATGTTACACTTTTAAAGATAATTTATTGAGCTTTTTTTTTTTGGTAATCCATTTATTTGACTTATCAAGGCACAAGAGAGAACATAATATAGTAAACATTCAATCCCAGTTTCCCCCTCCTTTTTCTCAAAATGCTTTGGGTACAGATGGCTCTCTGTTTATTTGCAATATCAATGACATTTTTAGATAATGTTTTTTGAGTAGTTGGTAAAAGACAAATAAAACGTGTAACTTGTAATATTGCAGAAAAATAGTGTTTGGTTTTTTTGTTCTTTGGTTCGGCCAATTCATTCTTTAAAAAAAAAAAGGAAATCTAAGGTAAATTGGTGGAATCTGAGGTACTACTCTTAAATTGTTTGATCAAATAAAATCTTTACTATTAAGGTCAATGATCACCGTTAAGGAAAGAAAATAAGGAGTGCATAGAACACATTATCCAGTGGGGGAGAGGATAAAGTCAAATAAAAGTAGCACAGAGTGAAATAAAATGGGCATCAACATTTTAAAAGTTGTAGTCACATTATGAACTCCAAAGAGGAAAATGCCAATAAGTCTGGGGTCAGTTCCTCATTAGTTAGACTAGATGGTCTACCAGCAATGGAGTCAGCTCTGTTAGGGCAAATGGGGCACTGCCTCACCAACCTCAGTCCAGGAGAGTGGAGTGCAGAGGGTACATTGTACCCCTGCCCCGGGTCAAAAAGGGGCCCATTCATCCAAGCCCATCAACCTTCTTAGCAACAAATCCAGGAGGCAGACCTAGCTGGCAGCTTTCTCCTTCTTAGTCTCAGTTTTGCCCTTGTGCAACTTGTCCAGGAAAAGATTACTCTGCCTGCCACTGGCACAATCTCCTCTTTCAGTTGACTTCTCTGCTTTCTGCCCTGCCAGTCTCAATGGGCACCAGCCACCCCTGCCTACAATGTCCCCTTGAATATGGCTTTAGATCAGGACCTCCTTTGACAATGAACTCCTGAACCATTTGCTGAATTTGAAATCATGTCGAAATTGCTTAAGCAGCAACACAAACCAAATGTGTAGAACCCAATGGGACTATTTCAGCTCATCCTGCAATTTTTCTTCATCCGTGACATCTCTTTCCATCATTATCCATGTAGAGGCTTGGACTTCAGTAGGTGGTTTCCTAATGCTTTAATATTGAACAATCAAGTTGAGAACACCTGGGATGCTGGATAATTACAGTGTGTGTGTTTGTAAAACCACTGGTATGCTCAGATGTTACAGGGATGCCCAAGGAATGAAAGAAAAGGAAAGAGAGTAAACCTTAACAGCCCATATTGGGAAAGCAACATCAAAGGTGGATGTAAAAATGTATGAGATGCAGAGTTGTGCATGGAAAATAGGGCAATACTTATAATCAGAAGAGAGCCTGCAGATGTCTGGTTCTCCATGTGAGTGATGCTGCCACAATGAAAGATTAAAGTATGACGCACCTGCAATAAGCTGTCATTTGTTGCCCCCTTAATACAATTTGTTTATTGCAGAACTAGGGATTGTGCCCCTGCTTGTGTTGCTTGCCAGCCTCATCTACCTGCCACCCATTTCCAACCCCACCCACTTGCCAAACCACTCCCTTTGTTGGGGGCACCCAATATTTGGGGGGAGGGGAGTATCTGTCAGTTTGCATTTCTTAGTGCAGAAAGTATTGATCTGATGTGTAGAGATCTTTCCGATTCTAATTCATTCGAGAGGGTTCTGGAAGCTTCTGGAAGCTTCTCTGTATGACAGAAGTGTCATGATTGTTTGGGTTATACCTTCAGAGAAGCTGAGTACAGCTGGCTTGAATTGGTTCTCTTTTCTCTTCCAAGTAAGGTCATGTTGACTATAAATATAGTCTAGAAGGAGCCTGGATCTTACCTTCTCTTTCTATCTCTTTCGTTCTGGGGTTCTGTTCTGCATGCTATAGTGTTCAGGTTTAGTCTGCTCATTTGCCTTCAGTAGCAAGGAAAAGCTGTCCTGGATGAAGCACAATTGCCTCTGGTCTATTTTGGGGAACTCTGCTACGTGTTTTGGTTTTTTCTTGTTCCCCCTTCATGGAGGAGCAAGTATCCCATGTTTTCAGTGGGGTAGAGGGACCCAAGCATGAAGTTAAGGGCAGGGCAGCTTCCGTGGATGGCTCCTTCAGTGGCAGAGGTGGGAATAGGAGTAGGGGCAGCCATGGCTGTTGAAGCCACACTGCTGCCACATTTGACTCCACCCCTGGCTCCTCCTGACATCTTGGCATCATGCTTGCAGCATCACACACTGCATGATGTCAGCCGCCCCCTTCTCCCTCAGAAGTTGGTGCCTCTCCCTAAACCCCTTCTTCCTCTTCCTCCCTTCACAGTTCACCCGAAATCAACACCCCTCTCATTATAGTGACTGGTACAGGTGGGGTTCTGTCCCTCTCTCGATTTCCCAACACCATAGGTCCTTTCTGGCTATTGTGTGGGATGGGTGCAGAAAATGTGGCACGCAGCAGTAGAGCCAATCTGATATTTCTTCTGCTAGACAAACGATGCAAAGCTCCTGTGCCCTGCACCTCCCACTCTGAAGAAGCAGCAGCAACCTGCAGTTTGGGGAATTGACTTCTCTCCCCTCTCCACTGCTGAGAGAAAGAAGCCTGCATTTTCTCTCTTTCCCCTCCATCTGCAGCAGCAAGCAGGAAGCGAGACAAAGGATAGAAATACTTTGTTTTCTTCATTTCCTCCCCAACACTTGCAAAGGGCTTGCAAAGGCTGCCCTGTGCTGGTCAGTGGACACTGGAGATTGAAAGGATCAGTACTAGGCAATTTAGACTTTCCCCTTTCTGCCGTGTGTGTGTGTGTGTGTGTAAATGAATGGGAGAAAGGTGTGAGGTGGGCAGAGACATCGGAACAAGATGGTTGCTGGGGAGTTGTCCCACTGTCCTAGCCTGCCTTACCAGTTCTTCTGTCTGCTTGTCTGGGCTGCCCACCTGCTGTTCTGTTGTGATGCTGCATTTTATGTGGCCACCTACTGGCAGCCACAAGTACTGCATCATGACAACATCCTTACAATTTTATTATATACTAAGATAAATGGATTCTGAACAGCAGCTAATATAGAGTTGCTGTTAGCAGGGTCAGAGGAACTAGGACTGCACATGGAGAGGATGGGGCCAATGTATACTATTTTTGCACACCTAAGTACCCAATATAAAGCTGCCTTACACCACTTCAGATAATTGATCCCACTAGCTCTGTACTGTCTTTGCTCCAGGGCTTCAGACAGTCCATAGATGCCAGAGGGTTAAACCTGGCACACTTTGTATGCATAGCATGGACTGTACAGCAATATGAACCTCAGCCTCTATTCAGAATGTTAAGGCTTATCCAAATTTTTGGTGCTTGAGGAGGTACATCCCTAATATCTGACACAGAAAAAATATATCCATTGTAACTTCCAGTTCAATGCAGAATATGTTAATTTTGCATGCCATAAGGTGTGCAATCTCACTTTCAAAGCAGGCTTCTAATAAGTATTCCAGGCGGCAAAAATAAATTGTTTGTCTTTTTGACTATCTGAATAAATTACAATAATGAGTTGTTAATACTTTCAGATTATTAGGAATCATGTATGTTCCCCAGATGGCATCCAAATTCACTGATCTGTTATTTTTTATTCTTACATATTTATGCATTAGTGGCAGCAGTCCTCAACAAGGAGCCCAGGAATCTGGAGAGTTCTTAAGTCAACCCCTGAAACATGGACTCCATTGACAATGGCACAGTACCCAGAGAGTAGGCATTCTTATCCTACTGCAGCATTTCATCTCTTTACTCAAGTGCTCATCTCCTCATACACTCTCTGTATTCATTGTAACCACTCAGCCATCACAAATGAAGCTTCAGGCTTAAATTTGATCTCTCTCTGTATGTGCGTTTCTATCTCTTTTCCTCCCCATATTCAATTCATCAAGTCATGGTCCAAGGGTCATGGCCACAGGTTAAGGTGCACCACCCCAGAGATCCTCAGGAAGCAAAAAGTTTTCACAGACATGATGAGTCTCCTATCAATCATCTCCTCCAGTAGCAAACTAGAGTTTGAAGGCAAAATGAGTCCACCCAAAAGTAAGAGGATTTGTTGTTGTTGTTGTGTTGTTTTACATAATTCAGTGACTACCATGGTCAGATTCAGAGGTCACTTTCGAGGCAAGTAGACACATTTGGAATTTTGAGAAAGTGTGATGGGCACCTGTCAGAGTTGCTTCCAGATCCTAGCTCACAGAGGATCACGCTAGCCAGCGATCATTAAATAAAAGTCTTTATTGAGTTACAGTTTCCATTCTCAAGCTGCTGCGTGCAACCCTACGTCTAATGGTTAGATCGGCGAAGCTCCGTCTGAGTCTCCGCCCCTTGTACACCAACTTAATATCCTAGCCCTGCTCCACCTTTTCCGCCTGACTGTTCTTCTCTGGGTCCCTCTGCCCCCCGGGGTCTCTTCCTTCCGGGATTCCTCTGACGCTGACGCTGACCCCCCTGACTCTTCTCCCTCCTTTCGGCGGGCTTTAGGACCTGGCTCCCTTTCCGGGCTGCCTACTGCGCCACCTTCCTGTGCATTTGAACTTGGCACGCGCGCCCAACCTTCCACCTTCCGTCTGACCGTTTCTTCGCTCCCCGATGGAGGTGTGGCTACTCCTGACTCGTGCCCTCCCCCCTGTTGTGAGCTGCCAGCGCTTGATCCCTGGCGCCCTTCCTCTTCCCTGCTCTCTGGCGGTGACGCTGGTCCCGATTTCCAACTGCTCCCCTCTGAGTCCCCTCTGGCTCTATCTTCCTGGGGTGTCCCCCTAGGCTCCCCCCTTGCCCTGGCCACTGGTGCTCCTTTCTGTGAATCTTCTGATTCACTGGAAAGACTCGGAGATCTCGGGTCGTCGTCATCACTCATCTTTTCTTCTGCCTCCTCCCCCTCGCTCTCTGTTTCCTCCCTTGCCCTTGCCTCTGCTCCTGAACCCCTGACATCCATCCCCCCCTCGAAGCCCCCTCTTCCCCCCTCCCCTCCTTCCGGTGCGGGATCTGGGTGCTGCCGTGTCAGGGGGACGAATGTCGGATACAGTTCGCTTCCCGTGGCGGGCCGCCATCTGAAGTCTTCCGGTTCTTCCTCCCTGCTCTCGTTGACGACGGTCACCTCCGCTTCCATCTCTGTGCCGCCGTGCTCGAAACCCGGGTCGTCCCCGAAAACGTCCATGTCCGTCTCTCCCTCGTTGCCTTCTGGAGACGTTGCTCGTCCTGGACCCTCCAGCCACCTTCTGCGGAACTGCTCCTCTGGTCGATCATCCCACCAATACGAGGGTTCTGAAGCAGATCCCGAGGGTGACCCCTCCGGGGAACGGGCGTCTCGTGTCGGTTCCTCGTCCGAGTCGAACCCCCGGAACGTGCTGGCTGAAAGCGTGGGCGTGAAAAGCCAGTCGTCGAAAAAGTCTGCTGGCATTGGCCTATGTGGGAAGAGGGCATGAAACTCTTCTTTGAGCAGAGGTTCGTCTAAAGCGTAGCCCGGCACCCAGCTGTTGGCACTGGCCGGGGTGCCCTCCTTGGCGAGAAGGTATTCTACCCCCTCTTCCCCCCATCTGGAGTCCAAAATCTCCGTGACTTCGTTGATGCGCTCCTCCCGTGCCACTCCCCCCTGCCCGGTTCTCTCTCGGAGCGGACCCGGTGCCGTTCCTGGTTCCTGAAACCTGTGAGGTGCCTTGTAGGGAGTGAGCACCGATCTGTGGAACACCGGATGCATTCTGGAACCCTCCGGAAGAGCCAGCCTGAAAGCCACCGGGTTGACCTGTTCTTCGACTTGGTAGGGCCCCAGTTGTTTATGCCCTAGTTTCTTCTTCGCCAACGACCTGGCCGGCACTGCGTGGGCTGCTAACCAGACCCAGTCTCCCACATGGATCTCTTCGCCAACCCTTCTGTGTTTGTCCGCTTGTACCTTGTATGCGTGTTTAGCCAGCTCCAGGTGCCGCCGCAGCTGATCGTGGACCTCCTGCAACTCCGACGCGAACGCATCTGCTGTCTGCGGCTCCCCCTCCCCCATTCTTTCCAGTCCCGGGAAGGTTCTGGGGTGCCTCCCGTTGTTGGCGAAGAACGGCGTGACCCCCGTGGACACGTGCTTCGTGTTGTTGTAGGCGAACTCGGCGAGAGGCAGGTAATCCACCCACGTCACAGGCTGTTGATTCGCATAACATCTCAGGTACTGCTGCATGATGGCATTGACCCGCTCCGCCTGCCCGTTGGTCTGCGGGTGTCTAGCCGACGCCAGGTTCATCTTGACGTTCAGGAAGCCCATCAGCCTCTGCCAGAAGTTCGAGATGAACTGTCGCCCTCGGTCGGACAGAATAGACCGCGGCAGACCGTGAACCTTGAACACGTGGTCTATGAACAGTTTGGCGGTTTGTTCCGCCGTGGCCACCTTCGCACACGGAATGAAATGTGCCATCTTGGAGAACAAGTCCACCACCACCAGCACAGCCGTCTTGCCCCTCGAGCTGGGCAGATCCGTGACAAAGTCCAGGGCCATTCTCTCCCATGGTTCGAACGGAGTTTGCAGCGGTTCCAGCAGTCCGGCCGGCGGTCTGTGCACTGGTTTGGCCCTCTGGCAGGTGTCACACCTCGCCACGTAGTCCGCGACTTCCCCTCTCATTCCGGGCCACCAGAAGTCTCTGGCTACTAATTCCACCGTCTTCTCCTTGCTAAAGTGCCCGGCAGTGGGCGCGTCGTGCAGCTGCTGCAGTACCTTGGCGCGAAGTTCGTCTCCCGGCACGTAGATGGCCCCTTTACGGATGAGCAAACCATCTCGCAGCTGGAACTCGTCGGTCGCTGCCGTGCCCCTGTGCACCTCTGCCATCTTTGCTTGCGCGAAGGAGTCATCCTGCAACGCTCGTCGCACCGCATCCAGGTCAACTGTTGCCGCCGCGCACGCCCACACTGTCGGTGCGAAGATGTGCATGGCGGCCGCTGGCGTTGCCTCCTCCAGATACTGTGGCTTATGGGAGAGAGCATCCGCCATGATGTTGGTGTCCCCCGGGACATACTCTATTCGGAAGTCGAAATTCGCAAAGAACTCAGCCCAACGTATCTGCCTCTGGTTCAGGAACTGTGCCGTGCGCCAGTGCTCTAGATTCTTGTGGTCCGTGCAGACCTGCACCGTGTGCTTGGCGCCGATCAGGAAGTGCCTCCATGCTTTGAATGCTGCATGAATGGCCAGCAACTCCCTGTCCCAGATGGTGTAGTTCTGTTCGGACTTGCTGAGCTTCCTTGAGTAAAACGCTCCCGGCCTCCAAACCCCCTGCGGGTCTTTCTGCAGCAGGACTGCTCCCACGGCTCTGTCCGAAGCGTCTGTCTCCACCCTCATCGGCCTGCTGGGGTTGACATGAAGCAGCTGCTCTTCCGACGCGAAGAGACGCTTGAGTGCCTGAAAGGACTGCTCCGCCTGCTCTGTCCAGATGAACTTCTTTTTCTTGGAGCTGAGCGTGTCCGTGATGGCCGCTGTCTGCATGGCAAAGCCTTTGATAAACTTGCGATAGAAGTTCGCGAAGCCGACAAACCGTTGGACCTCCTTCCGGTTGCGTGGGCTTTTCCAATCCAACACTGCTCGGACCTTGGCGCTGTCCATGGCGAGCCCCTTGTCAGACAACTTGTAGCCCAGGAAATCCACCTCCGTCACATCGAATTGGCACTTCTCCAGCTTGGCGTAAAGCCTATGTTGCTGTAGCCTGCTCAGCACTTCCTTGACGTGTCTGTCATGCTCCTGCTGCGATTCCGAAAAGATCAGGATGTCATCCAAGAAACAGACGCACGTCTTGTAGAGGAGCCCCGCCAACACGTGATGCATGAAAGCTTGAAAAACGTGGGAACCATTTTGCAATCCAAAAGGCATAACTCTATATTCGTAGGTGCCCAGGGGCGTGAACATGGCTGTCTTCCACTCATCTCCTTCCCGCATGCGAATGAGGTTGTACGCCCCTCGCAGGTCCAACTTGGTGAACACGCTGCCCTTCCGTACCTTTGCGAGGAGGTCGTCGATTCGGGGCATGGGGAAGTCCGATGGCTTGGTCACACTGTTCAAGATGCGATAGTCCACTACAAGTCTTTTTTGGGGCGTGTCCCGCTTCTTAACAAAGAATACCGGACTGCCCCCCGCTGCCTTGGACTCTCGGATGAAACCGCGCTCCAAATTATGATCTATGAACTCTTTGAGTTCGTGCAGTTCGTCCTCAGACATGGAATATAGCTTCCCTTTGGGCAGCGCCGCCCCCGGCAGCAGGTCAATTTTGCAGTCATATGGTCTGTGGGGGGGTAGCCTGTCTGCCTCCTTCTCGCAGAAAACCTCCAAAAATTCTGCGTACTTGTGGGGAACCGCTTGCAGCGTGCCTAGCTGCAGCTGTGACTCCTCTTCCTCTCCTTCCTGCCTGGGCACGATGCAGTGTTCAGCGCAAAAGGAAGAGCCGAAGGTCAGCTGCCTCTGGTACCAAGCCAGCGTCGGGCTGTGCTTGTCCAGCCAACTCATGCCCAATACAATGGGCGTGTCCGATAGTTGAGTGACATTGAAGCTGATGATTTCCCTGTGATTCCCAAGTCGCATCACCATTGGTGGCGTCTGCTTCACCACTTGCCCCCCTAGCAGCTCCCTGCCATCCACCGTGACAACCTGCAGGGGCAGCGTGGCAGGCAGCAACTGTATAGCATGCCGGTCGACAAAGTCCTGCCCTATAAAGTCCGCATTGCTTCCGGAGTCAATGGTGATTGGCACGTCCATGGTGATTCCATTGGGCAGCTGGAGCGACGCGGTGAGCCTCACTACTGGTTTGGGCGGGAGGGGGTCCATGGGCTGTAAAATCTCTGGGGACTGCTTCACTGACACGTCTGGCTGGGCCCCAGTGCCTCTTTCGCCAGCCAGACTCCGCCGTTTCCCTGCTGTGGTTCTCCTTGCTGCGTTGCTGCAGTTACCATTGCTGAGGCTGCAGTGTGCTTGTGGAGCCTCTGGGGACACTCTTTCGCCATATGCTGTGGATCATCGCAGATGTAACACTTCCTGTTCCCTCTAGGAGGCTTCGCTTTCACTGCTGCCGGTGCTAGGGCTCTGGCTGCTGACTGAGCCCTTGCACCTCCAACCTCCATAGGTTCCGCTCCTCCTCCTGGCGGAGGCGTGGATTGCGCACACGCTGCTTCTCTGGGAAGGAAGGAGGAGCCCCTGGCTGGTTCGCGCCCTCCACGCCCTTCGTCCCTGCTCCACGGACGTTCTTCCAGCCGCACCCCCACCGCCAGCGCCCTCTGAACGATCTCCTGCGTGGTCCGGGGTCTCTCCCCCCTCGCAATTTCATCTTTAACCGAGCCGTGCAATCCCTCCCAAAACAGGTCTCTTACAGGAGCCGAATCTCTGTCCCATTCCAGAGCACTGACCAAAGCGAAAAAGCGGGCATGGTACTGCCTTACGCTGGCCCTCCCTTGCTTCAGTCCATGTATCTGCTGCCGAGCAAGATCCACGTCAATGCTTGATAAAAAGCACCCATCCATCGCTTTAATAAAGGCATCCGCATTTTGGAGCGCCGGATCCTTATCTCTCCACAAATTGCGCAGCCATGCTTTAGCATCTCCATGCAAATGGGACATGATGAATCCCACCTTCTCTTGCTCATCTCTAAAGTCTTTGTTCAGCAGTTGCAGTGCACACATTACATCTGCTCTAAAGTTGGGGTACTGTTGCAAATTCCCATCGAAGTGAGAGACCAGACCGCCTGTTCGTCTCCCCAACCCAATCCCCTCCGGTTTGGGTGTCAGTTGCCCATGCTTCGTAAGCACTTCCAACCTGACCTGGAGATCCCTGTAGGCGGCAGCTGCGTCCTCCTCTCTCTTCCTGGATGCAAGAGCCTCGGCATTCAGTCGTGACACTGCTTCTCTGAGTTCCGCTATCTGCTGTTCGGCCGTCATTTTGTCTGCCGTTCGTGAGCTCGCTAGTAGGCACCCGCTTTCTCTCCTCTCCGCGAGGCTGTAGATGCCCACAATTTATGAGACGGAGCTTACTGTCAGAGTTGCTTCCAGATCCTAGCTCACAGAGGATCACGCTAGCCAGCGATCATTAAATAAAAGTCTTTATTGAGTTACAGTTTCCATTCTCAAGCTGCTGCGTGCAACCCTACGTCTAATGGTTAGATCGGCGAAGCTCCGTCTGAGTCTCCGCCCCTTGTACACCAACTTAATATCCTAGCCCTGCTCCACCTTTTCCGCCTGACTGTTCTTCTCTGGGTCCCTCTGCCCCCCGGGGTCTCTTCCTTCCGGGATTCCTCTGACGCTGACGCTGACCCCCCTGACTCTTCTCCCTCCTTTCGGCGGGCTTTAGGACCTGGCTCCCTTTCTGGGCTGCCTACTGCGCCACCTTCCTGTGCATTTGAACTTGGCACGCGCGCCCAACCTTCCACCTTCCGTCTGACCGTTTCTTCGCTCCCCGATGGAGGTGTGGCTACTCCTGACTCGTGCCCTCCCCCCTGTTGTGAGCTGCCAGCGCTTGATCCCTGGCGCCCTTCCTCTTCCCTGCTCTCTGGCGGTGACGCTGGTCCCGATTTCCAACTGCTCCCCTCTGAGTCCCCTCTGGCTCTATCTTCCTGGGGTGTCCCCCTAGGCTCCCCCCTTGCCCTGGCCACTGGTGCTCCTTTCTGTGAATCTTCTGATTCACTGGAAAGACTCGGAGATCTCGGGTCGTCGTCATCACTCATCTTTTCTTCTGCCTCCTCCCCCTCGCTCTCTGTTTCCTCCCTTGCCCTTGCCTCTGCTCCTGAACCCCTGACAGCACCAATAGAAGCATAGCTACAGTGGGGGCATGGCATAGTTCCAAATACCTGCCATGTCTAAAAGAGTAGGAAAAGAGACAGGACTGCAAAATGGTATAGACATAATTCCCTTTCCCTACTGCCAAGAGGAAAGGAGCACCTACACAAACCCTAAAACGTAAAGGTAAAGGACCCCTGACAGTTAAGTCCAGTTGCGGACTCATCTTCCTTTACAGGCCGAGGGAGCCGGCGTTTGTCCACAGACAGTTTTTCCAGGTCATGTGGCCAGCATGACTAAGCCGCTTCTGGTGAACCAGAGCAGTGCACGGAAACACTGTTTATCTTCGCACCGGAGCGGTGCCTATTTATCTACTTGCACTTTTTCACGTGCTTTCGAACTGCTAGGTTGGCAGAAGCTGGGACTGAGCAACGGGACCTCACTCCATCATGGGGATTCGAACCGCCGACCTTCTGATTGGCAAGCCCAAGAGGCTCAGTGGTTTAGACCACATCACCACCGGCATCCCTTACACTATCCCTGTCTGCACTCAGTCACAGAGAGGAGCTTTTGGCACCTTTGAACAGAGCAGAAGAGCACATGTGTTGTGGATATGGGGGGGGGGAGAGATTTACTGATGCCTTTCATGGGTGATATAGGGGATAGTGGTGGGTACACTGTCTCATGGGGATGGTGCCCAGGATTCTAGTGGGACAATGTAGATAAGATGAACTAATATGGGGCATGGCAGTTTGAAAACAAACTACTGAAATTAATGTCCTGGTCAGTTTTTGATTATTTAATAATTTAATATGAAATTGTCCTGATACTGTCAGGAACTGTGCTGCAGAGGGCTGCACTGAGGAGGAATGGTGGGAGCCTCCCCATTTGCCAATCTCCTGATCCAGATCCTGAATTTTCCCAGCAGCAGGAGGACAGTATAGATTTGGAACAGTGGTTTGCAGAGGGGCATAGTTCAGAAGGCAGAAGCTGGGATATACTGGGTGGTGAACAGCCAGGAGAAGAAACACTGGAAGGGAGAGGGTTATCAGATTCACAGTCTCTGGACAGCATTCCTCTGCTCAGCCCAAGGTCAAGAAGGGCTCAGAAAGTGGTAGAACAGAAAGCACAGAGGGGACAAACTCAGATTATGAGACGTAGAAGTGATGTAGGTTCATAGGGACCGAAGGGGGTGGGCTCTTTAATTGGGAGCACTGTCATTACTAGGAGATGTGTTCTTTGTTCTTTCGCTGTGATTATTAAAGTTTCTAACTGGTAAGAAGACTCCTTTTCCTTTGTTCTGCTTAGCTAAGCCACAGGGGAGGAAACCAATTCCCCAAAGCCTGACAGAAACATAGCATATGATCAGACACAAATTAGAGGGGACAATTCAATTCACCTGTGGCAACAAAAACCACTCTTATCATGGCTCTGGAAGTCATGGTTAGGGCCACCGCATAAAGTCTCTATATGGCCAACAGGCGTACAAGAACCCACATGCCCGGTGGACCATCGCTGCAGCTGGAGATTCCTGGGAAAGCATGAAACAAATCAGCTGCTTCCCCAACACTAAAGAGTCCTGTAGTTTTCCTTCATCCTTCTTTTATTATCTGATCTCCTCTGCAAGTACAGGAAAATCCCATTGCTATGCCAGCTAAACTATCTGCTACAATTTCCCCATTACTATTTATTTTTTAGTCCCAATCTCTCTTTTCTTTACCTGTGTTGGCTTATTTTCTTCAGCGGATACTACTCCTACTGATCTCCTTTCTGCCCCAAAGCTTATAATTCCAAACAACCTTTTCTCCATATACCTACTTAACCAGAATGGCATCTGATGGACTTTTTTTCTCTCCACCTGTTCAGACTTAATAGGATTAATTTCCCTTGTGGTGCACACAATAGCTTCTTAAGCATTAACTACTTTTTTCCCTTCTATTTTTTTGCAGTGGATGTCATATGCAATGCATAATAGAATTCCAATTAACTTTTCTGCAGGGTACTTACTTATATACTTTGAAAATTATCTGTATTATGAAAAGAAGGGAGGAAAGGAAATAGTTTGCATCTGATAATAAAGTTTATTCTCCCTCTGCAACCAGAAATGCTGATACACTCTTCATTCGCCAAAAAGATTTTTAATTGTAATCTTCCAGTTTTGATGAAATTCCTACCCCAGGAGTAAAGAAGGAATGAGTGGGCAGGGCCCAGAAGAACCATAAAATGTCACAGAGTCACAAAAATCACGACCCTAACAAAGCACAATTGTTTGTTTCAACATTTTATTAAACCAAATGGCTTTCAAGGCATCAAGGAAACATAATAGCTTATAATAAAAAGAAAGTAAGCACGGTTAAAAAGTTGTCTCCACAACAAAGCAAAACATAGAATGACTCAAACGAATCCATCATTAGGAGTAACAGCAACCACATTGCAGAGACCCACTTTCAGATAGCCTCAGGGCAATCCAATACACAAGAAGATTCTGTAAAGCTAAGACTCCATTCGGTAAAGATCCAGATTCCATTCTGGAACAGGCTTCCAGTTCTGCCCTGCCTTAATGGAGGCAGCCCCCACAACAGCAGGAGATCATTGGCGAAGAAAAAACAAGGATGACTGAGGGTAATTATCATGGCTTCACTCACAGTTTGTCTCGGTACCTGGCTCTCACTCTGGCAAGGAATGCGAGGGACAAGGAGGTGCTGAGTGCAAAAGCACTTCACCTGCTGAAAACACTCCAATGCTGCCATTAAGAAGCAGGGGTTCCCTTGTTAATTAGAGCTTAATTGGACTAAAGTACAGGCACATGCTAGAAGTGCGGAACAAACCAACTGCAAGGACTTTAAGGTTTGAACTTGAGTTAAGACTTCATTCGGTGCAAAAGACAAGGGGGAGAGGGGAGCCTACAGTTTATTTAAAGTTTTATTCTTTACATTTATGATTTGGCATCCCTCCTCTGAATGTTAGTTTAAATTATATTTGTAGAAGCAAGGATGGAAGGAATTGGATTATAAATATGGAATATAACATCAAACGGAACTGTGTGTGTAAAAAAAAGGAAAAGGGAGGGAAGCTCTATTTTGTAAAAGGCTTTTGATGGAAACTTAGAGTTGACTCTATCCCATCCCTTATTATTTATGAAGTGAACTGAATAAAGCTAAGAGGACTTGGAATTTAATTTAATTGGAAGTATAATTGCTCATATATCTTCAATTGGAAGGAAGGATGAAGGGAGACTGTGAACTGCCAAGGAACTGATAAGGTTCGTTATTGAGTCATCTGCAGTTTGACAGACTGCTCTTCTTCCCAGGCTAAGAGGAAAAATGGTGACAACAGGTTATTTACTGGGACAGAGTGGCTTTTGCCGCTGTTGTTTAAGTTGCAAAACAACAAAGCACGGGACAGAGTGATGGAGAAACTTCTGGAACAACAATGGGATATCAACTCCACCCAAGGCATGATGGAGAACAGCAACAAGGGGGGAAAGAAAGACATAACATCTTACAAGGACAGGAAGAAACACCATGGACAGAATGATTGCCACCCACAGGAAGAACAAATATATAGTCTGAGTTCATCACTTGTAGTTACAGTGGTACCTCAGGTTAAGTACTTAGTTCGTTCCGGAGGTCCGTACTTAACCTGAAACTGTTCTTAACCTGAAGCACCACTTTAGCTAATGTGGCCTCCTGCTGCTGCCGCACCGCCGGAGCCCGATTTCTGTTCTCATCCTGAAGCAAAGTTCTTAACCTGAAGCACTATTTCTGGCTTAGCGGCGCCTTTAACCTGAAGCATATGTAACCTGTGGTACCACTGTATATAAATCATTTAATGTGTCAACACAAATAGACGTTATTAATATCGCAGTTATTGTATAAGGAATTATTATTATGACCGGAATGTAATGGTAATTAATATGATTTTGGAATGCAGAAATAAAGAAAATCATCAAACCATAAAATCTTGCATGCATGGGGCCACTTTATCTAAATTATATAATTCGGTATTTGAACAATTGGAATTAATTGTATTATAAATTGGTATTGTTATAATGAGATTATTATTGGACTGTAATTGAAAGCAAATAAAAAAATCATTACAGATTCCATTCTGGAACAGGGCAGCTGCTAGCTAAGCTGACCTATGCCTGGCCGGGGGGGCACCTTTAAACAGGGTGTCCGTTATGCCCTCCTTTTTGCTGGGTTCACTTGTGCCGGGTTCCCAAGTCAAATGACCATGCTAAATGGGCTTAGGATCCAGGCTTAGTCCCCTTCCTGCTGTCCTGCTATGCCCCCAGAATAAAGAACCCCTAGACAGTTAAGTCCAGTCAAAGGCGACTATGGGACTGCGGCGCTCATCTTGCTTTCAGGCCGAGGGAGCTGGCATTTGTCCGCAGTTTTTGGTCATGTGGCCAGCATGACTAAACTGCTTCTGGCACAACAGGACACTGTGACAGAAACCAGAGTGCATGGAAATGCTGTTCACCTTCCCGCCGCAGTGGTACCTATTTATCTACTTGCACTGGCGTGATTTCAGACTGCTAGGTTGGCAGCTAGGCCCTGGCTGAGCTGAGATGGAGGATATATGCTGGCATATCTGTGATTGAGCCAACAGTGGGATGTTACACCTGTCTGCATTGGCTCAGCAGTTAGAGATCAGCACTTGCAAGAAAACCACTGCAGCTATCTTTCTTCAATTTACCAGGATTTGTCCGCTCAGAAGGGGCAACCTTGCCTGCAATTTTTCTCCAGTTATGACGGTGTGTGTGTGTTCCTTTGGGAGGAGAATACCCCACATTTTGGAGGTGTCCAGAACCAAACCCTCTGGACCTGTTTGCCTGTAATTTGGCAGAATCTATCTATTTGCTATGAAGGGGATACTACGCCTGGGCATTTCACCCAGCTGAGTGAAAAGAGAAAAGGTTATGACTGTTTTGATTTTCTTACTAATAGTGAATGTAGATTGGGGGAGGGACCAAAGTGAATTCAGCCCTCCAGGCTTCACATTGGTCTGAGCAGAATCTGGCTGCTTTACAAAGCATAAAACTGAGTCTGAACTGAATCTTCTGGTTATTGCATGCCTCTCCTCATAAGGCAGATTCACCAGAGTGGGCAACTATCACATCACAGCTTTATCCTTGTCAAGAGTGCACAGAGGAATTGGACCTGAATCTCACAAATGAGCCCAGTGCCACTTGAACTTAAGTTTCATTTTATTTGCTAGAATGTCCTACAATGTTTCTATTAGGAATGATGATATTCTTATTTACTTCCTTGTTACTGTGATGATAGTTGGAGACGTGTGTTCTGCTGCTTGAAAGCACAGAGGGTAAAAAAACAATCACTAATTTATGCTGTTTGCAAAAGAGATTTTTGCAATGCTTTCCCCTTTCCCAAAGGGGATGGATACTGTAAGTGCAAGATGAGTTGTTATTCTTGAAACATATAGTCCAAGACAACTCAGGAAGTATTACCTTTCCCTGAAACATAGCCTGCAGGAAAGCTGTAGAAATTTTCTTCATTACTGTGAATTATCTCCTCACCAATGGATCAGTAATGCTGTGCAGATCTGAAGAGTTTGTTGCTACTTTTATAGGTGTCTATAATTTAGAAGATTGTCAGATGTCTAATATCAAGAACCTAATGAAAGGTCCCAAGAACAATCTGTGAGTCAGGTTTCAGGGAAGTGGTTTAACAAATACGTTTTGCATCCATAAAATGGGCAATTTGCTCACTGGTACAACTATGGATTCTTCGCCAGATTCCCAATGGATAAGAGCAGTGTTAAGCAAACCAAAAGGTGGGTAGAAATCAAGCCTTGATTAATCCCATTGCACTAGACCTGCTTAAAAAAATCTGCCAACTCAGTAGTCCAGGATAATATGGATAGAGTTGACTGAGATTTCTATTTGTTGTTGTTTAGTCGTTTAGTTGTGTCCGACTCTTCGTGACCCCATGGACCAGAGCACGCCAGGCACTCCTGTCTTCCACTGCCTCCCGCAGTTTGGTCAGGCTCATGTTTGTAACTTCGAGAACACTGTAAAACCATTTGAATTGAGGAAAAACCCCAGACCTCAATGCATTTTACACTAGTAATGTGTACATGGACTGTGTGAGAAGATGGCACTACAACTCATCTTGATTAGCAACATGCATTAATGTTTGCTGTGAATACATTAGGAATGTATGGAGCCATAGTAACCAGTGTTTACTTGCTTTTCTCAAGTTCTTCAGATGTTTCTTCAAGGAGAAGGCTCTAATTTTTATGCTTTAGGGTGAAATTCACTTACAATTCTGTGATGCTGGTGATGAGTTCTGTACATAGGCTTATTGTCATTACTTAGACCCCAAACAGTAGCAATACTATTGACAATTAAGGTACAAGAGTGACTGTAGTTCAAAAAAAATGTACATTTTATCATGCTAATATTTCAGTATTTATTCTGAATTGCAATAATCCCTGTATTATACTGCTAGTTGGTATACCTTTAAATATATAAATTGCTACATTTTCTTGATTCTTTAAAAAAAAAAAAAAAAAGTTTGGCTCTGTTCCCCTCTGGAGTCAATCATTATTTTATTTTTTAATGAACTCTTGGCACTTAAGAGAAGAAAATAGAATAACCTAATGTCTTCTTCGTGTCACATTGTAGTCAACTAAAAGGACATAAGAAGCAAAGGGATTTTAAATATGTATCATGTTCTTGGTCATTTACTGAAAATGGTTGTCATCTTTCTTGGAACTGCAGATGAAGATGCAGATTTTCTTGGCAACAGTTGCTAAGTAAAGCATTCAGTGATGAAATGGCCTATCATGACTCACAAGAGAAGAAATTCTGGAAAGTTTTAATGTGTAACTTTTGATTTACAAGTGAAACATTTAGTTCTTGCCATACTGGGCAAGGAGACGAAGTAAGGAATCAAATGAAAGATGATTAAATTTGGCCTAATTTTTAAATGAATTCTCAGTGTGTTATGGTGTGGGTTTTGACCAAAACTGATTGATATTGTACTGACACACCTCAGATTCATTCTACCAACATGAGGCTCCTTTCCCCACCACAAGGCAGAGCTGCCTCCAATACAGACACAGAGAAGTGGAGACAAATAGTAATAATAATAACAATGTTGTTGTTGTTGTTGTTGTCGTTTAGTCGTGTCCGACTCTTCTTGACCCCATGGACCAGAGCACGCCAGGCACTCCTGTCTTCCACTGCCTCCCACAGTTTGGTCAAACTCATGCTGGTAGCTTCAAGAACACTGTCCAACCATCTCGTCCTCTGTTGTCCCCTTCCCCTTGTTTTCTCCATCTTTCCCAACATCAGGGTCTTTTCCAGGGAGTCTTCTCTTCTCATGAGGTGGCCAAAGTATTGGAGCCTCAGCTTCAGGATCTGTCCTTCCAGTGAGCACTCAGGGCTGATTTCCTTCAGAATGGATCGGTTTGATCTTCTTGCAGTCCATGGGACTCTCAAGAGTCTCCTCCAGCACCATAATTCAAAAGCATCAATTCTTCGGTGATCAGCCTTCTTTATGGTCCAGCTCTCACTTCCATGCATTACTACTGGGAAAACCATAGCTTTTACTATACGGACCTTTGTTGGCAAGGTGATGTCTCTACTTTTTAAGATGCTGTCTAGGTTTGTCATTGCTTTTCTCCCAAGAAGCGGGCGTCTTTTAATTTCGTGAACAATGATAGTACAATTGCTTAAATATAGGGATGGAGAACCTATGACCCTCCACATGTTGTTGGACTCCAGCTCCCATCAACCCCAGGCTGCTTGGCCAATGGTCAGGGATGATGGGAGTTGTAGTCTGCAGGTCCTGGAGAATCAGAAGGCTGGCAACATCAACACCAATTTGTGGGAATCCCTTGCATTTTACTACAGCGCTTGGAGACAGACAGTTAGGTTGTGTATCCACAGCAGTGACCAGAGGGTGAATGACTGCTGAGAGGACTGCAGAAAGAAGAAACACCATGGTGCATCTAAAGCAACACAACCAGATGCCTTCATCTGCCCCAGCCCCAACAAAACATGTCTCTCCCATATTAGTCTTCACAGCCATAGCAGGCACTGTAACCTTCCAACAGGCTGACTTCACCCCACACCCATGACACACTGCTCCATTGTTTCCTCAGACAGACGGATGCCAACCAACATTTTTCCTCCCCTTCCTATTCATCTAAGTTCTCCCAACCTAATTACTTGACATGTCGCACACAATGGGCTCTGCTTCTTGAAATCAAACCGGTTGACCGCAGACCATAAGCTGCTTCGAGCAATTTCCTTTGTATCTACTGAAGCACAGCAAAAGCAAACTGAAAAACAATTTGCCATGGAAAAACAGATTTTTAAATGTATTTTTCTCCTTCAGAATTGTGTTTCACGTGTCCTCAACACTCTTCCACTCCAAGTTTAAAGCACTGTACTTCTCCAGCAGAGGTTGTCATTATTCCAGCCCTAAAAATATATATACATGCCCAAACTAACTCACAAAACACCCTGTCTTTTCTTCACTACAGCCCTGGTTACCTTCAGCAATAATAAATTGTGGAGTTGCCTTTGGTATTATGCATCGTAAGAGGAGCCCTGCTGGTTCAAGAGAAGGCCACATCTAGACCAGCACCAACAAGATGCCCATAGGAAGCCCACAAGAAGGACTTGAGTACAACAGCATTCTTCTCAATGATATTCAGGCACACTGCCTCCAATAATGGTGGTAGAACATAGCCATTACAGAAGGAAGGCACGTTCTACCACATGTGGTGGACGTGCAAGATAACAAAAGCATTCTAGGAAATGATATATAATGAGTTGGGGGGAGTGTTTAAAATAACATTTGTGATAAAAGAAGAAGCTTTTTTACTAGGAATTTTAGATGCAGAGTTGCGTGTTCAGACCCAGAAACCTCCCCCCTAAATAAATTCACACTTGACTCAAAATTCTGATTTTGGTTTTTGGGAGAATTTAGGCCACAACTTTATTGATTACAGAAAGTGACTGGTTGCATAGGCTCTGGTTCGACTAGCTCCCTGCACCATTGCAGGTAGCACTGACCCAGGGCACCAGCCTGGGTCAGCCTAGGGTGAACACCCGGATAAGCGGAAAGCCGGGAACAGGCTATCTCCACCACCCAAATGTCCCCCTGGACTCAGGCACGGGCATAACCCCCTCACAGGGGTTGACCAAACCATTGAGTCCCTGGATTCCTTTAACGGAATACCCTTCACATAGGGATGGCGAGAGCGTTCTCCCATCCCTATCACCTGAACCAGAGCCTATCCACAACTTTACAAGTTGTGACGATTTGCTACACGGCAGGCGAAACCTAAATGGCAACAGCCAATCAGCCAAGTGGGGAAAATTCCTGCCGTGCGCCTGTCCCAACGACAGATGACACACGACGGCATAGCAAGGTCAAGCGCAAAGCCCTAAAAGTAGGGAGAGGTGTGTGGGTGTTCCGAATGCACGCGCTGAAAGAGGAAGCTCTGGGTCACGTGCATGGGCATAAATAGGTCCCTTGAATTGTTTGGACTGTGTGCCATTGGCCAGATAGCACCCAGCTTTGAGGGACCTACCAATCGGGTGTTGTGGCTGACCAATCATACCCACCCACAACACAGGGTGTCAGTTTTCCAGGCCTCCCTGCAATACGTGCCCTCTTTAAGGGAGGACCCGATATTGCAAAGGAGCAGAAACTATTGTTTATGTATGTTACAACAGCAGCACAGATACTACTGGCCCAGAGATGGAAAGAAGATAAAGTCCCAACCAGAGACGAAGGGCTGATGAAGATGATGGACTACGTCGAAATGGCAAAAATGACTGGGAAAACCAGAAACCAGGAAGATTTAATAAGGAATGGGGGGAAATTACAATTTACCTAAGAGAACACTGTAAACAAGTAAAAACTTTGGCAGGATTTGAGTAACACTTATAAAGGAGAAAATGGATTCTCTTAAGAAAATGTAGAAAATATATGATGCAGTAGAAAAAGTTGATAATGGAAACCATGGAGGGGTGGAGGGAAGCCTAAGGATTTGGGGAATCCTAAATGTTGATAGTTATGATTAATGTTTGAATCCAAATGTATTATGTAAAATTGAACAAAAAAGAATTTTAAGAGAAGATAAAGCACATAGCCATTATGGTTAGTATTTGCATCACTATGTCCTGTGGAAGCGAATAGCACAGTTTAACTATGTACTGTCTGACAAAGTACTTTTTTTGCCTGTGCAAAGCCATCCAACATTCAGCTTCATTGAATAAACTCAAATTCTAATATTATGAGAAAGAGGGGAAAAAACCTCCCTAACCAGTTTCTCCACAGCAAGCAGAAAATGGTCTCCCCTGTGATTTGCTGGTGTGTGTCACTCTTTTAATACCTAATTCCTTTTCTGACAGCAGGAGATTAAAAATTAAGAGTAGTAACATATTTTGTGTAAGCCTTTAATATGTGTATTGGGTATTTTATATATACTGAAGAGAAAACATCTGCAGGTTCTCCATGTGAGGGATGATACAACGGCTACTGTAATAATAAAATGGGACAGACGGATGGAGATGTTTAAGGTCACCTCAACTCACAGACATCAAAGCTCAGTTACTTATATGTTATTATCCAAATTGGCTTAATACCAAAGATAGGAGAATGGGCAGAAGATAGTATTCTGACCCCCTCTGGCCTCTCTGACGTGACTTAAATAGACTACAAAGAAGGGAATGGTATTTGTATCTCGGGAGGAAGAGACCATTCACTGTGCTTGCTAATCTCAAGCTTATTAATAGGTTATAGTTCATGGATATAATATTAGGCATGAAGGCTGCAGAAACATTTTGCTCTTTATTTGCTTTCTGTGGTAGCTGCATGGGTGATGCTGGCAAACAATGTAGAATTACTACATCAGTGCACTCATTCACTCTTTACTTGCTATATATTGTTTGCCGCATGTATATCTCCTCAGCTGGTTAATATCTTCCCTCTCCTGCGATTCGCATGATGGTTTTCCCCATGCTGTTATTAAACTTTCCCCTAAGCCTTCAGGGATTTCCATCATTATTGTTGGAGGGAATTTGCCTCTCCTTGCAACACCTTTTGTGTTGTTCAGATGACTGAGGAACAGCTGAGAGTGGCTATAGTGGGGGGCTGAGCAGCAGGAAAAGGGTTTCTTTGGAGGAAGGGTGGGATATAAATTTAACAAAAAACGGATAAACTTTGTCTGGAGTCTCTCCCCCCCCCCTTCTTCCTGATTGGCTGATCAGTGAGCACAGATTGAACCCCTGAGAAGTTCCCAGAGAATCTCATGGTTTGAAAAAGATTTTTACTTCTTTCCTGGTACGTGTCAACACAAGTGCAGCGCTTCTGTTCTCCCACTCTGAAAGCTTTTGCTGTCATCCTTCTCAGTCTCATGTGTCACATTTAATCAAACAAAAATAAGAACACTTCACATTTTGCCTTCTTTTTACTCTGGACTCCTGCAAGTATGCAAATCTACAGGAAGTGTCTCAAGTATCACGATCAGTAAACAAGCTGTCATGAAAAGGGGTATTTGGAAGTGATTTTTTATATTTTGCTCCTCCCGCCAAAAGCTTTCCTAAGTCATTCACCCCTTTCTAAATTAATTTGACATGGGTAATAAAATATTAAAGGAAGCATACAACTTGTTTTGGGCCACTGTCCTCCACCAGACACCCTCTTCTGCAGTGTAAATCCAGGATTATAATTCATTCACTTCCCCTGGGTACTCAGTCCCGGGCCACTCAAAACTCGCCCAATGGTAGCAATAATCTTAAACTTTGCTACAGGAAATTTATCTGAGTAAAGACAGACTTTGGATGTAATAGTGATATGTGAGGAACAAGAATTATATCTCCACACTCCCGGCAAATTTGTGAAAGCTGTCTTTCTCCCCCACCAACACAAGACTTAACCTTCTGGAATAAGACCTCCAGCCCAGCAGGAATCTTCTATTCCTCAGCAGAACAAACATAGAAGCTTGCATACAGCTGCATGCTTACAACCTGATGCTTCAGAATGTGCAGAGTTGCCAAAACATTAGCTCACATTAATAAAAAACAAATAAACTTTGTATGGAGTCCCCCACCCCTTCTTCCTGCTGATTAGCTGATCAGTGAGCGGCCATAAATTCACCCATTTTGATATAAATATATGTCATTCCTATATCCTGATATATATCCTGAAATCAAACTGACATATGTAAGAAATATATTCAACAGCCAATTTCTGACCTGGCTAAATTTTTAGTTGGTCATGAGGTTGAAGACTGGAGCAACCTAGCCACAAAATTCTAAGCTAAGATTTCTGATGTTCCACAGGTCCTATGCTAAAAGGAAGAAAACATTCATTCCACAGCTAGATTGCCTTCTCCCTTTCCACTGAAACAGAAGACATCAAACTTGCAATGGCTGTACCTGGTAATAAAATGACTCAGGTGTGCCCCGTTGCACCAAACCAGAACTGGAGAGATTTGGCTGAAAAGCAGTCCCTCCCACAAGAAATAAATAAGACATAAAGTATCTTATATGAAGCATCACAAGCAATGAACAAGCATGCAAAGCAGCAATGTGGATGTGCAGAATTCTTCCCAATGTGAAAATGTTATGGGTTGTTACATTGTACAGCCAAGTCATTGTGCAAGCAGAATGACGTTGACTTGCACAACATGCACCCCTGTGCTTCCCCTACAAGCAGATTTGGAAGTGCTGGGGGTGAGGGTGGGGCACATGGGAGGAGGAGAGGAAGAGTTGTTTGTGTAACAGCTTAGTTGGATTCAACCCCATAACTTCTTTTACACTCAAGTTTCCAGAACATGCAATGCCACTGAAGTCAGAATATCTACAGAAACAAGGGAGAAGGTTTTGCACTTGCTGACTGTTGGCTGAAAGGATGCTGAAGGGGATGGACCAATGACCTTACTCAGCACAGCCATTCCTACATTATATCTGTTCCTATGTATTCTGAAAAAAATACATAGAGATAAAAAACAAACAAACCAAAAAAGCAGAGACATCACCTTGCCGACAAAGGTCCGTATACTTAAAGCTATGGTTTTCCCAGTAGTAATGTATGGAAGTGAGAGCTGGACCATAAAGAAGGCTGATCGCCGAAGAATTGATGCTTTTGAATTATGGTGATGGAGGAGACTCTTGAGAGTCCCATGGACTGCAAGAAGATCAATCCTATACATTCAAGGAAATCAGCCCTGAGTGCTCACTAGAAGGACAGATCCTGAAGCCGAGGCTCCAATGCTTTGGCCACCTCACAAGAAGAGAAGACTCCCTGGAAAAGACCCTGATGCTGGGAAAGATTGAGGGCACAAGGAGAAGGGAATGACAGAGGACGAGATGGTTGGACAGTGTTCTCGAAGCTACTAACATGAGTTTGACCAAGCTGTGGGAGGCAGTGGAAGACAGGAGTGCCTAGCGTGCTCTGGTCCATGGGGTCACGAAGAGTCAGAAATGACTAAACGGCTAAACAACAAATGTATTCTGAAAGAGAGACAAAGACAAGAGAAAATTCCTACCGTCTAGAACCATTGCTACAATAGGAATGGGAATAGATAAATCCATGACTTCTGGGGCAGAGCTTGTAATCTGGGGCATAAGTTGCATCAAGTCACACAATTCAATCATCTCCACATACTAGACCTTTCTGTGTGACTGACAGCAAAGAGGTCATGTGGCTATATGGAGGTCAGCACATGCACTTAAGCAGACCTTTATCATTACAGCAATGCGACTTTTGTCAGAACACAGAGAGGGATTTCATCACTTCAGCGAGCACAGTGGAAGACTTATACAGAGAGAAAAAGTAACTGAGGGATTTATTGGATTTCCATAGCTGTTATTTGGAAGCAAATCAAATGGATAATGGATTGTGTAAAATCCTCATCTCTTGAGATGATGCTGTCAGTTCAATTCCCTGTTCAGCAAGATAACAAGCATTACTAGTATACAGAATTTTTACATAGCATAGTTAAGCAGGTTATAAAATTAACTTGTGCTGTTCAGGTGATGTAAAAAAAAAACTTTTCAGACTAGTTCCTCAAATGCACCATGACACACTCAGGGTTACCATTACAGGTCTTGTGGTAAATCTGTTCCTGGACACTTCACTCTGCCTGTGTGAGTATGAGAGGGTTTGTTGTTGTTGTTTAGTTGTTTAGTCGTGTCCGACTCTTCGTGACTCCATGGACCAGAGCACGCCAGGCACTTCTGTCTTCCACTGCCTCCCGCAGTTTAATCAAACTCATGCTGGTAGCTTCGAGAACACTGTCCAACCATCTCGTCCTCTGTCGTCCCCTTCTCCTTGTGCCCTCCATCTTTCCCAACATCAGGGTCTTTTCCAGGGAGTC
This sequence comes from Podarcis pityusensis, assembly GCF_964106645.2. Taxonomy (NCBI): domain Eukaryota; kingdom Metazoa; phylum Chordata; class Lepidosauria; order Squamata; family Lacertidae; genus Podarcis; species Podarcis pityusensis. Next base: position 87,909,881 of record NC_138030.1, read on the forward strand.
TTCTCTTCTCATGAGGCGGCCAAAGTATTGGAGCCTCAGCTTCAGGATCTGTCCTTCCAGTTAGCACTCAGGGCTGATTTCAGTTAACATGTTTTAATCCTCCCTCATGGTTTGGGAAGGGGGATCCTTGCACACATGTACATGGATAATGTGAGGCTCAGATCTTTCTTCCTGACATATAGTTTGCTATTTCCTGGGACGTTATATATGTAAAATGGAACCATGCCGCCCTCATCTCAAGTGGTACATACCAGGAGGAGTTTTAACCACATGTAGACCAGAAAAGCCAAACTGATGCTCTCCAAATGTTGATGAACAGCTCCCATCATTGATCATTGGCTATGCTGGTTGGTGGGGTGGATAAAAGTTGTGGTCCAACAAAATCTGGAGGGCACCACAACAGTTGCCGATGCTGTGGACTATCTATAAGTGGAGAAATGGAGAGTGTTTCACAAAGAAAGATTTCTTGCCCGCAACTGTCCCAAATAGGATGAGAAAAGCAGAGGCTCTGACCTTAGAAGAAACAGAATACATTGGGGAAAATATTGTTCAGTGCTTCCAGATTTTGGCAGCTGCCTCCGTTCGATTTCCTGGCACTCTGTCCTGAGTGAAAACTACTTGGTCTTCATCCTAATTGCCATCTCACTTCCACAGACCTCCTCTGGTCAACACCCGTTCAGCACTTACGTCTGTCTGACACATTTATGGCACAGTAAAATGTGCTCCCCACACAGTGTGTCTGTTCAAGGCTTTTTTTAAGTCTACCCACAACTTGTGTGGTATGGTCAGCATGGCCATACTCATTTCCACTTGCAAAGGCCACTTAAATCAATATCTTCAGCTATCCCTCATATAGGTTCCCATAATCTGCTACTTACAGTTTGCCTGACAATTTAAATACTCACAGATGGGATGCAAAAAGAAGTTGACCATTGGCCTGGCCTAGTATGGCAGCATCTGTGGGTCATATCCATAGTAAGTTCTACTGAGGGTAGACCCACTGAAATTAATAGGCATGGCTTACTTAGATCAATCAATTTCAATGGGTCTATTCTGAGGAGGACTAAGATTGGCTACAACCCAATGAAATGAAAACTGATGGCTCTGTTGACCCAAGAGATGGCACGTTGTCTGTTCTGTAGCGGATGCCAGTTCTCAAATAAATTGACATGAAAGATTGTCATGCATGGAAAATATAGATTTGTATGACAACATGGGAGAAAATTGGCTGTTGTAAAACAGTGTTTTTTGCCAAAAGGATAGAATATGGATATAGAAGGTGCCGCCTTAATGTAGCAGAATGACAGTGCAATCCTATCTATGTCTACACAGAAGTAAACTCTACTGAATTAAGTGGGACCCATTCCCAGATATATCCAAGCAAGGCAACCTAAGTTATCTTCATATTTTCTCCATCCTTACAGTTCCGTGAAAGTGTGTATGTAGGGTAAATTGTGTTTTAGTTTCTGTTTTCTCTAGGAAAGCGTGTTCTCCCTCATGGAGAGCACGTGTTGCGGTGGGGGCTGACAAGAGACCTCACCGTTGCTGGGCAAAAGAGTTTGGCCATATTTAAGCAGGGGCAGGCTGTTGCTGGGGAGATTTATATGTTGCCATTTAATTGATTGACAGCCTTGTTTGTTAAATACACTGCACGCAGTGACGAGCTTCCTCCTTTCGCTGCTTACTTCGGATCACCCTCCCTCCCTCCCTAATGTTAGGCTGTTTGCTTGACCTTGCTATGCCTGTCATGGGGTCGTCTGCTTTGGGGCAGGGGCCTGGTAGGAATTTTGTCCATTTGGCTGATTGGCTGGTGCCATTTGGTTTTTGCCTACTGCGCAGCAAATCATCACAACTTGTAAGGTTGCGGTTAGGCATTGGTTTGGGAATTGGTTGGTGGAGGGGTATGGATTGGCTGTGCCTGCCCCTCTAATGGTGTTGCTGCAGCAAGGGATTCCGTTAAAGGAATACAGGGGCTTGCCATGCTTTTGTCTGAACCCCCTGGCAAGGGGCTAGGGGCATGCAAGAGCCCCTGGGAGCATTTGGGGAGAGGTGAGGCATGGTTCCCAGTTCCATCTCTCTCCCCAGGTGACTTACCCTTTCTGACTTCACGGGGGGTGCAAATGTCAGAGCTGTCCCCGTGTGGGGTCAGTTAGTGCTACCAATGCCTAAGCAACCACTCACATTGCTGTAATTTGAATAAAGTTGTGGCCAAAATTATGCCAAAAACCTTAAACAAAAATCAAGTGTCATTGTGTTCTTATTTGGGGTGTCTCGGGGACCTCAACACGCAACAATTGCACCCAGGTTAAATCTATGCGAAGTTTAAGCAGTGCAAATGACATTTCAGCTAATATTTTGTTGACTGCATTTTTAAACGCTTTCCTTTCTGTGTTCCTTTCTTTGTGTTAAACAAAATAACAGTTGATGGGTTTGGCGGGTTTAGCCCCAGACAAGCACTCATGTGGGCTAGCCAGCATGTCAAGAACATTTAAATTCCCTTTTCCTATGACTCACACAGTGCATATATGCCCCCTAGACATTTGAATCCTGACAGTTCTGCTTTGGTCAAATGACTTGGGAGGAAAACTTGGGGAGGTGCAAAAAAGTACAAGAGAGAATGTAAGAAGAAAGAGCAACGGAGAAAGGCCCCAGCAGTTGGAGTAAAACAAATGTATATGCTATTAATATGAGACAAGGGGTGTCCCCAAGCTCCAGTAAATTGTTCTTCATTACTTTGTCCTCAGTACTACTCTCTCAGACTAAGGAGTTCCATTTAATGAGGTGATTCATTCTTTTATGCGGCACTCTTTGTCTGCTTTTCAACATATCTGAAGAGAAATGAGGAAAACATTCAAGGCAATTACCACCTTAAAGTGATTAATTTATTTATTTGTCCAATCTCTGCCAGGGTGTTGTGCAGAGTTTTGAAGATGATCACAAAAAGGCTTAAAAATATGCACATTATTTCAGATAATAGATAGATAGATAGATAGATAGATAGAAGATGTACTTTTGGTTCTGCACATCATTGTTGTCTCAAGGACAGGAGCTACTTGAACAGGTAAAGGACTACATTTTTAATATGGATCAGTTGAACTTCTGGCATTCAGTGAAGACCTTTTTTATTTCAGTGGGCACTTTAAGTAGGTTTGTTTTTTCTGATTTTACAGTTAATTTTAACCAATTTTATCCTTATTGTGCTTATCTGAAAAAAAACACCAAAACTCCCTTTCTAAGGTCTGCCCAAAGAGCAGTATATTGTTATGGGTTAGTAGGGGAACAGGGCTGCCCCAGATCCTTGGGTTCCAGATTTCCCCCTCTAGATTTCTGGATGCTGGAGATGTAATTAGAGCTGACAAGCTTAGTTTATTTTTCTGCCAAACAAAGGGGCAGAGGGAGATGATCGCTTTCCTGTTAACCCATCACAAAAACCATCTACAAGACAACAGACCCTGCTGGTATCTGAGTGAGAGGTTGCCAGGGCAACATGAGCATGATGTCACAAAGAGAGAGAAAATGTTGTCCTTTTGCACATAGGGTTTTTGGCAAGGTGTTCTGGGAACAAGCTGGAGGAAGTGAGGAACGCTGGCTGGAGGAGGCTGCGCTGAGAGACCAGGAGGCCCCTATCAGTTTCATGCATATCAGTTAATATCATGACCCTGCTCCACTGAATTGAAATTTCAGCCTTCACAACATAGGAAAACGGCCATTGTAAACAGCTATTTTCATGGTGGAGGGTCAAGATATTAACTGATATGCATGAAATTTCAGATATAACTATATAATCCCTAGTGTAGTAAGATAAGACCTTTAGAGCAGGCACTTTTTTATGAACCGCTCTAATATGTAAGTAAAATAAATAAATAAACCCTGTGAGGGAGGTTAGTAAAATTGTCCCCACCTTGCAAATGTGGGGCGGGAGATGACCAAAGGTGGCTTGATGCTAAGATTCAAGCTGATGTGTAGCTCAGTCTCTCAGAAATTATCCTACATCAGCCCTAAACTCTACATACTTATGTCTGCCGAGTTATTTCAGAACATATCTGTGTGGTCTTACATTTTTCATCATGTGGTTTTCTATTGGTTTCTCTGAGGGCCTGTGTCACTTTTTCTACAGTTTTGTTCATATAAACTGATTTACATAGTTCCTCATTTGTCAATTTAGAAGAAAAAGGGTACATGATAGCTCAGGTATTTGTTGTGGATTTGGCAATGAATAATCATGTTAAAGTCAAAAAGAAAACACACAAGCCACTGAAATTCAATTAAAAGAGTAGTTTTATTTGCATGCAGTGAGATCCAGAAGCAGTTAAAAAATATATTTTTTTTTTAAAAAGGAGCAGGCAGAAACCAAAGTGCTTTACCAGGTTTGGGACTCAGTTCTGAAAGTTTGTGGGTGATGCATATTTAAAAACATTTGACACAAAATCATTGTTTTGTCCTCTTTAAGAAAGTCTTTAAGCGCCTTCAGCAGCTGTACAGTATCGAACTGGAAGTATAGTTTAGATGAAATGCAGGTATATTGATTTCTATAGTTTCCGCTGTGAGGTGTTTGTCTCTGACAAGCAGAAACGATGGAAAGTGGGGAAATGGAGTTCAGAGTTTAAGCAGAAAATGGTGAAAAATGAAAGGAGTTGGTTCCTATAGTATTTCTGTTGTACATATTCTATAGGAGGCCAATGTAGGTAAGGTTGGTCCTATAACATCTGTAAAAATAAGCTACGTACTTATCATGCAATGAAACTGAGTGCCATAAAAATTATGTCCAAATCGAAAGCTAATTTGAAAGTTCTCCATCTGATGAATTTTTAGGGGCTTCAAAAGAATTCCAATAAGGCGAAAAATGGTGGTGGGTTTTTTTGGGGTAGATGCATACTTCTGCATCCATTAATTGTCTTGACAAGGGATTAATCCTGAATTAAATTTACAAGTTAATTTGCAGGTTTCATATCAACCAAAGCATCTGGGACGTTTCAATGGGAAGCCAAAGAATACTGTTCCGTGTGTCATGGAATTCTACTCAATATTGATCCAGGGCAGAACTCAGACGTATAGTTAGCAGAGTAAAAAACTTAAACATGTTGCAGGCTTCACAAAAATAGACCAGAGGCAATTATATTTCATCCAGCAGAGCTTTACTGCTACTGAAGGCAAATGAGCATCATGTTCACAAATCCAATACATTCAGGATTGGCCCTGTTCAAAAGAAATCCAGTTGCAGCAGACTTAACTTAAACTTACATTAACTTATAATAAGTCTAAACCTTTCGACTGAGCATACTATGTGCAGAACACCACACCAGAAGGAAAAGAGATAGAAACAGAAAGGGAAATCCAGGCTCCTTCTGGCCCTAATATTATAATCAGCATGGCTTTGACAGAAAGAGATAACAGAGCCAGTTTACTCAGCTTCTCTGAAGGAATAACCTAGACATCATGAACCTTCTGCTAGTTTCTTTCACACAGAGAAGCTTCCAGAACCCTCTTGAATTCATTAGAATAGGAAAGATCTCTGCACGTCAGATCAATACTTTCTGCACTAAGAAATGCAAACTGACACAGAGACCGCTGAAAATTGAATTTAACCTTAACACAACTCAGGCTACAATCCTGAACACACACATTAGGGAATAGGCTTCATCGAACATAGTGAGATGTACCTCTGAGTAAATGTGGGTAAGATTGGGCTGTCAGATTTACCTGAATTAGCATCCCAGTAAAAAGCAGAGACATCACCTTGCCAACAAAGGTCCATATAGTAAAAGCTATGGTTTTCCCAGTAGTGATGTATGGAAGTGAGAGCTGGACCATAAGGAAGGCTGATCGACAAAGAATTGATGCTTTTGAATTATGGTGATGGAGGAGACTCTTGAGAGTCCCATGGACTGCAAGAAGATCAAACCTATCCATTCTGAAGGAAATCAGCCCTGCGTGCTCACTGGAAGGACAGATCCTGAAGCTGAGGCTCCAATACTTTGGCCACCTCATGAGAAGAGAAGACTCCCTGGAAAAGACCCTGATGTTGGGAAAGATTGAGGGCACAAGGAGAAGGGGACAACAGAGGACGAGATGGTTGGATAGTGTTCTTGAAGCTACCAGCATGAGTTTGACCAAACTGCGGGAAGCAGTGGCAGACAGGAGTGCCTGGCGTGCTCTGGTCCATGGGGTCACGAAGAGTCTGACACAACTAAACGACTAAACCACAACAACAACAACAAGCTCACTGGGATGCTATTTTTTTGCCATCATGCTGTGCTGTGAGTGAATGTGGATGAGACCTTCAGAAACTGCAGGTGCCAAGTTGTCACTGCATTCACTCCTCAAATCAAGTAGTTTTGCCATGGGCAAGGGACTTGCGTTTATGTTTCTCTGCTACAGACATTGTAATGCTGTAGTTGAGAAGTATGGGTGAAAGTCTAGTTTGACCTACATCAGTAACAGCTTGAACATTTACTTTAAATCAGACAGGCTTTCAAAACCATCATACCCAGTAGCACAAATATAAGTGATGAACTATGCTTTGTTTCCCATCTTTCCTTCTCTTAGACGCAAACAACATGTGATATAAAATGGAGGGTTTTAACTGGTCCCCATCAGGTCTCACCTCATAAGGAAGCATAAACCCTTTGCCTTAGGTCATGGACTGGGAGTGAAGGTGGATCAGGGATCTCCAGCCAGGGACGAGGGAGAAAGTCAAGTCAGTTTGCATTTAAAGCTGAATCTATCAAATTTACACTTTCCGAAAACAATATGAGAACCATATTTGCTTGAAATCTCCACATATTTGAATTTTGCCATTCAGTTCTCCAACCAAAGAATTCTTTACAAAATTGCATATACAGTTGTACCTCGGGTTAAGTACTTAATTCGTTCCGGAGGTCTGTTCTTAACCTGAAACTGTTCTTAACCTGAAGCACCACTTTAGCTAATGGGGCCTCCTGCTGCCACTGCACCACCGGAGGACGATTTCTGTTCTCAACCTGAAGCAAAGTTCTTAACCTGAAGCACTATTTCTGGGTTAGCGGAGTCTGTAACCTGAAGCGTATGTAACCTGAGGTACCACTGTACAGAGGAAGGCATGCATTAAAAACAAATATGGAAGTGAAAATAACTTACAAAGAGCATCCCATTGCCTGCAAAAATGTGTTCGTTAGTCAAAACCGCCAACAAAAATGTGTTTATGAAGACAAAATTGCACTAAAATGCACTAAAAGAACTTGCATCAGGTTGTTTTTGTTTTTTTAAAAGAAACTCGCAGATTGCTACAGAAATGTGAAGAACTGGACTTAAGATTGGAAAAAATGAGAAACTGGGAGAACTTGCTGATTTTTTCATTCACATTTCCTGCCCACCCATCATCCCTCGACCCTCCTGCAGAAACAGATACAGGGCAGTGTGACTGGTTCTGCCACACTGGGCACCAAGCCTAGGAGGCACCCACAGGGCATTGCAACTATGACATAGTGAGTTGAGCAAAACAGAAGGTTAGAGGCACTGAGGCACTGAATTCTGGCCTCATGCAGGGCACCACTGAAATTTCAAAGACCAAAGTCTGCCCCTGCCTCCTGCCAGGCTGCCAGCTGCTTCCACTTTCTTACTTGTTGCTACTCCCAGCCTCCAGTATTCCTTCTTGCTATCCAGGGTGAAATCTACACACATATAAAAAAAAGATGTGAAAATGCTTTTTTTAAAAAAAAAAAGTTTTGAAAAATACATTGAATTTTGCATAACTCACTGTTGCCATCTAGTGTCACATTTGTATACTGCACTTTACAACACATTTAAAATGCTTTATTTGCAGCTGTGTATATAAGCCCCTGGTGTCCATCTGCCTTTTCCTACTGGGTGTCTTATGGCATGGCTTCTAGGAGTGCCACCATCACTTGGTCCTTTGGTAATGTGGTGCCACTGTTCCTTATGTGATCTCTGTAACAGTTACCTGGAGGAAGGTCAATAAGCCTTTTCCATTTCAGGTGGTAAAATAACTATTTCCCCTCACTGCTCACGTAGGATTTTTCACCTTCATTTTGGAATCAGCCCTGTCACAATGCCAGCTCTGCTTAAATGAGCATAGTATTATGCTGGCTCTAGCCAACACTTGTTTATTAAAAGGTCATAATTGGAGTCATCTTTTGCATGCAGCTATTGCAGGTGATTGCCTGTAGCAACAAATGTATATTGTGCACAATTTTGGAGCTGGTTGTCTATTTTCTGTTTTGCCCTGTGGCAGCTACATCCCTTGGGCTAATTCTGGCCATGAAAATTCATGCAGTGTTTTAAACCATGCCAACAATAATCACAGAAGAAGAAAAAATCACCGAGTTTTAGGAAGAGGAAGGCATAACTAGAAAAATATACAGTGGTACCTCTAGTTATAAACTTAATTCGTTCAAGAAGTCTGTTCTTGACCTGAAACTGTTCTTAACTAGAGGCATGCTTTCGCTAATGGGGCCTCTTGCTGCTGCTGCGCCGCTGGCACACAATTTCCGTTCTCATCCTGGGGCAAAGTTCTCAGTTCGAGGTAACTCTTCCAGGTTAGTGGAGTTTGTAACCTGAAGCGTTTTTAGCCTGAGGTGTTTGTAACTCAAGGTACCAATGTATAAACCTAGACAGTGCTGTGCAAATGTTCTCAAGGTTCGATTTTTGCCTCAAAAGTAGTGTGTTAGAGAACAGACCATCCCCCAGATCTTTAGACTACCTCTGTTGGCATTGCTAGGTTTTTTGGGGGGGGCAGGGGTTTGATACCTGCTGACCAATGGGTGCCCATGAATTCAACCGCAAAGCTAACATTTCATATACAGAGGTCATGTGTGTTGCAATGTATGTAAAAGGGACCCCTGACCATTAGGTCCAGTCATGACCGACTCTGGGGTTGTGGCGCTCATCTCACTTTATTGGCCAAGGGAGCTGGCGTACAGCTTCTGGGTCATGTGGCCAGCATGACTAAGCCGCTTCTGGCGAACCAGAGCAGCGCACGGAAACGTCGTTTACCTTACCACCAGAGTACCTATTTATCTACTTGCACTTTGACATGATTTCGAACTGCTAGGTTGGCAGGAGCAGGAACCGAGCAATGGGAGCTCACCCCGTCATGGGGATTTGAACCGCTGACCTTCTAATCGGCAAGTCCTAGGCTCTGTGGTTTAACCCACAGCGCCATCCGCGTCCATGCAATGTATGAGTGTGGACTTAAAATACTGTATGTCCTAGGGATGGGTTCAGTAGACACACTCCTTACCCCCTCCTCTCATTCAACTATTTGTACATGGTTTGAATATCTGCAGAGGGCTCCGATCAGTGTCCTGACTGCATTGTGCTGCCAGAACTGCTTGTTATTCATCGAGTCTCATATTCCCCCCTTTATTTATGGTTCCATGGCTGCTGCATGTTGTTATGCTGCAAAATTTCACTCTGATTAAAAGCACTTTAGAAGCTCCAGCTGGAAATGCCCATAAATAAACAAAAACAAAGTACTAAATCCAAGACTGTCCTTCCCAGAGGTGTTGTTAACTATTAATTAATACTGCTGATAAAACATTTGGCTGTCAAAGGTGCACTTTTTGAACTTTGCATGTGTGTTTTTATGTCTCCATCAAACATTAATGCACGTAGATTGACATAAACTGAAATAATCGTTTATGATCATTGCAGACACAGCTCCACTCAAGGGGGCATTTGTGGGTTTTTTGTGATCTTCAACTTGCCTGCTTGTTAGGGGTCATTTACACCATCAGCTTAAGGAATAAATCTGGGTGCAGTGCACTTGGCAATGTTGTGTGCCTTGCTTTGAAGAGAACCCAAAAGAAATATAGGCTTGAAGATATAAACGTGCATTGGCAAATCCTGTACATATTTAGTCAGAAGATACTTCACTGGATGCAGATATCCCATAAAATATAAAGTGGCACAGACATGTATGGATTGTCAGCCTCCCAACTTAGTTCTGCATTGCATTGCATTCCAGAGGCAGGAGGCTGAGATTTCCAAGCCATCAGGGAAAATGTAAAAATCATTATAGTCTAGGGGAGAGTATTGTTTGGTTCATATCTTTTTAAAAAGGGACCCAATCAGCAGTCCCCAGAATGCAGAATGCATTTGGACTGCACCATTCCATGAATTTTGTGATTTAATTTCGGTTCAAACATCCATACGAAAATGTGTTTTATCTGGAAAATGCACACAAAAATGATATTGTTACATGCCAGTATAATCTCTGAGTGGTGTGAGATTCCTGGCATTCCAGGTGCTTACTCAAGGTTCATGCTTCCTTTGGGAAATGAGGCACAGTGGAGACTGTGCTGTCTTTATGGTATATGTTACAGATGGGTAGCCGTGTTGGTCTGCCATAGTCGAAGTAAAAAAATTCCTTCCTGTAGCACCTTAAAGACCAACTAAGTTAGTTCTTGGTATAAGCTTTCGTGTGCATGCACACTTCTTCAGATACACAGTGTATCTGAAGAAGTGTGCATGCACACGAAAGCTTATACCAAGAACTAACTTAGTTGGTCTTTAAGGTGCTACAGGAAGGAATTTTTTTACTTCGTTTATGGTATATGGTTTATTTACATGTATATACAACCTGAACCTGCGATGGAGGGGTTCACAGCATTAAAACCCACAAAGGGTCTTGCTACCCTCATAGCTGCAGTCTTGGATTCAAACAGAAATCAAACATTGTACTCTGCTTCTCCAGCTTTCCAGCTTTATGCCTAGGTCACATCACAGCCAAACTCAACTTTGAACTCTGGCTTTTGTCTTTCTTGCTATCTACAAGCTGGAAGGGTGGCCCCAACAATTTGCCATCTCACACAGAACCTCTTCCCTTTGTTTTTGTAATAGTCCATCACCCAGGCAATTACTTCCTACAGAAGGTAAAGGTAAAGGACCCCTGGACAGTTAAGTCCACTCGCAGATGACCCCAGAGTTGTGGCGCTCATCTTGCTTTACAAGCCGAGGGAGCTGGCGTTTCTCCGCAGACAGTTTTTCCGGGTCATGTGGCCAGCATGACTAAGCCGCTTCTGGTGCAACGGAACACCGAAACCAGAGCAGCACATGGAAACCCCGCTTACCTTCCTGCCCGAGAGGTACCTATTTGTCTACTTGCACTTTTTGGTGTGCTTTCGAACTGCTAGGTTGACAGGAGCTGGGACTGAGCAACAGGAGCTCACCCCATTGTGGGGATTTGAACCGCCAACCTTCTGATCGGCAAGCCCAAGAGGCTCAGTGGTTTAGACCACAGCACCACCCGCGTCCCTTCCTACAGAAGCTAGCCTTGCTTATATTTTAACACTTACAGGACCCAGGTATTATAGAGGTCTGGCACACACAAACTCAAAGCAGCTTTAGGTAGGAAATGCTTAAATATGTATGTTCAGGAAAAGTGCATACAAAAGTACACATTTTAGAGAAAACACATGCAACTTAAGTTCACATTTTTGGGCAAAAACAACAACCGTGCAGTAAGCAGGACAGTATGGATTTATGATTGAACACATGTGGAACTAACATGTAACATAAATAGACTGATCCATTCATTCCTAAAACTAAGGAGTCATAAATTTCTTTTGCTAAAAATCGTATACACTTATCACTTGTCCATTTGCGCAAGATGAGTCACACTGAGAACACTATCCATTATCATTTATTTGCACCTTGCTGTTTCCTTGCCACCAGTGGATCGTTCCCTTTACCACTGAAAATCAAAAGAGTACCGTGTTTTGAATTTGTCCATATATTACAGCTAATAAAGAAACTTTAAAAGTTTTACTGTTTGCCAAACAGTAACAATGTTAATATACATAATTAGTCTTCTTAGGAAAAAATAGGAAGTTTCAGTCCCTTTTTCTCCCTGGCATGTTTATCTATAAAAAAGCAGGTCTTTGTTCCCCTAGCAATTAGGGTGTGTTACAAAAAGGCATCTCATTGTTAGTCTGACAGTTCATAGTTAGTCAACTGATGCAGAAAATGGTTCTTCAAAAAAAATTATACAGCTAATCAGCTTTCAAATAAACACTTGAAGAGCTACTGTCACCATAAGTCAATGTTCGGCTTGATAATTAAAAATTGGGATTTATGTATAGGTAAAGGTGTCATTTCCATGTGAAAATAACTGAATAGCCAAGTGAAGAACTCCAGCAAAGTGGAAATTACTTGAAACTGGGAGTGGAATATGACAGCCATAGAATATGACAGCCACCATTAGGTTGACACTTGCCCTTCATCTACACCATATCTGCGACATTGCACACAGAATTTATCTGCCATATATATTTGCTGATGCACAAAGCTTTGATGGCATGAAGTTTGTATGAGTCCATTGTCATGGGCAGGACACAGATGGAGAACAGACCACTAAATTTTAGTCTACGATGACTATACACATGACAGCATGCATATATATATATATATATATATATATATATATATATAATTCGTATCAAAATTTTCAGGTTAAGAGAACAGGGCTCTTAACTGAAGGGAGCTATGAGGGATTCCAGTAGACGCTGACAGCTGAGGAGTGGGACTCAGAAGTAGATAATGATGATGAGCTTGTCCTTCAGGACATATAAGGCCAATGTCTGAGCCAGCAGCTCCGGGTATAGGGGGCAGAGGGGGCTTCAGCTGCCCCAATATTTTTTGGGCAAGGGGCAGCACCCACCCAATATTGAGGTGGGCCACCCCCCACTGCCTTTGGATGCCCTTTGTGTGCCTCAGCCCCAGCTGCCACCAGGCAGCTGTGACTGGGATGAGCAAGCGCGGAGATCGCCCTATGTGCATCCCACCCAGTGCTCTCCAGGCAGCACCCCATGATGCATTCCATGACTGCGCCCCCTCAACGTGAGGGTCAAGTTGGTGCCCCTGGTCTGAGCACTGTCTCATGGGCCCCAGGCACAGAGGAGGAGGAGCGGGAGTAGAGTGATAGAAGAAAGTCACGAACAAAAAAATGAGGTGAGCTACGTACAAAGGGAATTTGGGCTGCCTCAGTGAAGATCACAAGGTGGGGGAGACTCCTACAACCCAGACAGAGCTCACAGAAGTTTGTAATTGCGCAGACAGGCAGAGACCCCCCAACCCTGGGCGACACCCGCATGGAATAATGACTCAAGACAGCATGTTATGGGATTAAAATTTGGCCACAACTTTATTAAAACTTCAGATGTAGGGAGACCTTGGCTCAGGCATTGGGAGTTTAACCCTCCCAGTCCCTGGCCCAGGATCTGGGGAACATCAGGGTTATCCAGAATGTGTGGGGATTGGGCTGGCTCTGGAGAACATATGTTCAAGCAGAGAGCCTGCCCCCCGTTTCGCCGCCGTCGCAGGGGAGAGCAATGACAACCTCTCGGCGTATGGCCAGTGCCTCCCCTCAAAACAACCCCTTTAACGGGGAACCCTGGGATCACCGCCGCAGGTGGGGGTGGGTCACCGCTTCATGCCCCCTCCCCATTTAGGGAAGATAGACTAAAGGCCTGAAACCGCCAAAGTTGTGACGTTTTGCTACAGGGAAGGCAAAACCTGCCAATGCAGGAGAATTCCTTTCCGGCCCTTCAACAGTGACCATAACATAGCAGCGCCCGCGTACCTGTGAAGAAGAGATTAACCTTCAAAAGAAGGCTTAACTAAGGGAGGGCAGGGTGGGAGAAGCTCTGAAGCTGACTGAGAATTCCCAGGTAAGTTTCGCCCACTATTGTGTGGGCTGGGCGATCCCTCCCCTTACCTGTCCAACTCTCTCCTGGCAACACCTCCCCAGCTGGGATTGGGTAACTGGCAGAGGTAGGCGGCTACCTCCAGGTGTCCAGCCGGGGGGGGCATATCTAGGCTGTACTGCCAGGAGCCATATGGGATCGGGGGGGCTGTGCATGACCGTGCAAAAGGCGCCCCCCATTTGATGTGGGGAGCAGTTATTGATGACCCATTTGCCATTTGATCAACTAAATTTAAAAACATCTTGATACTAAGAAAAAAATCTTCTTTTATTTTGCGTGTTCTTATTGTTGTTAAGTTTTTATGTTGTGCCAAATGTAATGTTTTTCTTTTGTGTTTTTGTCTATGTGTTATAAGAGAAAACTAAATTTTTTTTGGGGGGGGGATATATCTTAATACTATAAACCCTCAATAGAGTTACCTTTCTGAGACACTGAAGATGATGTAAGATAATATACCATTTAATAAACCAAGATTGCTCACTCTTCTTAGAAGAAATGACTCTGTTGTGTTGTGCTTGTGATGGGGGAAGTCTCTGAAACAGTGGTACTTCAGGTTACATACGCTTCAGGTTACATACGCTTCAGGTTACAGACTCCGCTAACCCATAAATAGTGCTTCAGGTTGAGAACTTTGCTTCAGGATGAGAACAGAAATCGTGCTCCGGCGGCGCGGCGGCAGCAGGAGGCCCCATTAGCTAAAGTGGTGCTTCAGGTTAAGAACAGTTTCAGGTTAAGAACGGACCTCCGGAATGAATTAAGTACTTAACCCGAGGTACCACTGTACTTATTGGCTGAGCTAATGTGGTGACACAGAAAGTTCCATTGCACAGAAGAAAGATCAGTTGGACTTTTACAAGTACGTGGAAAGATTGGCTGGAATGGAAGGGGATGGCCTTAGGATTCAAAAGAAGCCTGACCAGTGCACAGAGATGTTGGGCAACACAGAGCCCAAAGGCAAGGTGGCTGAAATAAATGTGCTAAGTAGGCAGTTAGTTGTGTGTGAGAGAGAATCTGAAAGAAAGGCAGCTGGAGAACAAGGGCTTGTCCCTACCTCGGCTTATTGTGGATTGTGGACCCTTTGTGCCTCCTTTAATTCCCTGTGGTATTCGCCTCCAAGTACTGGTGTCCCACAATATCAAGATCTCCCTGGTCTGCCGGGATGCCAGCCAGGGTAGGTCACCGGCAAACAGGCCCCAACAAGCCTGGGAGAGGAGCCAGCCTTTCCCGAGGGGGCCAGTTTTCAACACTTAGATCCAGAGATTCCTTATGCAATTGAAGTAGCTCTCTGATCAGATTTTCAAAGTAATAATACGCACCACCACAGAGGAGTCTATAAGTAACATCTGGCACTTTAATTGGAAAGCCATTCCATTACACATGCAAAATATTCTCCACACCTAGTTTCAAGTAGCTGTCTAGGTTTTGAAGACTGGTTTAATATTCTAATATACACTGGGAAATGTATCATATGATGTACTTGGTCTTAAACAAAAATTTGTGACTCAGCCAAGAGTCCTTTGTCCCTGTTGCACTGCAATAATAATAGTATATTTGTTTACTTCTGTTTAATTGTTAGACCATGAGTTCTCTTTGAACTCCATTTTCTTGCTTTCAGATCTTTTAGCAACAAAAGTTTCTGTTAAATAAAACTGGGGAGTTCTGTATCCCTTCCTCTTCATTTAGCAATGAATATTGATTTCTAGAGGGGTCCAATATCTATTAATGAATCTGAAAAATACTTACATGAAAGCAAATTTATCTGTACATTATGAATTGAAGCTTGTTTTTGATTGGGTTGGTGTCCCAAATTTACCCAGATTATTCAGTTTCACTTGCCCCATGCTGATATCCATTTGTGGGCCTCAAAATAACCTGCACACGTGATTTGCTAACCTTGATTAGCAATAAGTCTAGTTAGACAACAACACACATTGTCACAATGACAGCATACTATAATCTACTATCTTCTTGCTAATGACAGGAAAGTGTTCAAGTAGCAGGAAACCAAGTCTGTTAACTGTAGCTTAATTCTGAAAAGTGTTATATCTGAAAAAAAGAAGCATCAAACAATTTTTCCAGATAATATCAACAACTGATGGTCTTGATGATTTTCTGTGGTTAGATGCTGCCATTATAATTTCTAAAGGGACCATTAAATATGGATATAAAGGTCTTTTATTTTATTTCTGAAAGGGAAGAAAATCTAATTAACTGTTTAATGCTACTCATTGAATGGCTTTTGTTGTTTCCTTCATTGGCTTCATAATTGCATTGCTGATTTTTAATTAAGCATGCATTATGTGAAACAGGCTACATAAATAATGGCACCAAGGCACACTTTAATATCTGTTCATCATTCATTTAGCAGGTACAAAGGGCAGGGAAAATCATTATTGAAGCACGTTCAAACAGTGTAAAGCATGAGAGATCGCATGGCCATGCTCGTTATCTGATTAACTTTGGTGACAAATTTACAATATAAACTCACTGAAAAGATTGGAAAGATTTATCGGAGTGTTTAGTTTATTGTTTGTTATCCTCATCCAGCCTTCCATGGATCATCACACTGATGGGCTTCGCTCTATTTCTCTCTGGCAGGTTACTGTTTTATTTTATTTTATTTTTTATTTCAGTTGCTCAAAATTTAACATAGCATTGGTTTTCTGCTTTGCTTTCAACTAGGCAGTAGTGTGGCAGAGGGAAGAGAAAGAATGAATCAATGGCTGTTCAGCATTTTTATGAAGTGGATGATGCAAAACTTAGGAAGGAAGTGCTGTTCTCTTCCTATTTTATTTTACAGATGCTGGCATGATGGCAGATTTGGATGGCCCTTGCCCTAGGCTGCAATCAAAGACTCTTCAGAAGATGCCTGAGGAAAATAAGCAGCTGCGAACCCCCAGCTGATCACACAAACAAATAATCCCAAGAGTGATGGTAAAGCAAGGTCTGAACTTGGTTGTGCATATGAATGCAGTCTGGGAGCATGAGACCTCTCGATTCTGCAAGTTTCTGTGGTAGAACGCCTTACGGATCATTTCCTTCAGGGTGCACAATGAGCACTCACACTTTACATTCATAGCTGTCAACTTTTCCCTTTTCTTGTGAGGAATCCTATTCGGAATAAGGGAATTTCCCTTAAAAAAAGGGAAACGTTGACAGCTATGTTTACATTGTGGGTGCCCTTTGCAGGATTGCGCATGGTGCTACAGTTCCCAGGGAACTTACTGGCAAAAAGGGGCTGGCTTGCCTCTCAGTCTTAATTTTTGGAGATTCACGTCCAGCCTCAGTAATCAAGTTTCTTGCTGGGAGGTGGGACCAGTCCCAATTATATATAGGGGGTGGAGCCGACAGTAGCCAGGCAGTCGGCTCTGGAGATTCACCCTCCCTGCCCTCCCTTTGTTTAATGTTTCTTGCTTGCAAGTTAACTTTTTCTTCCTGTTTAGCAGGTGCTACTATGGTCTTTGACTGCTTGCTGTTGAAGGACCGGGAAGAAATTTTCCTGCATTGGCAGGTTTTGTCTTCCCCATAGCAATTCATCACAACTTTGGCGGTTAGGGCCTTGGGTGGAATCCTTTAGTCTTTTCTTCCCTATAATGGGGGTGGGCGTGAAGTGGTGACTCACCCCCCTGCCGCGGCGATTCCAGGGTCCCCTCTTAAAGGGGTTATATATATGGGTGTCACTGGCCATACACTGAAAGGTTGTCAGTGAGCTACCCTGCGTGTGGGGATATGGGCTGGGCTGCCTGCTACACTTATGTCTCACAGAGCACCCCCATATCCCATTTACCCTGATGAGCCCCAGTTCCCCCCAGTTGGAGGGCTGGGAGGGATACACGCCCAAGGCCTAAGCCAAGGTCGTCCTACATTTGGAAGTTTAATAAAGTTGTGGCCTAATTTTAATTCCATATAACGATGTCAGAATCTTTATTACTTCCTTATGATCCCTGGGGGCTGGGCTGTTGCTGCCTGGTCACGCAAACTGGTCCCAATATGTGCACGGATCTGTTGGGTCTATTTTTCTTGACCCCGTCGTAAATTTATCTATCGAAACAGGAATAAAGTATGGGTTTTTTGTGGTGTCATAAAAGTCTTTCTCTCTATGTGTGTGTTTTAAGCAAAGAGGGGTTTTTATATATATATAAAAATGTTCCTTTCCATGTAAAAGTGCCAGGGAGCATTTAGAACTTCGGATGCCATCAGGGAAAGAGCTAACATCTGTTTTAAATGCTAATGATGTAACTGACATTTCGAGGAATTGTATTCTAAAAGTGAAAGAAAATACATGGCTAAGTACAAGTGCTAACCTTTTATTCTGTACAAGGCTGAATCTCAGGTATGCTTTAAATATCATTTTAAAATAACGGCATGTCGCATTTGTCTCTGATCACAGTGGTTGTTCTTCCATAAGGTGTTCCTGTCTTCCCATTTGTACCTACTGATAGTTCTGTTGTAATTTTTTGCAATTATACACTACCTCTTTTTTTCCCCGTAAACCCCTTTGAGACAACTAAAGAATGGGTAGAATTAGATGTGATATTTACAAAGCTAGCAACAATATATTGTTAGAATTAGCACAACTTGGGCTACAGTTCTAGTTCTACTTATAGAACTGAGGGGGACTTACATTTGAGTAAAATTGCTTAGGACTGGTCTATTAATAGATGCAGACATAGATAGAATTGCAATCTGTATTCCATCATTCTTCTAAAAGCAGCAAATATCAGTTATGTAAACCCCTCCCCCATATCTTCACAGACCTTGAATTCTGCCCAATGTACTTAAGGTTGGTCTACTCTGAGAATGACTTACATTGGCTATCACCCATGAAACCAAATCTTCATATAGACATTCTGTTACTAAAGGAAAAATAAGTTGACCAACATTGCATATTTTTTTTTACAGTTTATATCCCATTATTTCTCTAAGAGGCTCTGAGCTGTTTCTGCAAATGTTAACTACTTCTTCTTCTTGTTGTTGTTAAAATGCTCACACAAAGATGATATTTCTGTTGCTGGTGTTCTTGCTGACATGGAAAGGTGAATTTCTATGGGCAGTGACTGGCGGACAAATAAGACTTACTCTCTTCTCTTCAGCCATTGAACAACCTCAACAAGCAAATTGTAAGCATCCCCACTGCTTCAACCATTCCATTTGAAAGGGCAATTTTGATATTTTCTTTTTTTGTTCTTCTTAAGCTAACATACCAGAACCAAAATACTCTCAAAAAAATAAACAAGTGCGCCCTTAACGTTGACTTGCCAATTAAAATTTGGCACCACTGATTAAAATTAGTACCACCAATTACTGTGCTGATTAAACCGATTAAAGCTTGCTGCTTTCATGGGAAGGCCTTCTGATATGAGTGCTGACCTACACTTTCCGAATTAGCAAAGGAACAACTTTGCTGCTATTGCACCTTTTCACCATGCTGGTGAAGACTGAAAGTTTAGATGTTCCCTAAACATTTCCAAAAGAAAAAAGAAAAAAACACTCTTTCCTTTCCTTTTTTGTTTTTTGCACATTTCATTTTTTTTAAAAAAAATATTTTTTATTAAAGTTTTTCTTGGTTTACAAAAGTATGTGCATTGCCTCTTTTTTCAGGTTGTGTTTCTTACAGAACAGTTACATTTGTTGTGAGTCATTAGTGATGTATACAGTAAAAGGGATGCGGGTGGCACTGTGGTCTGAATCACTGAGCCTCTTGGACTTGCCGATCGGAAGGTCAGCGGTTCAAATCCCTGCGATGGGGTGAGCTCCCGTTGCTCGGTCCCAGCTCCTGCCAAACTAGCAGTTCAAAAGCACACCAGTGCCAGTAGATAAATAGATACAGCTGTGGCGGGAAAGTAAATAGCGTTTCCGTGCTCTCTGGTTTCCGTCATGGTGTCCCGTTGCACCAGAAGAGGTTTAGTCATGCTGGCCACATGGCACGGGAAGCTGTCTGTGGACAAACACTGACTCCCTCGGTCTGAAAGTGAGATAATAATAATAATAATAATAATAATAATAATAATAATAATTTTTATTTATACCCCGCCCTCCCCGGCCAAAACTGGGCTCAGAGCAGATATATGTATAACACATTAACATAAAGTCAGACAATCAATTTAAAATGCATCCTAAAATCATGATGAGATGAAATGAGCGCCACAACCCCATAGTGGCCTTTGACTGGACTTAACCATCCAGGGGACCTTTAAAGGTAAAGGTAAAGGGATCCCTGACCATTAGGTCCAGTCACGGACGACTCTGGGGTTGCGGCGCTCATCTCGCTTTATTGGCCAAGGGAGCCGGCGTAAAGCTTCCAGGTCATGTGGCCAGCATGACTAAGCCGCTTCTGGCGAACCAGAGCTGTGCATGGAAATGACTTTTACCTTCCCGCCGGAGCGGTACCTATTTATCTACTTGCACTTTGACGTGCTTTCAAACTGCTAGGTTGGCAGGAGCAGGGACCAAGCAACGGGAGCTCACCCCATCATGGGGATTCGAACTGCGGCCTTCTGATCAGCAAGCCCTAGACTCTGTGGTTTAACCCACAGCGCCACCTGCGTCCCTTTACCTTTACCTAAAAGGTTTGGAAAGAAAAATGGGGAGGAGGTCGTAAAACTTATATTCTTTTCAAAAGTCTTTTCTTGACATTTAAACTTCAGGACATCTTCCTGCCTTCTTCATTCTTTCCCCCTGTCCCTTCACTTATGGTTGTGGTGTTGTGTCCATAGCAGTTGTGGGAGGGAGGATATTAATTTCCAGCTTCCTTTCTTCTTTTAAAGAGTAAGTTTCCTGCATTTGTGGAACCTGAGCTTTACGACAGTAAGTTACCATTTTTGTGAGAAAGAAGCCTGATTCCCTCTCATAGCATCTTGCTCACTCCACCCGCCCCCTAAAATCTTGTGGACAGCTATGCATGTCACAGTGAGATTGCGCCCGCTTATACAGATGTGGAGATGTTTGTCTAGTTAACATGGACTGCATTTCACCATTATAGACCCTGAATATTCTAATATTTTCATAAAGGGATTTTCCCTCCCAAAACTGTCTGAAATTTAGTTTGCTAGTGTATATTTTCTAGCACTGTAAGTTGTCCAAATTTCAGACAGATCTGATAGAAATGACTAAGACAGAGCAGCTTTAATTTGTTCTGCTGTTTGGCCAAACAAATGTGGCTGCTTTTTGTGCACCCAAAACATACATCCAGAGCCATTTTTCCTCCCATTTCCCCCCAGATTAGAGGAAATTGCAGGGATCGTTCTCTTCTTGTTTTCCCCAAAATCTGTTGTATATTTTTCAACTTCTTTGATGCTAAATCCTGGTTGTTATGAATTAGAAATGAATTGTGTGCAAATAGTGCACTGCGTGGCAACTGGGGTAGATGAATGTGGTTTGGTTTGGGGGAAAATGAGAAACTGAGAGAAAACAAAGTTCCATTTGTCCCATTTCAAAATCAGTTCGCAAATTTTTTAAAGTCTGTATGGAATACTGCACATTTGCTGCATTCTTGCAATGCAGGAATGTTTTGCCCAATGTGGGGCTCAAACACACAACCCTGAGATTAAGAGTTTCATGCTCTACTGTAGCCTTATGAGGCTTTGCCTTCGGGTGGGAAAAAGTATTGCACCAGGGAAAGGGAGATGGGAGTCAAGACAGACACTCAAGGAATAGTTTCGGAGAAAAAGCTTTATTTCTACCATCCATGAACTGGTAGAAGGAACAAGTGTGATAGATTCACAAACAAGCACGGGTTCACAGTCATTTGCACAGATCCCTCCCCTTTCTCCTCCTCCATGATGTGTTTCCTGAGCATGAACAGAAAGCTCCTGTCTTGGGACTCTTTGGGACTCTTCCCAGGAAAGGGGACGAGAAGCCAAGGGTGTGGGTCGAGGAGCCTTGTGGTTCAGCATGTTCAAGATGTGTTACAACCGAATGAGATAAGACTCAGTTCTCAGGCTTGCTTTGAACAGAGCCTATTCATTAGCCTTTTGAAGCCTTCTCGTACTGATAAAAGTAACGGTTTGCCTTTGCACAGCATCTTGTGAGAAAACAGAGGAAAACTTTAGAAAACAGAAAAGGAATTTTGGACAGTTTTGAGGCAAGGGGTGATTATTAAGGGGGGTGTGACTTCGGGCCTAGGTGGGGTCACCTGTCCTCACCTCCTTCACTACGGACTAAGCTATACATAATCGTTTATGAACTGGATTGGGAAAATTAATAGTGAACACTGATCATATTTGGTTTTTGTTCCTGGCCACAAACATACACAGGAACTGAAGTAATTTTAGCATCTGTGTCTGCTTAGAGTAGAATTCTCAGCCATGTGGTTGCCTACATAATGTCAAAGCATCATTGTGTTTTGGCTTGTTTCATAAAGTGCAAATAACACATTGCAACCCTCCCTGCTGGCAACTGAAGATTTTGATGGCAGAGTTGAGAGGTGGAAGCACTAGTAACTTTCAGCAGGGGGCTGAAACTAACAAACCATTATTTCTCTCTTCTCTGACTTTTTTTCTCTCTCTCCCTCCATCCCACTTCTTCTCCCCTAGTCACCCACACTCACAGATTGACCTCTTCCCGATGGCCAACCATCACAGCATGGGTAGGGAAAACATCTAGAAGTCTGAGAAGTCAGCTCAGGCAAATAAACTAAGTGAAATCAGGAAATTGGGATTGCCAGCTCTTCACATTCATGTAAAAAGCAGCTACTACTCCCAATTGAAGAATTGATGCTTTTGAATTCTGGTGCTGGAGGAGACTCTTGAGAGTCCCATGGACTGCAAGAAGATCAAACCTATCCATTCTGAAGGAAATCAGCCCTGAGTGCTCACTGGAAGGACAGATCCTGAAGCTGAGGCTCCAATACTTTGGCCACCTCATGAGAAGAGAAGACTCCCTGGAAAAGACCCTGATGTTGGGAAAGATGGAGGGCAAAAGGAGAAGGGGACAACAGAGGACGAGATGGTTGGATAGTGTTTGCGAAGCTACCAGCATGAGTTTGACCAAACTGTGGGAGGCAGTGGAAGACAGGAGTGCCTGGCGTGCTCTGGTCCATGGGGTCACGAAGAGTTGGACACAACTAAATGACTAAACAACAACAACAACAACTCACATCAAGATTACAGTGTGGGGGTGGCAGTTAATCATTTCCCCCTTCTCCCTATTATTACCTTTGCTATTTTCTGAATGTAACCCCACCCCCAATCACATACATACACAATCTGCAACCTGCCCTGTTTAACTAGAGTCACCCTGCTGCAAAAGGCCAATGTTGTGCATGTCTAGGCACAAATTTGCAATTTACTCTTCTCCCTCTTTCTCATGCTGACATGTGTCTCTCTGTGATAAAAGAAAAACTAGTCTAAGTGTCCATCTGCCCCTACCTTGAGTCCCCTCCTGAATGCTCCATCTGTCAGGTTTGTTTCCGGAAGAAGAATCTGTTTTAAACAGATTTATACATGAAATTTCACATTTCCGACCTGATTGAGCTTTGCTCTCATCAAACTATCTCTTGTGTCAAGCACCCACTTACGTTGTACAATGTTGGTTAAAAAAAATAACACAACTACTTATTAAGAATGTGTTATGTGTACAATACATATAAAAGAATCAAGCCCCATGCTGTACTATGTTTCTGCAGAATAGTTGTATATCTTCTAGAATATATTTTCCTAAGGCTGTCACCACACTGTAG
Source organism: Podarcis pityusensis (assembly GCF_964106645.2). NCBI lineage: Eukaryota > Metazoa > Chordata > Lepidosauria > Squamata > Lacertidae > Podarcis > Podarcis pityusensis. The sequence goes on from NC_138030.1 coordinate 87,933,263, forward strand.
TTCACATGGCCACAGACAGGTGGCATCATGAAATACAGTGGTCAGGGGTACCTTTACCTTTACTAAACTGAAGGGTTGTGTGTGTGTGTGTGTGTGTGTGTGTGTGTGTGTGTGTGAAGGTCGGTTCCAATTGCTGGATAAACCCTAACTGTTGCTTGTGTGTTTTGCATATATAAACTATTAAAACACACAGAACTAAAAATCTATGACATAGAAAAAACTCCCCCAGAGAAACCGAAAGAACCTCTGAAATTGATGATATATATAACACGTCTCATTATTTTCCTGATCTTTCCCTCTTTCCATACAGAGACATTCTGTGTTTGTTTTACACCTTTTTTTGCAAAGCAGTTTTAGCCACGCAGGTTTGAACCATTGTTGCACAGTGCCTGTGGTTGTGCTTTGGGGTGGGGAACATGAGAGACAAAGTAATCATTCTGAGCAAAGTAATAGCTGTTACTCATTAGTTCAACAGAACATCATATTCCCCATTCCATACTACATGTAGACCTGAATGATGATTGCAGTTGGCTGACTTACATAACAGTTTGCCCAATTAAGCAGACTCCTTTTGTTTTTGTTGAGAAGCTAGTCATAGTAATTCTGTTGCTTGTTTGGGATACTTACCTGCAAAGAAATCGTGCAGATTTCAGATTGGGAAAATCTTAGCTATACACAGCATCCATAACTCAGATTTGATTAACTTTTTAGAGCATGTTCATTAGTTTCCCCAGTAAAGTATGCCAGCAAACCACAAAACCAATGGCTCATGTATTTGTATAGCAGACAAAATCATTTAATGGATCATCTAATCCAATTTGATTGTTTGAAGTGTGGGAATTTTTGTTCATTTAAGAATTTTATTCACTTTAATTTTCATTAGGTTCCGCAAGTACTGCACTGTAGCTGCCATGTTGAAAGTTACGTTATCATAATAAACATCTTCTTGCAAAAGCTTCTCTTGGCTGCCTGGCATCTAAAAAGACCTAATGATTTACTTAACTTTGCATTAGCAAACAATCCATGGGTGACAGTACTACTGTACATGAAGATTATTAACATAAGGATCTGTGGTGTACATTTGAAGCTATCCAACAAAGTCCTAATCAGAGGACTCACTTAAGTTAGTCATGACTATTTAAAGTGAATGAAATGCTTCTGATACTGGTCACAGGGTGATTTTAACTGATGAATCAAATGCCAGCCCTTTTACAGAAACTTAGGGGAGGCCATTGAAAGGCGCTTCCCTTTTTGGCATTGAGAAACTTTTAACGAAATACCCCCATCCCCTTAATTTGTATACATTTGGCCAACAACCAAATCATGCACATTTAACATTGCAAACATTAGACAATCCAAATGTTAATTTTTTGAGGGGTGGTAATTACTGGTAATTACTGACCCTCCAAGTGTCCCTATTTTCCAGGGACAGTCTTGGATTTACAGAAGCCATCCTGGTTTCTGATTTGATCCCGGAATGTCCCACTTTTATTTAGGGGATCACTACAGTGGTACCTCGGGTTAAGTACTTAATTCGTTGCGGAGGTCCATACTTAACCTGAAACTGTTCTTAACCTGAAGCACCACTTTAGCTAATGGGGCCTCCTGCTGCTGCCGTGCCACCGGAGCACGGTTTCTGTTCTTATCCTGAAGCAAAGTTCTTAACCTGAAGCACTGTTTCTGAAGCACTATTAGCAGAGTCTGCAACCTGAAGCGTATGTAACCTGAAGCATATGTAATCCGAGGTACCACTGTATTTTCATTGGAGGGTATGGAGGGTATGGAATTATGTGACCCCCGAGCCAAGGAGATAAGTAAGTATACAACTGAAGTATACAACTGAAGACATCTGAAGGCAGTCCTGTATAGGGAAGTTGTTTTTTTTTAATGTATGATTATGTTGGATGGGGTATAAATAATAAAAATATTAATCTTACTATGGAATAGGACGCCCCTGTTTTCATCAAAGAAATGTCGGAAGGTATGTAATTAACCATGGCTGCTTCAATGAAACTTTACGCTGAGGAAGGAAAATCTCATTGCTTCTCTTCAGGAAGTATTTGTAGAGAAAGTGGGAAGCTGCGATTGTGGTGGAAACGTTTGATGACCGAAAGCATGTTCTTCGGGATCAACTGTGCATGTCACAGAAGGGAAACGCTATAATCTTACTTCAGCAGATCATTCATTTACACTGTTAATACAGGTTGGAGCTATGGCCCATGGAAGCCCCAGCAGGCTTAGCAAGCAGAATAAACCTTAAAATAGATCAGATAATATAAAAGCAAGAGTCCAGGTTCTGACATACAAATCCCAGTGGTCACAAAGGAAAGGGCCTGAACAGAAAGGACAAAGCGAGTGTACATTAATCTTGGTGAACATTGCACTTGTAGACAAAGCAAAGGGTGAAGGATTTGATTTTAAATAAGGAAGCAGAGGAAACGAGGGGAAAAAACTTTTTGAAAACTAGTCAGAATTATGATATTCTCTTTCTCTGTACCTAGGTCTAGATATAATGAAGCTAAAAGTTTATATTCAGCTAGTGTAATGCGGTGGTTTGAGTGACAGTCCACTCTGAAAATTGTAGCTCTGTGAGGGGAGTAGGGAGTTTATTAACAACTCTCAGCAACTTTCACAAACTACAGTTCCCAAGATTATTTGGGGGAATCCTTTAAAGTGGTATAATATTGCTTGAAATATGTAGTGCAACTGGTGTCCATATCTCTCATTGTGGGGATACAATACGTAGTGGTAGTGATCAGGAACCTTAGCTCACTGGAGGAGGAAGGACGGAATAACTATTATAAGTAGAATGATCATGACCAGGGGTCAGCAAACTTTTTCAGCAGGGGGCCGGTCTACTGTCCCTCAGACCTTGTGGGGGGCTGGACTATATTTTGGAAAAAAATATATACGAATGAATTCCTATGCCCCACAAATAACCCAGAGATGCATTTTAAATAGAAGCACACATTCTACTCATGTAAAAACAAACTGATTCCCGGACCGTCCGTGGGCTGGATTTAGAAGGCGATTGGGCCAGATCTGGCCCCCGGGCCTTAGTTTGGCTACCCATGATCTTGAAACAATGATGAAGACATTCTGCAGTGAAGAAATGCAATCTGATAGAAGACCCAAAGGAGAAGTTGATAGAATCTGGACTGCGCAATAAATACAATTCCTTGACCAATCACGTTTTAGAATCTTTGAAGGATATCTCGTATATCACTTTCTGTATGTCAATAAGTGAAGCACTGCATGCTTCTTGAGAGGCCTGAAATGAAACAATCTGAATTGCCCTCTGAGTTGCCTAGTGTGGTTTAGTCCCACTGGGTGTGCCTGCGATTTGTTGGAATAAGTAGAAAGGTGCTCTGCTTTGTTGCAAGAAAGTGAATCCTCTCTTTAGGTATTGCATACCCCTCAACTGTCCCGATAAAACCAGGACATTCCATTTCTTTTCATGACCATTTTAGCCACCATGATCTCATGCCACGATTTCATCCTGAAAAGAGCCAGTGTGGTGTAGTGGTTAAGAGCGGTAGTCTCGTAATCTGGGGAACCGGGTTCGCTTCCCCACTCCTCCACATGCAGCTGCTGGGTGACCTTGGGCCAGACACACTTCTCAGTCTCTCAGCCCCACTCACCTCATGGAGTGTTTGTTGTGGGGGAGGAAGGGAAAGGAGAATGTTAGCCACTTTGAGACTCCTTCGGGTAGTGATAAAGTGGGATATCAAATCCAAACTCCTCCTCCTCCTCCTCCTCATCCTCTTCTTCTTCTCCTCCTCCTCCTCCTGGACTGTGACCTCATGCGCAGGAAAAGAGCAAGAGCCCAACCATGGAAGACAGTGTCCCAGTTTGTTGGCTCAGTGTGTTGGAGGGTATGATATTGTTCCAAAGAATGAGGAAACTCTTGAGAAAGCTACCTGAAGCCACAGCTCAATTTAAATAATAATGCTCTCTTCAGGGGTTAAAGCTCCCGTGTTACTCAACATAAAGTGGGGACGTGTCAAGTTAGCGCCACTCCCAGTCTTCACACAAACGGCATAAACATGTATACCCATAGAGCTTTTGCACATAAAAAGGTAAAGGTAAAGGACCCCTGACAGTTAAGTCCAGTCATGAACGACTCTGGGGTTGCGGCGCTCATCTTGCTTTACTGACCAAGGAAGCCAACGTTTGTCCGCAGACAGTTTTTCCAGATCATGTGGCCAGCATGACTAAGCCACTTCTGGTGAAACCAGAAATGCTGTTTACCTTCCCGCCGGAGTGGTACCTATTTATCTACTTGCACTTTGACGTGCTTTCAAACTGCTAGGTTGGCAGGAGCTGGGACCAAACAATGGGAGCTCACCCCGTCACGGGGATTCGAACCACTGACCTTCTGATCAGCAAGCCCAAGGCTCAGTGTGGCTGTGCAAAAGGTATCACCAAGTCTGGAACCCTGTGCAATTGGTCGTATAGAAGCCTTTAGATCCTTGTGTTGGAACAAAAGGGTGCACTGTTTGAGTGAAGGCTAAAGAACAGAGCTGCCTGGTGCTTGCGCGTCGAGGTCCCCGAGACACCCCCCCCCAAAGAAAAACACAATTGACACTTAATTTTGTTTAAGGTTTTTGGCATGATTTTGGCCACAACTTTATTCAAATTACAGCAATGTGAGTGGTTGCTTAGGCATTGGTAGCACTAACTAACCCCGCACGGGGACAGCTCTGACATTCGCACCCCCCGCTAAGTCTGAAAGGGTAAGTCACCTGGGGAGAGAGACAGGACTGGGAACCATGCCTCACCTCTCCCCAGAATGCTACCAGGGGCTTGCATGGCCCTAGCCCCTTGCCATGGGGTTTTGGACAAAAGCATGGGGAGCCCCTGGGTTCCTTTAATGGAAAACCCTTGAAGCAGCAGCAGCAGCATTTTGGAGGGGCAGGCACAGCCAAATCCATACCCCTCCACCAACCAATTCCCAAACCAATGCCTAACCGCAACCTTACAAGTTGTGACGATTTGCTATGCAGTAGGCAAAAACCAAATGGCACACACTAATCAGCCAAATGGACAAAATTCCTACCGGGCCCCTGCCCCAAAACAGACAACCCCATGACAGGCATAGCAAGGTCAAGCAAACAGCCTAACATTAGGGAAGGGAAGGGAAGGGCGGGTAATCCGAAGCACGCAGCGAAGAGAGGAAGTCCGTCGCTGTGTGTATTGTATTTAACAAACAGGGCTGTCAATCAATAAATGGCAACCTCTAAATTTCCCCAGTAACAGCCCGCCCCTGCTTAAAGGTTGGCCAAACCATTTGCCTAGCAACAGTGGGGTGTCTCGTCGGCCCCCACCCCAACCCGTGCTCTCCATGAAGGAGAACACGCTTTGTCCAAGAACATTAATACAACCAAGGCTTGAATAATCCTTACAACTCTACGTGTAAATTGGGTCACCAATTAATATCCCCATATTGCTGGTGGAAGTTGGAGGCTGAGATAATTGCAGCAGTTCCTAAGGCACTACTGTAACTATTAAGTTCATGGCCGAGGTGAAATCTGAACCAGAAACTGCCTGCCTCTTGTTGTACCCACCCCAGCTTGACCAACATGCTCCACCAGCTTTCAAACTTGAGAAAATAAATGGTCTCAAATCATCACTTCCTTGGCAGGAAAAGCAAGATGCATTATACAAGTGCAATAAAACAGCGTGATCAAAGTCTGCTACACTTTTTTTTTTTATCTTGGGCAAAGCTATAGCCCTCCTGAAACCACATTGAGTCCTGTTGTTTATTATAACATATTTTACTATTTAAAACTTCTTTATACTCCCTCCTCGCTCCCCCTCTATTTTATATTTGGCACATTTGCATGAAAACAGGGTCTTTGCTTCTTAGGAGTTTGATACCTGCTGCTTAATCCTGCCTTTAGCTCCTAATCCTCCTGTTTGAGCCATCACAAATGGTTACTTTGGAGGTAATTATGATGTCACTAAAAGAGCATTATGAGTTTGGATGGGAATTAATCAGCAGGAGCTGTATAGCTTTTTTTGAAACAAAAACAAAAAACATTTTTCATGTGTTTTCTCCCTTAAAAATAAAGAAGAAGAACTGAAAAAGCAGGACAAATAATTATAAGACTTGCTTCCCTCCAAATTTTTCAATTTATCTTTTTTTTTATAAAAAAAATAATATTTATTACTTTTATAGATTACAAAAAGGGAAGAGAAAAACAGAAAAAAAGACAAAGGGGGAAAGCAAAAAAACAACAACAACAACAATACAGTACAGTATATAGACAATGCAAAACACAACCTAAACTCAAAACTAAACACATTAAACTAAACTAAACAAACCCCACTCCCTAACCTTAACCCTAAATAAAACAAAACAAAAACAATTTAAAAACATACATCATCCCTTTTCCGTACTCTATCTTTCATTCCATTGCCGGAGGCGCCAACCCGGAAGTCCCAAATTTTTCAATTTATCATTGATTTACTGAAAATTATTTAGTAGCCAGGGGGCTTATTATGGGAAGGATCCATTTAAAAGATACAATGTAAAGATCTAAAGCTTGGAGTGTTTTCAAGTACAGTCGTACTTTGGATCCCAAGCGCCTTGCGAGTCGAACGTTTTGGCTCCCAATCGCCACAAACCCGGAAGTGAGTTTTATGGTTTGTGAACGTTCTTTGGAACCCGAACATCCGAACCTGCTTCCGCGGCTTCTGATCGAGTGCAGGAAGCTCCTGCAGCCAGCCCAAGAAAGATATAAAGGTATTTTTGTATGCCACAACCTCTGCTCGAATTTTAATAGCTAAGAAGTGGAAAACGCAAGAATCACCAACTGTGGAAGATTGGCAGATGAAGATGATGGACTTTATGGAGCTAGCTGACCTTACCAGAAGGATCTGCGACCAGAAAGAAGAGGAATATCAAGACAATTGGAAGAAATTTAAAGACTATTTGAATAAATATTGTGATATTAAAAATTAGAAGTTATTTGAAAGTACCAAACAGGCCTAGGATTAAATTAGAAGTTAGTTAAATAACTGAGAACTAGAATGTTAAGAAAAGTTAAGAAATCTGATTATAAATGGAATATTGTTTTTGAATAATGATATTGGAAAGCTGTTACACTCAGATACAAGGAAATTCAGATGGGAGGGACTAGAGGAAGTCAAATAATATGTTTATACGACTGGAACTTTAACTAATTAATTACCGTATTTTTCATCCCATAGGACGCTCTGTCCCATAGGACGCACCTAGGTTTTGGGGGGGGGGGAAATAAAGGAATAATTTCCCCCTTTATTCCCCCCCCCCCCAAAACCAGGTTGGGGAAACCAAACCAGGTCGGGGAACAGCGGTATGGTGGCGCTCCGCCTCCCCGCTGTCCCCCGAGCTTGTGGGGCTGGCGCTGGGGAGAAGCACTCTTCCCCCCAGCGCCAGCCTCCAAACCAGGTCGAGGAACAGCGGGATGGCGGCGCTGCGCCTCCCTGCTGTCCCCTGAGCTTGTGGGGCTGGCTGATGTCTGCCCGAAGTGCGGGGCACTCTGCTTCAGCGCGCTCCGTGCAGCAGGCAGCTATACGCAGCCTAGGGAGCCCTGCGGGAAGTCCTGCAGGGTTCCCCAGGCTGCGGATGTCTGCCCGGCGCGTGGGGCGCTCTGCTTCAGGGTGCCCCGCGCTCCGTGCAGCAGGCTGCTATCTGCAGCCTAGGGAGCCCTGCAGGAACTCCAGCGGGCTCCCCAGGCTTGCTGATAGCTTCCTGAAGCCTGGAGAGCGAGAGGGGTCGCTGCGCACCGACCCCTCTCGCTCTCCAAGCTTCAGCGAAAGCCTGTATTTGCCCCATAGGACGCACACAGATTTCCCCTTCATTTTTGGAGGGGAAAAAGTGCGTCCTATAGGGCGAAAAATACGATAATTTGTGTTGTTTATGTGTTTGTTGTTATATTCTTTGTTTTTATATGTCTTATTAGTTTCATTTGTCATATTATTATTATTATTATTAGTAGTAGTAGTAGTAATAGTACTTTTGTTTTATTTGTTTTCCAGTATGTGCTTTATTTATATGAAACCTAATAAAATTTATTGGGAGGGGGGAAGGAAGTTCCTGCAGCCAATCGGAAGCTTCGCCTTGGTTGTCGAACATTTTCGGAAGTCGAACTTCCAGAATGCATTCCGTTTGACAACCAAGGTACGACTGTACACCTGACTCACAATTTATGCACGTTTAACATGGGCAAATTCAGCTTGGCCAGAAAAAATATATATAAAGGGGGTGGGCATCAATGGGGGGCATTGGCAATCCCATCCACCATTGCACTCACCTTGGTAGAGTGTTTGGAGGTTCAGGGGGAGTGTTCAGTGCTGTTAGAAAGTTGTGTACAGTCTTGGGATTGCTTTCGAAGGTTCAGGGAAAGTGTGTTTTGACTTTATACACAATTTTGGCTTACCTCTCTCTAAGGGCAATTCCACCATGAATGCTTCCCTTGTTCTCTTATAATGGCAGTGGCGTCCACCCCCAGCTCAGCCAAAGGTATGTTTGCATAACTTGATCATCCCAGCTGAGCTCAGGGGTCTGGCAGGTGTTAGGATTCTTGCTCTGTGTTTGCAATCATGGGATTGTTGTCTATCACATGATGGTGTATGTTTTCATTCCACAGTGTGGGAAGTGACGGAGACAGGATGTTTATGTTACTGTGTTCTGTGATGTGGGACTATTGTCCTTTCTCTTTGCTGTCTGATGAGAAAGAGGAAGACGCTAAGTCAGAATGCTCGGAGTGTATTATATGTAAATAAAGGTAGAATAGCCAAAATGCTGTGCTACGGAGTATGTTACGCAAACTGCAAATACTCTGCAGGATCCCTAAGCATGCAATGCCTCTTGGTATCAGTTGCTGTGATGTTTGGGCTGGAGAAACCTTTTGAAGCTCCCAAACGATCAACCAGGAGAGAGAGAACATGACAGTTGGGAATGTGTCTGTGCCAGGATCCTACACGCAAGTAGGACGATCCTAACAGCAGGACCAGAAATGCGGGACTTAGGCTGGATTCTATGTCTCTTTAGCTTGATCGTGTAACCTGGTGATCTGACACAGAACACTTATTTTAAAGGCTTGCTTTCCCTATTGCTTAGGCAGAGCGGCAGCAACAGCAGCTACACTGCTGAAAAGGGTTTGGATCTGGTGTAACTTTACAGTGTCTCAACTTACATCAGTTTGCTTTCCCAGTCAGCTTCTTGCATGTAAGATTGCTCCCTAAAGTTCCAGCTTCTGTGGTGTAATAAAAATCTTGAAACTGAAATTTGTATGTGTTCCCTAACAGATCTGAAAATGAGGCAGAATGAGAAAACTTCATTCTGACTTGGTTTATGATCTAGGACTGTTAAGTTAATTTTTAATGTGAGATTCATGACTTTATAACTTCTTTCCCTCCAATTCAAGCTATAATCCTATATTTAATTTCAACAGAACAGTTACACTTTATTAAAGAAAGACAATTCAGTAGCATGTTGTATACATAGATCAGATTTCCCTTTTCTTCTGAATTTGTGATAATGTTACTTGTTTTGTATTGTTTCTTTTTCATAACTTTTAAATTAAAAAGAAAGCTCACATTGAAATGTAGTTTTTAATTTAGTTACACAAGAAACTTGTACTTTGAATTTGACGCATATTTTGCTCAGTAGATTATTTATCTACAGACTTTCCCTGGGCTTAAGATAATTAAAGAAGCATTTCCTCTTACTTCAATTGTATGACTCTGGTAGCTAATTTATATTTTACAAATGCATTGATATGTAGTCCCTGCAATTCAGTGTTTCCTGGTCTTTAAAGTATAATTCCAAATGGTAAACATATTGTATTCCTTTTGCTATGGATTACTTTCAAAGACCTCTTAATGGATGCCTCTTGCCAAGACCACGTCAATAAGATGATCAAAGACTTAGTAGTTAAACTGTAAGCAGAAATTGGACATTCTTGATTCTGCCTACTTATCATATTAAATCGCCCGTCTTCATATTTGGACTTCCTGAAAAACTGAACTCCACAGGTTCCACAGTTTTTCTCTATAGCCTCTTAAGACCAGTCTCACCTGTTAGCAACTATCAGAATGTTGGAGCATTCTGATGAAAACAGAAATGGGATCAGAATGTTTCTTTATTTATCCCATGCCCAAAATGCAAAACAGTCCATTAAATACAATTGGCATTCCCTGTTGTTGTTACTTTCCATCTGTAAACAATAGGTTATGTCTCCCACCATTTGCATTGTGTTCCCTTTACAATGAAATGAATGGGTTGGCATAATGTAATGGCAATGTAATGTATTTTGTAAGTAATTATGTAAATTACATAGGTTGTGTAATTTCACCACAGTGGAGAGCAAAATGTTGTTGGGGGGCAGAAGATGAACTTCAGTAGAATGGAAAGAGTGCTGCATATGACAAATACAGAATGGAATGGACTTGCCCTGCGTTATCATTAAAGGCAAACAGAAGCACACATCCCTTTTCTTTTCTCCCTCAGACACAGCTGGGCTTGGTGACCTCATCTCATGGAGAAGGTCACATGCAGATTTAGAATGCCATCAGTTTGCCAATGACATGACACTCAGTTCTATAGTCCTACTCAGTCATTCTATCCCTCACATGGTAGAATTGTGTGAGAGAGACCCCTCTATCACATCATCATCATCATCATTTTTATTCGACCGTCAGTCAGAAAAAAAAGTACATTTTGTCAATACACAGTTAAAACATCCAGGAAGATTTTAAAACTTAGCCAACACTAAAATGGGCTAAACAGATAGCCCCATATCAATACAGTCAATTATAGTCTTGCGACGCTTAAAAGCTAAGAAGAGAAATTTGGCCACCAAGGAAGGTATAGCTCTAGTGGTGTTATTCAGCAAGTGTAGAACCTGGTTTTCTCCGGGTAGGAAGCTGAATTGACGTAAGAGTGGGTCTATAAAATTTTGTCTAAGCTCTGCATAAGAAGGGCAAGTCAAGAGAATGTGTTCGGTGGACTCAACCACACCCATGGCACAATGACAGGTTCTCTGGGCGTATGGTACTCCCCTGTACCTTCCCCACAATATCGCAGAGTCAAGGACATTTAATCTAGCCGCTGTAAGAAGTCTACGGTATTCCACATAGTGGATTTCTGCAAGGTAGGGGGCTGGTATGGTCACATCCCTGTCACCCAGCCCTGTCACCTTCCACAGGTTGGGAGGCTTCTCAGTGCATGGAGGCTCTCCAAAGACTACAGAGCCCTGTACAATGAAGGTCCTAGTAACTGAAGAAGGTGCCTACATGTGTAGAACAGTATCCCTGCTTCAGACCTCCATTGGCAAATGTGTGGAAGGTGGCAGAGCCATGTGACAAGGATGCCATGGAAGAAGTGAGGCCAACCAATGCACCCCAGTTCTTGGGCCTCACATAATAAGGGTGTATCTAATAGGGATGAAAATCACACAAAGGAGAACACCTGAAGGGGGAAGTCTTCAGTATCAGAGAGTTCCAAGTATCATTGGGAAATCCAGGCAATTATGGAGTCCCCTTCCTAGGATCTCCCTAGGAACACCCCCAACACACACACACACACACACATCATGAGCAAGTCACTTAATAATATTTCACTGCTCTGGTCTACAGCACAATGAGCCATAAGCGAGAGAAGAGAGAAAGAGAGAGAAAAAATTTCCCTGGATAGTTAATGTTTCACCAGATAACTGAGAAAAGTGACAGTCTCAGTTACCTATCTTGCCATTAATTCTTATACAGTGACACTACAAGGTGAGGGGAGAACCTGGAAAGCATCATTTTTCTTGTAATTGCTCCATATTCTGTGCTACTGGCCTAATGATGGCCCTGACAATGTCATCGAGTGTAATAATTCAGTGCAAGCCTCAACAACATACTCCCTGTCCGAGCTGGACAAGCGGTTTCAGCCATCAGTCAATCCTTGCAAAGTAGCACAAGACAGAAATCTGTTCAGCTGCTAAAAAAGATCTGGACTTGCAGATCTACCAACTGAACTTTTATGTATCATAGAACCGTTTCCCTGGAATAAAAATGCTGGATGTCGATATTGCTATAAGCTGGATGTTTTGGCAGTTTCCAACAACCATGAAGGGTTCTTTGGGTCACACTGGTACTCTGCAAGATCACCATTGCTGGCAGGAGCTGCCAGAAGTCCAGGACCAGCTACACAGCTGAACATAAGGTTGTCTGGAATCTAGACTCCTGCTATAAACCTCAATTCTTTTGAAGATACTTCCCACCTTCCCACTTGTGTGCATGTAGGGGAAGATACCACCTAAAAACTTCAGATGAACTGGCAACAACAACAACAACAACAACAACTTATTATTTATACCCCACCCATTTACAGAAGATAACATAGTGGAGTGATTTAAGAGATTGGGCTGTGTTAACTCCCGAATGGAAAACAAGCGAGGTCTCAACCAAAGAAGAATGGCAACTTAAGTTGACAGAATATGTGCAGCTTGCAGAATTAACATATGGAATAAGGGAGCAAGAAGAACACAGGTTTAGAGAAGATTGGAAAAGGTTTATTGAATATATGGGCAATAACTGTGTACAGCTGAAAACGCTGGCAGCATTAAGATAAATTCAACAGTGTAAATAAGTTTTGATGGGTGTAATCATGGGATAATGAATGGTATAGTTTTTGTAAAATATGTAGGGATTTATGATATGTAAAATGACCCATGGAAAGAGAAGAAGGGCAATCATTAATATCTTAAGGATGTATAAATGAGTACTTTAAATTGTAAAATAGAAAATTTAAAAGGAGAGAGAGAGAGAGACAGAGACAGAGACAGAGACAGAGAGAGGGAGGGAGGGAGATTGGGCTGTGAACCAGAAAGTCTCTGTTTCTGGAATTACTTTGGCATATTTGTTATTGTTAAGGCACAGTAGGTAATAGGAAAGTAGTGGTGAAATGACGAAGGTCACAAGTACATTCAGCTCTGAATTCATTAGAAGGCAAGCTGTCGTCGCTTAAACTCAAACTCTCCCCATATACTGTATATAATTTGTCTACTACAGTGTTGAAAGGGAGGGAGAGAGATCCTGAAGACTTCCAGTTGTTGTTGCACATTCCATCATCCCTGATATGGATGGAGACTGATGGATTTGGAGCTCGTCATAATCTGAAGGCCTGCAGGTTCCTAGATCTCTAATGGAAGGATTACTGAGGCAGTATGTGCAATTGAGTGAGGGCCTTAAAACATCGGGAATGGGCTGTTGAATCAGGTCTGCAATGAACTGGTTTGAGAGATGTCTGTGCTTTTGAGCAACGAGGTGGGAATAATAATAACAATAACAATAACAATAACAATAACAATAACAATAATACAGCTCATGCAAAGAACAATGATTTGAATGCCTAATGAAAACCCACATTTCCACAATTGCAACTATACATCCTTAATATGAAGTGCCAGCCTGCAGGAAAGTAGGAGTAAAAAGTTTCACACATCCTAAGTCCTAATCTTATACAATTTACCATGTTGCTGCTTCCAAGACCCTGATAATTGCCTCACATATTGAAGTCCCATTACGTCTAAAATCAAACTATTTTGTGCTAGCCTGGAATATTCAGAAATCAACCCATCTTGAATTATGCCATGGTGTGTTATGGGGGAATCAAAAGTAAAATATTAAATATACTATTTCCTTCTTACAACAAAAGTTCTTGTTTTGTTAAATCGTTATCATACACTTCCATCAGTGTTTCAAAAAGGCATGTATGCTATCGCTTCTCGGCCTTTTGGCTAAGATCAAGTGTAGTAAAAAGGCATGTATGCTGAGACTTCATATTTACATTTAATTGCATCATTGAACACGTTTAGGACTGAAGTGTTAATCAGTTAAAAGAAAGGTAACCACTCACTAAAACGTGTTAGTCAATTGCCTAACTGATTAATGTGGATATCAGGTAAGGTTATGGATGCATGAATTAATCAATATTCTTTCCAGGTCACTTACATGGCTTCACTCATAAATCAATTTTATCCAATTTTGCATCAATCTACAAGTGTATGTGTGCACACACACAAACACAAATGTATTTAAATATGTATTTTTATACTTTCTCCGAAAGTACACGTTTTTCTATGTATGCTGATAACTTTTTTTTTGAGCTGAGAAAAGTGTCGGAACATTTGGGAAATGTGAAAACTGCTAGATAACTGGATTCCAGTCCACACATTTGTCTACGAGGTGTGGATTTGGTACATTTGTACTGCAATTCACAACATCAGATTGCTCATAGCATCCCTATGTATGATCAGAATGAATTCCCTTGGTATTGGACAAGAATAACTTGCTTAAAATAGCCTCAAATTCTGCCTTATGCCAATCTTAGTACCTACGTTGCATTGTTAGAGTAGAAAACTCCTGACACAGGGGCATTAGCCGTGGTTTCAAAAGCTCCTGACCCAAAGACACTACCCACGGTTTAAAAAACTCTAGGGCAGCAAGTCATTAATCAGAACTGTGACTCCCATTCTGGTGCTTCAACTGTCCATTCTCCTAGTCTCACCTGTTATAAGCAACTAAAGCTCTGATTCTGCTTCACAGCAGATAAGTCGGAAGATCAGGGGAGCTGCCATGGTTGAGCTATTCTGTTGCTTTCAGGGAAAATCAATCCCCCAACCTCTTGCACACATAATTGAATATGGTGGCAAGTGGGGAAGGGTGGGAAGATGTGTTTTTGCTTTCCAGCAGGCTACCCCATTCCAGGATCTTTTCTTTGTTCTTTGGGGAAGGAACAGTCACTCCATTATCTTGCGCCTCAAGGCCCCCCAAACCCACTCCCCAGAATAAAGACAAGATAACACAGTAATTAAGGTTAATGTTAGTGGGTGTAATTTAGGCCACAACTTTATTGATTACGTGGGACACGGGTGGCGCTGCGGGTTAAACCACAGAGCCTAGGACTTGCCAATCAGAAGGTCGGCGGTTCGAATCCCCACGACGGAGTGAGCTCCCGTTGCTCGGTCCCTGCTCCTTGGCTCAAAATATACTGAGCTGCTTGGAGAAAGCAGGGTGTGTAAATATGATAAAGATGTAGCAGGTCCTTCACAGCAGTGGCCCCATAGCTGTTGAATGAGATCCCATATGAAGTCAGGCAGGCTCTTTCCAATGTGAATTTAAAAACCTCTTTCTCTTCTTCCTCTTCTTCTTCTTCTTCTTCTTCTTCTTCTTCTTCTTCTTCAGCTTTCAATGGCTAATGGGTGGACTGTTCTGGTTCTAGTTTGACTATGTTACATTGGGTATTTTGTTTACCAAGCACCAGTTCCAGTAATATCATGGGGGCTTCTATTTATATTGTGTGGGTTTCTTGGGTTTTAAAATTATGCTGTGATTTATGCATTGAAGCTTATGCTTTAACAAGAGAGGCATAAACATTAAAAAAGCAAGTAAAACCCCACCTTGTTTTAAAAATAAAAACCCTTGATAAATAAGAACTGTTAAGTTGTGGGTGAACATATCAGACGACACAGCGATTCTTCAAAACAGCTCTTGTTTATTCACAGGCCAGAAAAGAACTGGACTGAAGGGTTCAGCCAGCCTGCTTATATAGAGCTCCACTACAACGCTACAGTAGCAACTTTCTGTAACTAGCCAATCACTGAAAGTCACTTTCAATCCCCTATTTGCATATCTGGACCTGAGTGAAAACTATCTACAGTATCCCCCTGCTGGCCCAGGGTGAGAACTTCAGTACATAACACGAACAATCAGCATTTAGCTACAATAGCCCAAACCTTCTAGCCGAAGTGAACATTACAGGAAGAAATCTAACTATAGATGTTTGCATGTGTTAGACGATCTTCTTAGTGGGTGGAAAAATACAGCACTCAATTCAGCTTTGGTGCATGTGCCCTTTCACCAGCCCCCACCACTCTGCATACAGTGATCGTTCCTAAATGTCTATTTCAGTGTGAGGACACGGCTCTAGAGTGGATAACTGGGGAACCTAATCCTATTGAACACATATAGTGTTGGCTGTAATCCTATTCTCAGTAGCTCCCAAGTGCGAATTGATGGCTGCTCTGCTGCAGAGCACTTTGCTCACTTCAGATTGCTGCCCTGCTGCTAAGTGAATCGCTTTCGCAGTCGTACCTATTCGAAGGTGTTTAAAAGCTAGGGCTGGCTCCTTTCAGTAGTGCAGGGAGTAATAGAGCAAAAAGAGGTACAGTCGCTTGACATGGAATCGGGTGGTTGCAATGCCTTCTTAAACTGCTATGCTTCAGCTCTCGCAAGCAAGGAGAACGGCAGAAGGAATCATGCAGTAGCAGGGTTGGAAAGACAATCTGTTTCGCCGTATTGTTTTTAGCAGTATTTAAAGGTAGCAAGAGTCACTGCTGTGACTCGGTTTTTCAGGGGCACTGCAACAGAAGTGAAAGATCCTCTGGAGATTTTTTTGAAACACTTTTAGCATTTCCTCAGCCTATTTTCTTCCTTCCTTTTTAAAATTTTTATTTGATTTTACAAATTCATCGGCACAAATAATGTTTTTGCAAATATTAGAATTTTGCACAAGATTCCTCCGAATCCTAGGACTTTCCCCCTCCCCTCCATGGGTTCTTTAAGTAACTTTTCCAACTGCATATTATAAGTACATCTAGTTTACAGTCCTCCATTATATCCAAAGTCTATGTATCATTGCAAGAGTTCGTTAAAGCCTGCCAAGTGTTTACAGTGGTCTTTCAAATACAATCTATATCTGTCCCATTCTCTGTTGAAGTTTTGAACCTCCTGGTTTCTGATTTTCCCAGTCAATCTTGCCATCTCTGCATAGTCCAATAATTGCATCTGCCAGTCCGCCCTTGTAGGTATCTTATCATCTTTCCAGCTCTGGGCAAGCAGAACCCTTGCAGCTGTTTTCTCAGCCTATTTTCACTGTATCGGCTTTGGAGGAGAAAGGTCCCACGTTCAGTCCTCAGCATCTCCAGGTAGGGTCCAGAAAAGATCCCATTGGGAAACTCTAATAATAATAATAATAATAATAATACTATTACTACTACTAATAATAGTAATAATAAATTTTATTTATACCCCGCCCTCCCCGGCCAGAGCTGGGCTCAGGGTGGCTAACACCAGTAAAACTACAGTAAAAACATAATTGGGGGGGGGGGCAATTTAAAATAAAGGTTAAAATGCAATTTAAAATGCACCCTCATTTTAAAAGTAGCCCATAGATCAAAACCATAAGGTGAGGGAAACATAAGGGTCAGACTGAGTCCAAACCAAAGGCCAGGTGGAACAGCTGTGTCTTGCAGGCCCTGCAGAAAGATGTCAAGTCCCGCAGGGCCCTAGTCTCTTGTGACAGAGCGTTCCACGAAGTCGGGGCCAGTACTGAAAAGGCCCTGGCCCTAGTTGAGACTGCCAGTCAGTGTAGACTTCATGGGACTACATGTGAGCACATTCTTTGACTGATAAACACTCACTTACTGAATTGATTCTGTTTTTAAACACACAGTTCTCCAGATGTCACGAGAGTTCTGCCTAGGAGATCAAATAGTTTCAGCATGTTCCAGTTTAGTGGGGAAAATATATTTTTCATTTGATCTGGTTCATGTATGTGTACTTGGGGCCTTGTCCAGTCCTTAACAACCTATATGTTTTAGGACTGAGCAAATCTCCCCCTTTCACACATTTGTTTCTCTATTTACAGGTGAGGAATTTGGGAGACGGGCATTGATAATATCTGCTCACTTGAGACTCAGGGAGGGGGCGCCATTTGCTGCGTGGCACAGCCATGGCACAAGACCACCATCTTCTGGTGTGGCTGAGGGAGGAGATGGCAACCTGGTACTGCCCACCTCTGGCCATGGGGGCTGTGGGAAGGCTGTCCCTAGTCTATTTAAGGGGGCAGCTAAGTACAGGCCACCGTCTTCACTGACTGTCGCAGGATTTTCCACCCATCTAGTTTGTTAGGGGCCTGTGGGCAAGTGGGCAAATTGTGCATGGACCTTGCTATGGTTTATTCAGTTACCGTATGTGGGGTCAGGGAGGAATTTTCTCCTGCAAGCAAATTGCCCAGTTTTCGGGGTTTTGCCTACCTCTGTCGCCACTGTCACAACTTTGGTGTATAAGGCATTGGGCTGGATCCATGGTCACAGGGTACCCCGTTAGAAGGGTCCAGGAGACGTGACTCTGTCCAGGAGTCCACAGGAGGATCAGGGGGCCTATAACCTCCCCCAGTGGTGGCCTGTGTGGGATTGTGGCACCCAATCTATGTTGGGGGCGACTGTCTAGCACAGGGTCCAACACACTAGGTTCACATTAGTTAGCAAGCGGTATGCTTGATTCTGGATACATGCCAAATGCCTTAGCCAAACCTACCTTTTCCTGTAATCAATAATGCTGTGGCCTAATTAAACCCAATACCAGTCTTCTGTGTCCATTTTCTTCAGCCTTTCCTACACAGCTGCGGACATCATGTGCCTGTGGCGGCAGTTGTCTAGGATGGAGCATAAAAGGTTTGATGGAGATACATAATTAGTAGGGTGGATAATTCCTCCTAGATTCTCCAGAATTATTCTACATAGTGCAGTAAAAATAGTGGGCACTTGTAGACCGTTAACAAGGCAAGATAGCAAAATGATTGTCCTTGCCACAGTTTGCAACTTACATGTTATCTTACCCTTAAATTCAACCTGAAAATTACCTACTTAAGATTATTTTTGGCTATATCAATTTTTCTAGTAAAGACCAACTTTAATTCTGTTTTTAGAAAACTTTGAGAACTCTATAAAACCATTAAGAAGGATGCTTCAACAGTAGACAGATGCTATTTCCATTATTGTAATAGATTTCAGTGGGTGGATGAAACCCTTTAGTAATAAATATGTGATTTTTAATCTTAAAATATCATTATAAATATCTTAAAATTTCATTTAAAATATCATCGTTGTTCAATGTGCCATCAAATACATGATTGTTTTTTCTTCAATGGCTTACTGTGAAACAAATGCAATTATCGTCATCCCTAATGGCGAAAACATTCAAGAATTTGCCTTAATTATTTGCACAGCAATTGTGTACACTCCACAATGCTTAATGATCCTTCTCACACTTTATGGAAATGTTTATTCTTTTAAACATTCTGATTAAATAAATAGCACAACAAGGGAGCGGGTGACTTCCAAACTATTTAGACCTCTCACACAAATGCAAGAATGAACTGTACTTCATTAGTTAAGTAAGGAGTCTAGTGTTCCATGGGACACCAAATTTCTATCGCTTTCAGAATGGAGGTGCAGGGGACAATATTGGATGGCAATAGCTGCATATATGGAGCTTGTATTCTCTGTAGAGCCTCCATTCCTTTTAGAATATGATAAGTGGCTAACAGCCATGGTGGGTATGTTCTGCTTTCACTGCCAGAGACAGATGGGACACGAGTGGCGCTGTGGTCTGAACCACTGAGCCTCTTGAGCTTGCCAATCAGAAGGTTGATGGTTCAAATCCCCACAACGGGGTGAGCTCCTGTTGCTCTGTCCCAGCTGCTGCCAACCTAGCAGTTTGAAAGTATGCCAGTGCAAGTAGATAAATAGGTACCGCTGTGGCAGGAAGGTAAATGGCGTTTCCATGCACTCTGGTTTTTGTCATGGTGCCCCATTGCACCAGAAGTGGTTTAGTTCTGCTGGCCACATGACCCGGAAAGCTGTCTGTGGACAAACGCTGGCTCCCTCAGCCTGAAAGCAAGATGAGCGCCGCAACCCCATAGTCACCTTTGACTGGACTTAACCGTCCAGGGGTCCTTTACCTTCTACCTTTTTACCTCATAATACCAATCTCTGAGAATCACAAGTGGGAAGAGCACTGGTGCTCTCGAGTTCTGTTTGTGGGCTTCCCATAGGCATCCACTTGTCCACTCTCAGAACAGGATGTTGAATCACATGGGATCTTCTTATGTTTTCACCCCACTTTTATATCAGAAAAAAACCATGGTTGGTGAGGACGATCGTGTAGAGATCAGCTGCTTTTGTGCTGCCACTGCCATCCTTAGGTTCCACATCTTGGCTTGGAATGGGGTTCAGAAGCCAACTGCAGAAAGATTTTCCTGTCATATTTTCTGAGTCTGTGAAAATAGTTTGGGGCCTGACTGAGAAAGTTCTCTTTACTATAGAAGAAGAGACACCTGGCTGCTACTGCAATAAAATAACCAGTTTAGATTTTTAATATCTCTTATCTCTTTATATCTACGATTGGGCAGATAGACTGCTTACCAAGACAGTGGCAGAAAGGTGTGGAAGATGATCAAGTCAAGACTTGAACAGAGAAACATCAGCATCTCCCATCAATAAGAGATTTCCCCCTTGATCTCAGAAGATACTGCATTATTTCCTCTCACCTTCAGTGGGAGTCTGCAAGGCTGTAATGAAATATGTTTTTTTAGCAACAGTATATCTTTTGAGTCCCTCTCAAGGCCGATCCACACAACCGTTCCATATTGTTCTTATCAAGAGAAGAAGCACATGCTTCAGCTTATCTTCTTTTGATGGATGCTACATTCACGTGATAAGGCTTTTCTCGCCATTATAACACATGTGGGAGATCTGTCAGCTATCCTGTGATTTTTCAAATTATCACATGAAGATGGACTTTAGCTCTGACCACTGTCACTCTGTGAGTGAGGCATAAAACGTTGGGTCAGAGTTAAACTTCTTCAGGACTTTTTTCTTAAGTGATCAGCGTTACTGCATGGTTTCTGTTCATATATGTAACAGAATATATATAGTGTCCCTCTTCATTATCGACTTCAATGCTTTCCCTAAATCTGGCAGTTTCTCTTCCCCATTCCCAAGCCATATGTTGGCATATTCAAGTTACAAAATGGTGAGGTCCTTTGAGCTGGATGGCAGAGGGTACCTCAAAGCAAGTCTGAAATGAGAGATAGATTGCCACATGTTGGAGTGGATCCTCCGGTTGCTTTGACTGCTTAAATTAATCAGGGCTGTGAGAAAGAGGAAAGAGCAACAACCAGAGGAAAGAAAGACGTAACATCTTACAAGGACAGGAAGAAACACCACGGACAGAATAATTGTCACACACAGGAAGAACAAGGATATACCATATTTTTTGCACCACAACACTCACTTTTTTCCTCCTAGAAAGTAAGGGGAAATGTCTGTGCGTGTTATGAAGGGAATGCCTATGGGTAGCATGCCTACGGATTTTCCTCCTCTAAAAACTATGTGCCTGTTATGGTCGGGTGCGTGTTATAGAGCGAAAAATACGGTAGTTTGAGTGCCTCACTTGTAGTTTTATAAATCATTTAATGTACCAACACAAATAGAAGTTATTAATATTGCAGTTGTTGTATAAGGGATGATTATTATGACCAGAATGTAATGGAAATTAATAAGATTTTGGAACGCAGAAATAAAGAAAATCATCAAATCATCAAATCTAGCACACGGGGGCTACTTTATCTAAATTATAGAATTCATTATTTAAATTATTGGTATTAATACAGTCGTACCTCGGGTTACGGATGCTTCAGGTTGCGAGCGTCCACTGTAATTGTGTAATAAATTTGTATTGTTATGATGAGGCTATTATTGGATTGTAATTGAAAACTAATAAAATTATTATTAAAAAAAGAGAAAGAGGAAAGGGTCATGTGACAGGCTCCTCACAGCTTCTTGGTCTTATCTCAGCTGTGCACAACTTGGGATCCAGAAAGCCAAATGCCACCCACCATCTATTTATTGTGGCAGACCGTGAAACTCTTTATCTCAAGGTTGTGGGTTTGAGCTCCACGTTGGGCAAAAGATTTCTGCATTGTAAAAGACCTCTGGGGAAAAAATTATAATGAATTAAAAAAGATGATGAAATATACATTTATGAAGAAACCAGAAGCCTTTCTCCTTGGAATAACAGGTTCTGAATTGCCCAAAAAAGATGTAAAAGTATTTTTGTACGCCACAACTGATGCACGGATTTTATTAGCCAAAAAATGGAAAACACAGGAACTACCCACGGTAGAAGAATGGCAGATGAATATGATGGAGATTATGGAGCTGGCTGATCTCACCGGGAGAATCCACAACCAGAAAGAAGAGGAACACCAAGAAGAATAGAAGAAATTTAAAGACTATTTGAATAAATATTGTAATATTAAAGATATGTAACCACTTGAAAGAACTATTTAGGCCTAGGATTAAATTAGGATTCAATAAATAAATAAGAAAATGTACGATAAGAAAAGTTAGGAAATTTGATTATGAATGTAATACGGTTTAATGAAATAATGATATTGGAAACTGCTACATTTAATTACAAGGAAATTCAGATGGAAGAGATTAGAGGAAGTCAAGTAATATGTTTATGAAGATGGATTTTAATTAATTAATTAGGTTTTAGTTTATGTGGTGATATATAGGAAATTTGAAGTATTTTATGTTTCACATTCTTTCTTTTTCTTATTCTTTTTCTCTTATTATTGTTTATTCTCTTTTTTTGTTATGCTTTTGTATGAAAAATAATAAATATTATTGATTAAAAAAATCCTGCATTGCAGGGGGTTGGACTAGATAACACTTGGGGTCCCTTCTGACTGTACAATTCTACGTTTCTATGAAAATAGCCTCCCCCAATTCCCCACGCCATTTGTGGACAGCAAAACTGGGGAGAGACATCTTGCTGAACGTTCCCACTGAGGAACGTTCAGCCCTGGGCTGAATGCAGGTGAGAGTAGCAGTGAATATTGGAAAGGTGAGGAGGTTAGACAGTTGTATAGTAAGTTTGTGTTTGTGTGTATGAGAGACACCGATAGAAAGCTAAATGTTTCATACTCCGTTGCCTTTCCCCCTTAATTGACATTCCTGTTGGCTCTTCAAGATGAAGGAAAAGAAGCGGGCGAAATGCCGCCAGCTCCCAAAAAAACCCAATACTAGTTACTCTTCAGGAGACCCTCATCACCTCATTGTAACCACCAAGGGAGCAGCGTGCAAGAGTTGAACTTCACTTCCGACACCTTGTTTCATGTTCTGCATGACCCTGGAGGAACCTGTAGGCATATAAATCAATACTTGAATGCAGACCTCCATCTCTGCAGCAGAAAATAGCATTCCCACCATAGTCCTGTTTTATTTATCCTTTGGAGCTTGCTGCTGTAACCTGTCAAGGCAAGGCTGTTCCAGGCAAGCACGTTTTGGAGCAGAGAGCTACTGTTCTGCGCATAGATACATCACCTCCTATGCCTTCAAATCACCCACAAAATTGTATCCTAAAAATTCTGCAGCTTGTTTAAAAAGAAGGCTATCAAGACAACAAAATGCAAACGTTGATGGAATTCATGCATTTAGTACTACCAGACAAGTTATGTAATAATAATAATAATAATAATAATAATAATAATAATAATTTATACCCCACCCATCTGGCTGGGTTTCCCCAGCCACTCTGGGCGGCTTCCAACAAAATATTAAAATACAATAGTCCATAAAACATTAAAAGCTTCCCTAAACAGGGCTACCTTCAGATGTCTTCTAAAAGTCTGGTAGTTGTTTTTCTCTTTTACATCTGGTGGGAGGGCGTTCCACAGGGCGGGCGCCACTACCAAGAAGGCCCTCTGCTTGGTTCCCTGTAACTTGGCTTCTCGCAGCAAGGGAACTTCCAGAAGGCCCTCAGCGCTGGACCTCAGTGTCCGGGCTGAACAATGGGGGTGGAGACGCTCCTTCAGGTATACTTGACTAAGGCTGTTATACTAGTAAAGGTTCATTTTATGCAACATGCAATCAACTAGGCAGTACAAAATGGAATTCAAATGTGTATATGGTCACTAATGGGTTAGCACGCTTACTGTTCCATTATACGCTTAATGTTTATGGGACTTTCTGGTTTCTGTTTTGCCTTCACAAAATCACTGATGAGGTACGTCATCAACATACAGTGGTACCTCTAGTTATGGACTCAATCCATTCCGGGATGCCGTTCACACCCTGAAAAGTCCGTAACTACAGCGCCGCTTCTGCACACGTGCACGGCGTGATAGAGAGCTTCTGCGCATGTGCAAAGTGTGCAAAAAGCTTCTGCGCGCACACATGCGACGAAGTATACATGTTATGTACTGAAGTTCTCACCCTGGGCCAGCAGGGGGATACTGTAGATAGTTCAGGTCCACATATGCAAATAAGGGATTGAAAGCGACGTTCAGTGATTGGATAGTTACAGAAAGTTGTTACAGTTACGTTGTACTGGAGCTCTATATAAGCAGGCTGGCTGAACCCTTCAGTTCAGCCTGTTCTGGCCTGTGAATAAACAAGAGCTGTTTAAAGAATCACTGTGTCGTCTGATATGTTCACCCACAACTTAACAATACACTTCCAGGTTTGCTACGTTTGCAAGCCGAAAAGACGCAACATGAACCTAACGCAACACGAGGTACAGTATGACTGTACTGATTTTCCAAATGGACAACAGAGGCCAAATGATAATGAATTACCCAATAGGGAATACTGAGGGGCTTATGATGGGCAGAGAAATTCTAAACCTGCCTGGAAGGCAATTGTTGCAGCAGAGCTACTTACCAATACGTTGTTCCTGGTAACAGGACAGTTGCTTTCTTTCACACTAGCTGCAGTTGGTGGTGGGAAAGCTGCCTTTAAGGAAAGTCCCCACAACTGATTTTCTCACTGAGGAATGGTTGATAACCATCCAAACAACTCACAGGTTTTAACTGAAAGATAGAGCCCATTCCCCATCTATTTTTTTTATACTGTGATTTTGTATTTCTCATATTAAAAAGGCGCATTAAAAATTATAAACAATGTTCCATCTCATTATTTGTTACATCTCATTTCAGAAAACACACAGCAGGAGATCATTATATTAGAGACACTATATGACCAAAAAACAAACCAACACCAGGCATATGTGAAAGGAACCCCCCCCCCCAATTTATGCAAATGCTTCCTTTACTGAGATGCTTTTATTTTCTGAGCAATTTTAAAATAAGATTTTATTTGAGCTGATTTGGAGGCGTAAGTGAAGGTTTATATAGGAGAAAAGGGGCTCTGTACTTTCTGGTTATATGATAATGAGATGCTCTATGAATTTTAGCTGAACAAGGAAAGAAAATAAAACTAGGTTAATTTGCATCTTGATTTTTCAATATACAAGCAGTACACTGCAAACAACTGGCACACCAAGTTGCAGAATTGCCATTTTGTTTGATAAAAATGAAACTCATTTACTGAAGTCCACAGTGAAAGCATGTCTATTCATTTTGATTGAAGCTGCTTACACAAATATCCTATTTCCCTCATATGAGCAGTTAGATACATTTGAAGAACATCAGCATGCATTACTCGGGAGAATAATTTTAGTTGGTTCATAAACAGTTTAGATTTGCTCAGTGCAGCCAGTCATTCAACTGCACTCTTCTGGGTTAAGCTTTCACACAGAACATCATGCTACAAGCCGTTGAAGACCAGATTAAGAAAGAGCTACTTTATTTTACTAAAATATTTGTCTACTTCCTGCGATCTCAGTCACCCAGACAGTGTATGGCAGTGTCAACGTCAGTGTTAATGAAATAATCAAACAAAATAATCAAACAACCAGATCAGATGAAGTAGCACAATCTATTGCAGTGCTTCCCAAACTCTTTTTTCTTTTCTTTTATTCAAAATAAATATTTGCTCCCACCACACCAAATTTTTTATTCGTAAAAAAACGCAGTGGAAAACTGGGATTGTCCTCAGTATCAAGTGACGATCTTACACTCATGAAAATGTATCTATCCATATTCTCCAAATAAAATACAAATGTTTTGATACTATAATACAGGGGTCGGTAACCTAAGGCCCATGGGCCACAAGTGCCCCACGGGGGTCGTTTAAGTGGTCCATGAGCCACCCCCGAACCGAGCTGCCCTGTGTGCTGCGCTAAACCAGTGTGGCGCAGGGGCTCACTTCCGGGGCGGCGGAAATCGCGACTGCGCAGACGCTGACGCCGGAAATCATGAGCGCGCATGCACACACGCGCGATCCAGCACACAGAAGGATCTCCGCTGGAGTGAACTGGCCCAGGCGAGGTAAACCTTGCTGACCCCTGTTATAATACAATGAAATGTTTAAATGTTTCTTTGATTCTCCTTGGGTCTTCCTGCCAAATTTGCCATCCCCTCCTGCCACGCCAGTGTGACGCACCACACCCTTTGAGAACCACTGATCTACTAGAATTTGTTGTTGTAGTTTAGTCATGTCCAACTCTTTGTGACCCCATGGACCAGAGCACACCAGGCACTCCTGTCTTCCACTGCCCCCCGCAGTTTGGTCAAATTCATGCTGGTAGCTTCGAGAACACTGTCCAACCATCTCATCCTCTGTCGTCCCCTTCTCCTTGTGCCCTCCATCTTTCCCAACATCAGGGTCTTTTCCAGGGAGTCTTCTCTTCTCATGAGGTGGCCAAAGTATTGGAGCCTCAGTTTCAAGATCTGTCCTTCCAGGGAGCACTCAGGGCTGATTTCCTTCAGAATGGATAGGTTTGATCTTCTTGCAGTCCATGGGACTCTCAAGAGTCTCCTCCAGCACCATAATTTAAAAGCATCAATTCTTCAGCGATCAGCCTTCTTTATGGTCCTAGCTCTCACTTCCATACATCACTACTGGGAAAACCATAGCTTTTACTATACGGACCTCCATAGGAAGGAGCAATTTCTGCCACCTCAGTTTTCTTGGCCTTCCAATCAATGAAGTCCTCTCTGAGAGAGGGGCAATAGATGCAATTGGGAGAAACAGGCAGCTGGCAGGCATTTGAGAGCAGGTTTGTAACACTGCTAGCTAGTAGCGGCATAAAGGAAAACAGAGTTTCGTTAGTTGTGTATTGGTGCAAAGCACACAAAAAAGGAGGTGCGGGGAGAACCCCCTTGCTTATATTTCAGATTGGACAGCAGTGAGAAAAGTGAGCACTTAATCAAAGAGGCACTTTCAAGGAGATGAAGAATTATGTTTCCCATTAATCCCGAAATGTACTTTCCCTGCAGTAATGGGAAGATACTAAATATTCATTGCAGCCTTTCAGATGTTCAGACTTGTGACTTTATTCCTCCGCTAGTCTGTTAGGGAAACAAAGCTGAGTTCTGTTGGCAACACAACAAATAAAGCTACTCATTTATTTTAAAATCCCACAGAAGCAGGTTTTCAGAAAGGGATTTATGTAGGAGATAAACGAAATAAATAAATAAAGGGGGGAAGGAGAGAAAAGAAAGAAAAGGAATAGAATTATAAGAAGTATTAGAAAACCCCATCTAAGAAAGATGAGATGCAGAAGGAAAAGTTTACCAACAAGAGATATTCTACCCTGGGAAATTGATTTCATATCTGTAGACTCTGGAGGGGAGTGAAAGGGAAATACATTTTGCTTTCAACGATTAATTCAAAACAAAAGGAGCCTTCCACCGGTGGGGAGATTCGGTATCAAACTTGAAAGAATTATTAAGGGCTTTTCCTGCCTACAAATTCAACTTTTCCTTAAGGGAGAAACCTGCTTGAAAAGCAATTACAGGCACTTCTTCTGGGAATACGCATCATTATTCAAAGTGAGCCAAATGAAAATATCAGTTTAGCATGGGACAAGTATCACACATTCTCCCAGCTGCAGTGATGCATGGCGTTCATGGGGCTAGAGAGACAAGGCTGTGCATGTGAGCGTCTGTGTGAAATTCCAAGCCTGCTTACTTTTCTGTCTCTTCAGATGGTCAAAACGTTTCTGCTTCTTGCCAGCAGAGAGCTTGTTGAAAGTGGCACTACGGGCACACTAAGATTTGCAAGGCAGTGTTTTAATTTTCATTTTAAGTTTTTTTTTATAAAAATGATGTGCAGTATCTGTGTTTTTAAAGTCACGATTATTAAGCCATCTCAAGCATAGGAACTGTTGTGCAAGTGAATTATCCTGCTTTCCATTTTCATCCATAAACAAGTCTATTTTTTATTTTTTATTTCTGTGGAGAACTGAATTACAGTGGTACCTTGGGTTAAGAACTTAATTCGTTCTGGAGGTTCGTTCTTAACCTGAAACCATTCTTAACCTGAGGCATGCTTTCGCTAATGGGGCCTCCTGTTGCCACCACACCACCACCGTGCGACTTCCACTCACATCCCAGGGCAAAATTTGCTACCAGGAGACCTACTTCTGGGTTAGCGGAGCTTGTTACCCAAAGCGTTCATAAGGAGGACAGTACGTAATCTGAGGTTCCACTGTATCCTGTTCTTACAGTGGCTGACACTACAACTCTCATAAGCCCCAGCCAGCAAAACCAACTATCAAGGATGAAGGAAGTTGTAATCAAACAACCAATGGAGGCAAGGCACCATATTGGCTATCCCAACTCTAAAGGAAGAGCAGTCCCTCCAGTCATGTGTTGTGGGAGCTGCTTCCCCATAGTCTCTTCCCCCAGTGCTGACAGCTGCATTTTAATTTGGAAATCATGTGGGTAGAGCAAAACATATGAGAAGGGTGATTAGGTGGGGCTGGTTAATGATTAACCGACCCAATTGGCTTTCCTCGTTTGGCTCCCTGATCCAAATGTCACCCACAGCAGTGGAGAATGGAGTCTGGGATGTGGCTCCCACTCTGCTGGTGGTAAGTGTGAACAAGTCCTAAGGAGTCACACCACAATTCAGGAAAGCGTGTGCACCAAATGCACAAATACACTGGGACTCCGTCAAGGATTTCCAAAAGTGATTCCAATAAGGCCATTTGGGCAGCAAAATGGAACAGTCTCTCTGTCTCTCACAGGTATGACTGTGGATTGTGGCCAAGTAAGTTCTACTCAGATCAATCTGACTGAAATTTAATGCAGTGAAGTTCATAATGTCCATTAATTTAAATAGGTCCAATCTAACACAGGATATATCCCTACGTGTGATTATTCCTGTGGAGCACATTTATCTCTTGTTTTATGAGGTGTAAATAAAGTAAGCACAACAAATGCTCTAAAATTATGTTGATTTGGGGCAGCAGCAACAACATAAATAAACAAAAGCTCTTAAAATCTGGCTGCCCTACTCCTGGGATCTTGTTGGGCTACACCAACTAAAAGTGGAATGGCCCTGGTTTCATGGGGGTTACTGAGCTTTGTGATTCTCACATGCATTTCTGTTTGCTTGTACAATGGGTTCATTGTATTATTATAATACCTGGTTTTGGACTGGCATTATAAATAGGAATCTGATAATACTGGATTTTTTTAAAAAAAGAAGAATGCCCTGGTGAATTTAGGAACTTTCCACTATGTCTGCTAGCTGTGCTGAACTTGTTACATGCTTTGCAACACAACCCTGTGTGTAAGTGTGAACAGGATTGTAGCCTCAAAGAACCACCTTGGTACCCTATAACCTGGTGAACCTGAAAAGGGCATTGAAAGATGACGAGTTTTAATTTTGGTGTCAGAAGTGTGTTCAGACTTAGCTTAGAAGGACAATTATTACATTGACTTACAAGGTGTTCCTCGTTTCTCCAAGAGAGTTGTTCTGCAGGAGAGGTTAAATTGAGGGCCCATGTGAATACACCACTAGAAAGTTGCAGCCAATAGAAAGGGGAAGAACTTTATGTCTGATATATATTTCGCTCTAAAGTGTATTCTCTATTCTGTCTCTGTGCTGAGACACTGAAACCATCCCTTTACGAGAGGAGATGGACTCTAACTACATGGTGTTTTAATAGGTTGTTAATTTTGGAAACCCACTTAAACCCAGCTGTCATTCTATCTCTTTTTTATTCTGAACTTTGAGTTTTAGAAGCACTGTGATACCCCCCACCCTTTACTGGTGGTCATAAACGTAATCCAAGTTATACTTCCCTGATCCTCAGTCCTCAATGAACCATAAATATAAACAAACTAGCCAATCAAATTTGATGGGAGGGAGGAGGGATAGAAAGGCAACTACTATGGGTGAGGATGTTAGTGTGATTTAAATATTGGTGTCAATTGCAATAATTGTGCTTGGGTCCGTGTCTCAAGCTGCCCTTCCCCCTCGCCTGATTTGAATTGAGGGTCAGAACGCCAGCTGTGGTGGACTTCCTGAAAACAGCTGAAGGCCACAAGCTATTGACATGACTCATCACACAATGGTTTCCCCCACTTTTCTCACCAGAGGGGAGAATTCTGTGTGAGTGAGTGTGTTGGCTGATTTATAGCCTGCTGCATCGAGCAACCTTTATACCTACAAACTGAGTCCAGCTTCCAGTTTAACTACACTCTTCTGATTGATTGCAGATTCCATTTGCTACAGACAGGCCTAGTTTTTCTTTGTTTAGTTAGTTTATAGTGTATAAACCAGCATCTCCTAACTGTATGTATATAGCATAAACAGTTGGATTGTGACCTGAGGCAATAAAAACTCTTTCTACTGTACTGCAGTGGTTTGCAATGGGTGGCAGGGGTGCCAACTTGAATAAAATATTGTGGGGGCCCAGGTAAGTCCCACCCCACATAATCAATCACATGACACAGTGCACACACACCATTTGAATGGGAATGCCCATCAACTTTGTGGAGGCCCAGCCCCCTCAAATATTTTATTGTGGGGGCTGAAGCCCCCACGGCCCCTATGAGTTGGCTCCTATGATTGGTGGTCTGTGGAGCCCAGTGGGTCTTCATAACCCACTCAAAGGGGTCTGTGACACCATTCACATAACTAAAAACTACCATGGAGCGATCAAAAATTTGAACAGTAGGGAGTCTACCACCTTCCAAGGCCTTTTGCCTCACTGTCAAACAGCTCATAGAACCAGGAAATTTAGAACATTTTTGTAATTTGAACCCATTGGATTGGGTCATACCTTCTGGACAAGAGAAAACAAATGTGCCCTATCACTTATAGGGCATCCCTTCCCATATTTGCTTTCTACAGGATAAACATACCCATCTCCTTCCACCTTTCTTCAGAGGAACTGGTCTCCAGAGTCCTCACTACCTCATCTGGACATCTGGACCAGTTTGTTGGTGGAGATTTGATACTGAAACCATGATATTGTCTTGTACCCAGGGCTTGTGCCTTCCATCTGGAGGGCAGATTTCCTCATCAGATCAGTAAAAAGCTAGCTATGAGTTGGGTGGGGGGGATCAGCCATCTAGCTAGCCCAAACCTCCCTACTGCAATGCTTTCTTGGGCATGAGATAAAGTGATAAGATAGGATTCACCAACTAAACTTCTCGGTGTCAGACTGGTGTTAAGGGTATGGGACTACTAGTTCACCAGTGAACTAAGTGGTAACCCCAATTGCAGATGATGCTACTCAGATTTGGGGGGTTTTCTTTGGCCCTCCAGATGTTCCTAAACAACAATGTTCATCACCCCTGGCCTTTGGCTATGCTTGCTGAGGCTGATGGGAATTCAATTTCAGCATCATCTGAAGGTCAGAAGGTTCCCCACACCTGACCTAGATAGTGGCTACCTCTGTATTTCAGATAACACTACCTGAGCATGGGAAGGAAGCAGAACAGATTAGAAAAAGAAAAAAGAAGAAGAAGGGGCAAGTGCCTAACAAAGTTTATAGTTGCAAACTTCAATTTCAGCCAATTTATTCTCATTGAGACCATTAAGAGTAAATTGGCCTAGATTTACATAGACTGACATAACCAGTTTGTGGAACAGACTGCCCTCCTTTCCTAACCCCCATGCACTTGTTTTCCACCGGAGAATGAAATTAAAAATTACATGTACAGGTAAAACTTTCTTCTTCCAATACCAAACAATCTCCCTTGAGCCTGACATGAGACCTGCCTCTCAAGGGCTTTTAATGTCACTTGTCACTTAACAAAATTCTGCTTTACCAGAGTGGCTGAACGTCATGTTCAATTTTTCCAAGCTCCTTTATTAATAATCAGTTTGTGTCCCAAGAGACGACTTCCCATACAGGCACACAAAAATGCTAATAGGTTCTGCAGTCATAGCCCCCGGGAATCATTTAAGGAATAAAAAGCTATCAAATTGTTTCAGACTATTGAAATTAAATTGCCCTTCTGCGTAAGGTTGGAAAAATGGATTTGAGGGAGTTAGAGGTGCTTCTGAGTTTGGCGCATGATTTGTAGAAGCAGAAGCAAAAGGCCTCATATTGAAGTCTAAGAGAAATAAATGTGAGTTGCGAGTGAAGGTCTAAGGACTTGTGGGGTTTATTTACCCAAAACAAGAACTAGGGGTGAGTGAAAAATTGGATTCAGGCTGGATTTAAGGGCAAACCCACATTGCCTCCACACCTGGAATGAAGACTCAGAGAAAGTACTAGAAGTTAAGGTTATAATGATTTTTAAAATATGACGTTGGAGGAACTGCAAGCCAACTTTAAGCCAATTAAACAAATTCAAGGAGGACAGGCAGGTGAGGGTTTAACTTGGCATGTGTTCTAGCCTCAGACTGGGACTCCCCAACAAAGGGGGAGGAGCTATCAACCCTCTCCTGGCCAGCAGAACCTTTGGTGACAACCCAATACATGTACCCTCGCACTGCTGCTGAGCAATCACCTACCATGTACATGCCAGGCCTCAAGGACACCCCATAAGTCTCTCTAGGCATAAAGCACTGGCAGATTCCTGAGACGGGTGCCCTCTATCTGCAGTTAACACCCAAATAAAATTACACTAGCAGCCCCACCCATGGCAGTTGCCTTTCCATCCCTCCTCCCTCCCATCAAATTTGATTTGCTAGTTTGTTAATATTTATGGTTTATCGAGAACAGAGGATCAGGGCTTGGATTGTACTTATATGACCACCAGGTGCCCAACTATTGTCTTACCAATTGCCTTATCTGCCTGCCCTCCATGATGGACTAGGAACCAAACACGCCACTCCAGGAATGTCACTTGCATTGATCCTTACAGCATGAAGCAGGCAAAATTCTACCACACTGGACAAAAAGATGTGTAATGTAGTTTTTGTTGTGTTTGATGGGAAATTTGCAGGTTTTGGTGCATAATTCAGTTTTTGACTTCAGCTGTACTGCTACAGTGGACTCAGCTATACGGCTGCAAATAAAACGTTTTAAGTGTGTTGTAAAATGCATTATGCAAATGTGACACTAGATGCTGATGGTGAGCTATGGCCAATTCAATATACAGTGGTACCTCGGGTTAATTACTTAATTCGTTCCGGAGGTCCATACTTAACCTGAAACTGTTCTTAACCTGAAGCACCACTTTAGCTAATGAGGCCTCCTTCTACTGCTGCGCCACCGGAGCACAATTTCTGTTCTCATCCTGAAGCAAAGTTCTTAACCTGAAGCACTATTTCTGGGTTAGCGGAATGTGTAACCTGAAGTGTATGTAACCTGAAGCATATGTAACCCAAGGTACCACTGTATTTTTCAAAACATTTTTTAAAAAACACACATTTTCACAACCTTTTTTTATATGTGTGTAGATTCCACCTGTATCTGTTTTTACATCGTTATTTATCAAGGGCTCAATGATTGTAGCAGGCACTTTACCAGCAGGTGTTCTTGTTAGTAATAAGGTTTTTTATCTCAGAATTCTGCGTTTAAGCTAAGCTATGGCACCTCAAGGAACAGGCAAACAGCTTTGCAAATGGTAGTCTAAATTAACAATTGTGTTACACTGAGGGGACAGAATTTTTTTTGGGGGGGGGGAATAGAGGATTCTGAGGCCTTAAGGATGTATTATGTCAGCCTGTACAGGCTGTGATTCACCAACCTGAACTCCGCCGTCAATTAATCTATACTCCCAGAGACCTAGTTCACGGTATGTAATATACTGGACTCCGCAGCAAGTAATGATTTTTCATTGGCACTCATCTTACTTATGAGTTAATTCTTTTATTGATTGAACTGCAGTGCCATTCTATACACATCTACTCAGAAGTAACCCACGTTGAGTTCAATAGCAGTCACAGGTAAGTGGGTATAGGATGAAGTTTATAACGTGCATATTGCCAGACTCTCAATATTCCTTCGTTTCTGATGATACCGAAGGTATAGATAACTAGCAACTTTCTTAATAAGAAAAGGCACTTTGAGCACCATTTAAACCCTCCTTCCTTCCCACTGGTGGGGCTTTGTGGAGACCAATGCAACTGCTGCATATACAGTCTTGTCGCTCATGGCCGTGGCAGAAGGTGTGTGTGTGGCAAGACTATTGGGTCTGATCCAGAGAAGATCCCAGGCTATGTCAGATCCATTTTCACAATGCCCCCCTTTTTTGGAGGGGGGCTTCCACTGACTGCTTCCAGTGGGCACCCTACAAATGGCACTCCTGCCCAACTGCTGAACTGGTACCTTATTCATCAGGCATGGGGAACCTGTGCCCCTCCAAATGTTGATCGACTCCGATCAGGCCTTGCCACCATGTCTAGGGAATGATGGGATTCACTGAGCTGTTCTTCAGAGAGAAGGTAAAGGCAACTGACTCTCAGTTAGTTAGAAACCAAGTTGCTACCATTGTTCTGGTTATTTTTATTCTCAGCATTTTTTGATTACAGTACCATCATTGAATTTAAGATGACAAATTGTGCACGTGGAAGGGACACAGGGGTACCAACTAAGTAAAAGTTGTTCACAAAAGGTAAAGGACCCCTGGACAGTTAAGTCCAGTCAAAGGCAACTATGGGGTTGCAGCGCTCATCTTGCTTTCAGGATGAGGGAGCTGGTGTTTGTCGGGCAGATTGATTTATTGCTCAGATAAGCGTCCGGCACGCTTCCCAACGCACGCAGCTCTGGCCGGCATTCCAAAGTCCACATTCCTGAGCAAAGCATAGCAGAGTTCAGCAGCGGTAAGAGAAAGACTGCAAAAACTCCAGAGCATTCTTCAGTGTGCTTAAATAAAGTCCACTCAGGATCTTAGCAGCTAAAAGCAGTTTTTTTATTTACAGCAGACTATCCATTATCTATCACAGCGAACAGCATCGTGAAAACACGTCCTCTCTCCTCAAAAGCGAAAGTAGAGAGAAAGAACAAAGGCTTGAGGCTCTCGGAAATGACGCAGAAGTTCCCCCCTCCTCTCAACAGTAGGCAGGGCGTACATTCTGAGCTGTTTAACCCTGCAAGCTCAGGTTCTCCTCACAGTGTTTGTCCACAGACAGCTTTCCGGGTCATGGGGCCAGCAGGACTAAACTGCTTCTGGCACAACAGAACACCGCGATGGAAACCAGAGTGAGTGCATGGAAATGCCGTTTACCTTCCTGCCATAGTGGTACCTATTTATCTACTTGTACTGGTGTGCTTTTGAACTGCTAAGTTGGCATGAGCTGGGACAGAGCAATGCAAACTCACCCCGTCATGGGGATTTAAACCACCGACCTTCTGATTGGCAAGCCCAAGAGGCTCAGTGGTTTAGACCACAGAGCCACCCACATCCTTGTTCACAAAAGCCACCATTACTGCTCACCAGCCTGATGGAGGAACTCGAAGTGAGCATATATTGGGTGCTGGTGGGTCCATCCCTCTGAACACTGGACAGTGGGTGGGGGATGTTTCTTTGCCATGCCTCTGCTATATGCAGTGCCAATCAATTGGCTGTGAGGGGTGCTGAACAGTTGATAGTGATCAGGCAGAAGGATTGGAAGCTCTCTTTGCCCTTTTATCAATGTAGCTGGCCCATACTACTTTTCCTTTGCAGATCCTTGGTTTCAATGAAGTTGTGGCCTTCACCCTCAAATAATGTCGGATGTCCTTCTGTCCCCTCCTACATATTTATTCTATGTGCCATAACTGTCTGGAAAAAGCAAAACACTGTTGCATACATCTGTGGAAATTGAGATCTTTAGCTTGCCCAGTGAAGAATTTTGGGCAGAACATTTGTTTCTTTTTGCTTCTATATTTTGAGATGGGACACTGTACATGTCAGGTAATCAACCAATGCACATAACATAATACATTTTCAATTAATTACAAATGGGTTGCTGAGGAAAAAATTCAATATATAAGTTGCCTTGGGGTTGCTAAATGGAAGAAATGTTTAATAAGTTTTGAATATCATTTCTCTCCAGCAGTAAACATTCCTGCACCATGGTGGTATGGAAATGGTTTGGGGGTTTTTTGTGTTTTTTTGTGGAATCAGTATTAATGAATGGAGTGATGGATTTTTGTTGCCTTTTCCATTTTGTTTAAGACACTAGATCAGCCTTCGCTAACCTTGTACACTCCAGACATATTGGACTAGGACTCCTATTAGGCCCAGCCACATGAACTAATTAACACTTCCCAGATTCATAAATGGATCAGAACATAGATGTGCAAAATCCTGAGGATAATTATTTCTCCAAATTTTGCAACGAAGTTCTTGGCTAAACATAAAATAAAATGCTAAATGAATACAAAATGTGTATTTTAGTGATGCAAAAAAATGGCTTTAAAATATATACATTGTTGTATATACAGTGTACACACACATACTACAAATTGTTTATATAGATTTTTTCATTTAAAAATCATAGGTTAATGTGGAAATGGGATGAAATGGGGACATGAATAAACACATGTGAAAAAGATATGGGACACAACTTCTGTACCTATTGAAGCATTACACTGTTGGGTTTGTGTCCAGTGTTGAAAAGGTCAAAAAGGTGTGTTTCTGCTTTCCTTCATATGTGGGAGCCGGGGGGAGCATAATTTGAACTGGGTCATTATGGAAACCATCTGGAGGACTGTTTCACATTCAAATTTTTTTGTTATTTCGAACAAAGCGTGTTCTCCCTCATGGAGAGCACGTGTTGCGGTGGGGGCTGACAAGACTGGACTGTTGCTGGGCAAAAGAGTTTGGCCATCTTTAAGCAGGGGCAGGCTGTTACTGGGCAGATTTATATGTTGCCATTTATTGATTGACAGCCCTGTTTGTTAAATACACTGCACGCAGTGACGAGCTTCCTCTTTTCGCTGCGTGCTTCGGATCACCCGCCCTCCCTCCCTAATTTTAGGGTGTTTGTTGCGTTTGACCTTGATATGCCTGTCATGGGGTCGTCTGCTTTGGGGCAGGGGCCTGGTAGGAATTTTGTCCATTTGGCTGATTGGCTGGTGCCATTTGGTTTTGCCTACTGCGTAGCAAATCGTCACAACTTGTAAGGTTGCAGTTAGGCATTGGTATGGGAATTGGTTGGTGGAGGGATTTGGCTGTGCCTGCCCCTCCAAAATGCTGCTGCTGCAAGGGTTTTCCATTAAAGGAACCCAGGGGCTCGCTATGCTTTTGTCCGAACCTCCTGGCAAGGGGCTAGGGCCACGCAAGAGCCCCTGGGAGCATTCTGGGGAGAGGTGAGGCATGGTTCCCAGTCCCGTCTCTCTCCCCAGGTGACTTACCCTTTCTGACTTCGCAGGGGGTGAGAAAATTATGCCAAAAACCTTAAACAAAAATCAAGTGTCATTGTGTTCTTCTTTGGGGTGTCTTGGGACCTCGACGCGCAATAGGTTACATTAGCAAAAACATTTTAGATAGTGCTTTTGTTTCTCGGTCTGTGAAGGTGGGCTATAAATGAAATAAAGGCAAACTCTTATAACTTGTGTGAAATATGCTTCAAGTTTTGGGGTTCTGGTCTATTTTGTTTTATCCTGCTTGAAAGTAATGGTCCACTCATTTATACTCCAGTAGTTTACAGTAAAATCAACCTCAATGAACACTGAGAGAATGAATAAAATAGTTCACCTACTTGAAGTGGAATACTTTTTCCTAGTGCTTTATCATTCCCACAGAGAACCTGGACTCATGAGTTATGGGTCTTTCTCTCACACATGAGAGAAACGTTACCCTCATCCTTCATAGGTGAGAGGCTCTGTACTTGTACTGAATTTATCCAGTTCCTGCTCGCCATAAAACTGAAGACTTGCCTTTCGAATAGGAGAACCTGCGCAGAAGTGATGAATGTCATCAGTATATGCCAACACAAGACCTATAAAGTACCATGGGATGAAGAATGCTAAAGTGTTACTGCATTCGTCTAAATAATGTAAAGTAGCCCTGTATATAAAAAAAATTCTTCTCTATATTTTCAACTGTTCTTTATGTCAATTTATGAGAAAAAGACACTGCACTCAATATTATAAGAGGGAAGGGATGTTTTGGTGAAGTTATCATGGGTGGAATGCAGAGTATGAATGTCTATTCGTACTTACCTTAAATTTGAGGTAATCAATATGGCTTTGACAGTCCACCCCCCCCCCACCAAAAAAAACCCTCCTGTGATCTTCATTCTATAATCTTTTTGGGTGGTGTTCATGCTTGCAAACTCTGTGAGGTCCTAAAAGGACAATAAGTGCAAGGAGGCAGTGAGAGGTTTTACTTTCTTGGGTTCCATGATCACAGCAGATGGTGACAGCAGTCACGAAATTAAAAGACACCTGCTTCTTGGGAGAAAAGCGAAACCTAGACAGCATCTTAAAAAGCAGAGACATCACCTTGCTGACAAAGGTCCGTATAGTTAAAGCTATGGTTTTCCCAGTAGTGATGTATAGAAATGAAAGCTGGACCATAAAGAAGGCTGATCATCGAAGAATTGATGCTTTTGAATTATGGTGCTGGAGGAGACTCATGAGAGTCCCATAGACTGCAAGAAGATCAAACCAATCCATTCTGAAGGAAATCAGCCCTGAGTGCTCCCTGGAAGGGCAGATCCTGAAGCTGAGGCTCCAGTACTTTGGCCACCTCATGAGAAGAGAAGACTCCCTGGAAAAGACCCTGATGTTGGGAAAGATTGAGGGCACAAGGAGAAGGGGACGACAGAGGACGAGATGGTTGGACAGTGTTCTTGAAGCTACCAACATGAGTTTGACCAAGCTGTGGGAAGCAGTGGAAGACAAGAGTGCCTGACATGGAAGTTAAGTGGTTTCTAGCTGTACAGGCATAAAAGAATATGGAAAAATTGGTTTTTAATATGTAAAATGTAAAATTTAAAGTTATATTATATCAAGATTAAAGATTAGGATTAAAAAGGAGGGAAAGGAATTGTTGGATTAACATATTTAATTAGAATACAGAAGAGGGAGGTAAGAGGAGGTCCGGGAAACAAGTAAACGTAAAAGAAGTGAGGAAAAGATGAAATTGTTTTTAATTGTTTTTTCCTTTTACTTTGTATTTTTTCTTTTCATTGTTAACTTTTTCTTTACTAATGTGGTTTTTTTTTAATTTTCTTTCCTGTGAAACTTTAATAAATATTATTCAATTTGGAAAAAAAAGAAAAAAAAAGAGTGCCTGACATGCTCTGGTCCATGGGGTCATGAAGAGTCAGACACAACTAAATGACTAAACAACAACAACAAATGCAGAGAGAGAGAGAGAAAGTTAAAAAGGAAGGATTTTCTTAAAAACCACAATTAGCAAGCATGCTTATCTCTGGAAAAAGTTCATCCTATTATTATTTTTATTTTTATTGGGAGGTGAGGGCAGCTGTGGAGACTGCAAATGTTTCATGGGGTGGGGGGAATATTATTTTTTAGGCTGGTGAATGACCCACTTTCAGCAGAGGAGTATTTATGGAAGATAGATACGATAACTGTGACTAGAGTTGTTGCTAAATTGCAGAAAGGGATATTGGTGAGATATTTTGCCCAGCCTCAGATGGTAATAATGCTTCGAAGAACATTAGATCAAATTGCTATCTCATATATGAGGAGGCCTCTCACCTCTGTTGCACATGGTTAATTCATCACTTTCAGGCAGATCACAGGCAGGTTGCGTCCCTTTAAATACTTTATTTCAAAATTCCCATCAGCTGACCAGGAAAACTTGGTCATGTGGGAAAGAGACACATTACTAGTCCTCCCCATCTGATTTTTTCATGCTCCTAATATCAGACCAGCATATGAGAAGGAGCTATAAGGATCTACAGTGCTAGTAAGTTGAATTGGGTTGCCTTGTGTGGTTTAAATGAGTGAGCAGATAATTCCTTATTATTACTATAATCAAGCAATGGCAATTAATTCTGACTTCCCAGTGTGTTTGCTAATAAAAGAATCTTCCTCATAATCAACATAACCATGACATGCTGGGCAAGATTATTAAAAAAAGAAAGAAAAAAAAGCAGTGTGTTATTTCATTAAATTGTGGCACTGCACTTACTAGCCCAAAACGACTTGTTGTTCACTTGGAGCTTGGAAACTAGGAACTAGCACTTACTACTAGCCTCAAGAGAGAAAGCCACTAGCAAGGTAAAGTCTGTGTAAATAGTTAAAAATCTATTGTATTGCTTCATCTGTCTATTAGGAAATATTTCTAGTGGATCATTAATTAACACATTGTGGAAACACGTTTTTGTTGCCTTGTTTACAAAAAACAAGAGACGGAGGACTGTTTTGTCTTGCCATTCTGAGCCCTGAAATAAGATGTTGTAGTATGAAGTGTTTCAATTAATGGCTGGTTGAAACCCTACATTTTTTCCCAGGACCCTTCATCCCGCCCCCTCACCCAGTTTCCTATTTCCTCTCCAAACATCAGCTAGAATTTCATGGATACTGGGCATCTTCAATCTTCTCTGGTCTGCTTTGAGCTTGCCACCTTCCCCAAAGATTTGTTGTACTTCCACAAACCTTGGCGCTTCTCCAAGAACGATATCCCCCTCTTGTATGTGGTTTTGGTTACATAAGAACCGGCACTTGAAGACTGAGATCACTGTCTGCTATTTTATCAATGACTGAGGATTTGCAAATCTAAATGGTTGTCGTCAGCATCTACAACAACCTTGTCCCCATCTGCCCCACCCCTGACTTTCCTACATCATCTGAGTTCTTAACTGAAGAGAAAGCTTTGAGGGATGTTCAGCAAAATGTGATTCGAAGCCCATTTCAATTGGGGGCAAAGTGTAGATTCCCAGTCCATTCAAGAATATTGTAGGGCTCACACCTTAGGCTCACGTGTGTTCTTTTGCATGAATGAGGAAGGACCAATGTCATTGTGGGATTTGAAAGAAAAGGAAGAACGCTGCCAAATTTTGAAGAATTTGAATTTTGATGGATAGCTGTGTTTTGTTATGCATACTGGGTGGTATTCAACTTTGATCTACTGATATTAATGGGCCCAGCTTAGTCGTGTTCATTAATTTCAAACATAGCTGAATACCATTCATCTTTTGAGAAATGTTCTAGAGAGGATGATCGGGTCAGAAGGATGAGTAGGAGGAACTCAAAGAGCTAGAGTCTGATGATCCCAGGAAGGATCCCAGTGGTTTGGGATAGGCTCCGTTGACTCCACAAGAGTAAGAAGCTGTGGGTCCTGAAAATGTAGGAACAGATCCCAAGGAGAGATCAAGCAGAATGTCTCTCTCTGTGTGTGTGTGTGCATCATGTAATCCACGAAGGAGGGATCGTGTAAGCTTGCACCCAAGCTTAGAGCATGTGTTCAGAACTATATTCTGTGCTTTCTACCCAGCAGGATTTTGCCTGTATTCTCCTCGCAGCTGCATGGAACAATACATGACTGAGACCTTGAATCTGCAAGGAAAGCATTTTAAATTTACTTAACAGTGCCTGGTCAGCTCATTGCTATAGGAGTAGAAACAGGTCAGCTGCTGTGTACAGATGAACAAGATAAAAAGCTTTAACAACCTAAATCTCTAATGCTATTTAGGGATATT
Organism: Podarcis pityusensis; assembly: GCF_964106645.2. Classification (NCBI taxonomy): domain Eukaryota; kingdom Metazoa; phylum Chordata; class Lepidosauria; order Squamata; family Lacertidae; genus Podarcis; species Podarcis pityusensis. The sequence continues at coordinate 87,974,797 of NC_138030.1, forward strand.
GCACTTTAATTTTTGTGAGCTTAATCTCCTCTACTGGGGCTCCCTCCCTGCAAGAGGGTGTGCAAAGCCCCATGTTTTGGCACCAAGCCATTTTCTTTTATTGGCCCTCCATGAATCCACAGGGATTCATATTTTATTTCCCCACAGCCTTGCCTACGTACTATACTCATTTGAGCATTAAAGATTTTGGCAGAAACCAAAACCTGAGCTTCAGTTCTTCACCCAGCAAGAGCCAGGACATTATGTAAGTTCACATTAAAATGTGAATTGAATTGAATTTCTCCTTGATCCCTACTTGCCACACTATCCAGTCAGTTGGATGGGTCATTAAGGAGGTCACAGAGGATAAAGACTTGTTCATTTATCATGTGGGAACAGTTGAGAATGGGAGATTAAAAGGTTGTTTAGCAGTGTTGTGCTTTGACACACAGAACATTTTGATATTTTTGTTATACAGTGGTACCTCTTGATACGAACGGGATCCGTTCTGGAGCCCCATTTGCATCCTGAAGTGAACGCAACCCACGTCTGTGTGTGCGCGGGTCACGATTCACCACTTTTGTGCTTGTGTGTGACATCATTTTGACTGTCTGCGCATGCGTGAGCGGCGAAACCCGGAAGTAACACATTCCGTTACTTCTGGGTCACTGCAGAGCGCAACCCAAAAGTGCTCAACCTGAAGCAACTTCAACCTGAGGTAATCAGAAGTCCAACAATCTTAAGTCAAATGAAAGAACAACCAGGAATAACACATCCATTTGGTGGCAGTACTGAGGTTCACCAGAGGTAAATATTGACAGAGGACTAAGTTAGTTGGTTTGCTAGCCTCCCTTCTCTGTCTTGTGGTACAGGGCTATTGTTCTTGCTGGTTGATTTAGTTATGTGAAAGTTTACAGTGTTGGAGATAGTTTTGATTCCTTCTGTCTGCAACCCCTTGCTCACTTCTTTACTTCCAGCTGTGCCAGGGATAAACTCTGTTTCAGGCCGCTATAACAAATTACCCAAAGTAAGGGTTTTTGAATCATGACTGCTGAATTTATCAGTGCAAAGCTGTGGAGTGGAAAATGTTTGACAATAAATGTGTGATTTTCAAAAGTAGAAAAGTGACAATCATACATTTGCAGTCGGAGGTTGCAAAGTGAAGTGGAGTGAATTTATGAGAAACCTTTAAATGCGATGTGAGATAAGGAGCTTCTAGGAAGCTTTAAACGAGAGGCAGGAAATGGATATATTTTTGGTTGTGCTGAAGAATAGAAAAGACAGGAGAGGGTTATAAAATATGTAAATAACTTTCTGTCAGGCAGTTCAGTAGCTATAAAAAAAAACTACGCTTCCTTCCCCCCTCTTCTTTATTAAGCTTTACAAAGGTTTCTTCTCATAATCAGTTAGCATGTCTTGTTGTGGTGTTGCTTCAGATTTCTGTTCTTCATTTTTAAAACTTGCATATTTTATTCATGTTTATGTTATACACCTTTGTAATGAAAAGAATATTGTGTTGTGTTGTTATCATGAAAGCCCTTTTGAAAGCTTTTACAGCAGCAAAGAACAGCCCCTAGAAATAAATAAATTGGCTGCAAGAATAGCTCAGCTCAATTGGAAATTAGCCATAGATAATTTGAAGACCTTCATCAGGCCCTCCAAGTGACCCTATTTTCCAGGGACAGTCCTGGATTAACAGAAGCCATCCTGGTTTCTGATTTGATCCCAGAATGTCTTGCTTTTCCATAGGACATCCCTATTTTCATCAGAGAAATTTTGGAGGGTATGGAGTTAGGTGGTGCCCAGGCCAACGAGATAAGTAACTACATAACCATAGAATCATAGAATCATAGAGTTGGAAGAGACCACAAGGGCCATCGAGTCCAACCCCCTGCCAAGCAGGAAACGCCATCAGAGCACTCCTGACATATGGTTGTCAAGCCTCTGCTTAAAGACCTCCAAAGAAGGAGACTCCACCACACTCCTTGGCAGCAAATTCCACTGTCGAACAGCTCTTACTGTCAGGAAGTTCTTCCTAATGTTTAGGTGGAATCTTCTTTCTTGTACTTTGGATCCATTGCTCCGTGTCCGCTTCTCTGGAGCAGCAGAAAACAACCTTTCTGCCTCCTCTATGTGACATCCTTTTATATATTTGAACATGGCTATCATATCACCCCTTAACCTCCTCTTCTCCAGGCTAAACATGCCCAGCTCCCTTAGCCGTTCCTCATAAGGCATCGTTTCCAGGCCTTTGACCATTTTGGTTGCCCTCCTCTGGACACGTTCCAGTTTGTCAGTGTCCTTCTTGAACTGTGGTGCCCAGAACTGGACACAGTACTCCAGGTGAGGTCTGACCAGAGCAGAATACAGTGGCACTATTACTTCCCTTGATCTAGATGCTATACTCCTATTGATGCAACCCAGAATTGCATTGGCTTTTTTAGCTGCCACGTCACACTGTTGGCTCATGTCAAGTTTGTGGTCAACCAAGACTCCTAGATCCTTTTCACATGTACTGCCTTTGGAAGACATCTGAAGGCAGCCCTGTATAGGGCTTTGTGTTGTATAGGGCTTTGGAAGACATCTGAAGGCAGCCCTGTATAGTGACATTTTATAATGTTTAATGTTTTATTGTGTTTTTATATGTGTAAGAAGCCGGCCAGAGTGGCTGGGGCAATCCAGTCAGATGGGTGGGGGTATAATAATTATAATTATTATTATGGAATATGCTGTCTCTGTTTTCTTCAGAGAAATGTTGAAGGATATGCTTTATGTTTCAGGCTTCATCTAATTCACATTTTATTGCTCTGATTTTTATACTGCTGCTATTTTTAATGTTGATTTAACAAAGTCAACAGAACAGATTCACCAGAAGTCTCAAAGCAGTTTATAGATTTCAACAAAAAGAAATCAACATACAAATGTAGGAATCAATCATGTATGCTGCTTTGGATAGACTAGAGAAAGACTGGTCACAAGGACTGGATGATATCTGGTTTTCAACATTGTGATATATCACCAGCTAAACATTGAATATACCAATATATCATGATGTCCGAAATAAGGGTGGAGATATGTAGAGGCATTGGCTGCTTTCATGGTTTGTGATTTTTGTATGGTGATTTTTGCCAGCACCTGCTCTTGTGATTCGCTGCTCCCCTGCAGGAGGCAGGGGAGATCTGAGCTGGCAGAGTTAACAGGGGCTGCAGGAATCAAGAGAAACATTGGCTGGCTTCACGGGTTTTCCCCACATTGAGAAACTGGTGACTGGGAGTGGTTGCGGAGACCATATAACACTGGTCCTGAAAGATCTACATTGGCTCCAAGTAAGTTTCCAAGCAGAATGCAAAATGTTGGTGCTGACCTTTAAAGCCCTAAAGGGCCTCGGTCCAGTATACCTGAAGGAGCATCTCCACCCCCATAGTTCAGCCTGAGGTCAACTGAGGTCCAGCTCCGAGGGCCTTCTGGCGGTTCCCTCACTGCAAGAAGTGAGGTTACAGGCAACCAGACAGAGGGCCTTCTTGGTGGTGGCGCCCACCCTGTGGAATGCCCTCCCATCAGATGTCAAGGAAATAAAAAACTATCTGACTTTAAGAAGTCATCTGAAGGCAACTTTGTTTAGGGAAGTTTTTAATGTTTGATGTTTTATCATGTTTTTAATATTCTGTTGGGAGCTGCCCAGAGTGGCTGGGGAAATCCAGCCAGATTGGGGGGGGGGTATAAATAATTTGTTGTTGTTGCATAGCACATATACACATCATGATTTGCAATACATTGCCAGGTCAAAAATTATGGAACAGATATCATGATATGGACTTCAAACCAGATGTGGATGGTATATCAATATAATAGCCAGCCCCAGTCGTCCCCATCAGGACTGTGAGGAAACAGAGCATTGTGATATCAGGGTAAGTTGTAGCTGGCGTCAGAAGAGCAGGAGGGAAGAATTAGCTATGTAACTGCTTGTTTTCACAACAAGGTTCATTATTTTTATCATTGGGGCTTCTGCTGGGTCATGTGGGATGACAACATTCACCGCTCAAGGATTGTGTGCAGTTGGATGAGCGAGCCAAATTTCAGTGTCGTCCCCAACAAATGCAGCTCACCCCATGGAGCGTGATTCTTTGAAAAATCGCACACAGCAATTGCATTTTATTAGTTCAGAGACTTCATTTCCCCAAACCTCAGATTGCTACAAATCCTCTGTAAACACTAGGACACAAAGGAAGAATGCTTTCAGTACCAAAAAAAAAAAAGTTGATTGCTTTCTGTAGCACTTCCTCCTTAGCAAACCACGGGCTTCCAATGATGCTCAACATTAGTAAACAGCTTACATCACACCTCATGTAATGAATTTATTTCGGCATTAATAAACATGAAAACACTTTGCTGCTGTCAAGGAAGAAAAAAACCTCTGGAAATAGCTGTTGTCCCAAAGGTATTCCCCCACACAAATCACAGGAAGCGGCATTTTTGCTTGGCTCAATAGAAATTTCAGTGCAAAGTCCCCCTGAAATATTAAGCCTTCTATGAAGTCATTAAAGTTCAAAACTTTAAAACATTTACCAGAGTTTTCAGCCTGCGCAGACAGCAGGGTTTATTTGTTGTTCTTTTAATCCTGGATTGTAAAGACCCAAATTAACAGAGCATGCCAGTTTACACACTGGAAGACAAAATCTTTACGGATAAAATCAATATGAAGAAGAAGCTACTTGGTATACAGGGAGGACTTTAAACCAAGGAAACAGACTACTGATAAATATAAATGTATTGAAAGGCCCAGAAACTGGAATCTGAGAATCAAACCCGAGATCTGGGGGAATGAGGGAATTTGGATTTGACATATCTTGGGTTTTCCCTGCTGATCCTGAGCTACACCTTAGCCCAGCTCATCTGGCAGAACTTAAGCCACTGTAAGTCCCCCATAAGAGGGCATGGCTTCCTCTCCCTCCCTCTCTTTTTAAAAATACTGCTTAATGTCACTGGTGCCTCCACCTGCTACTGCTACCTGCTGCAGCCATACTCCATCCAAACTTGTTAGGGATTTTCTCCTGTCTGCATTATTCAAATAGGTAATTCAAACCAATTGGGATCAACACATAATGACTACTGCATGAAATCAGGCAATTTTGGCTTTGTGCTGATACCACCAAGGGCAAAACTAAGTCAATTCAGAATCAAGGCAGTGCATGTGAAATCAATTCAGAATCAAGGCAGTGCATGTGAAGTCAGTTCAGAATGAAGGCTGAATATGTGAGCAATAGCCCAAGTAATTTCCAAGGGGCTCACTTTTCAACGTTGCCAAATATGTTCACAAATGCACATAGAAAGTAATTTTGTCTCAGCCTTAACAGGCTGTCAAGCAGTTCATTGCTGTGTCCATAAAACCTCAAAAGTCTGTAGCAGAGAACTGAACTGACCATTCTGGCAAAAAGCAATATTTTTTTTGGTGGGGGGAGTTGTCCTACTTTTTCCTGGGTTGAAATTTATCCTAGTAGCTAATGAAAAATTTATGTCAGGGAAGCAGACCCCAGGAACAAGTTTCCCAAGACAACTTTGAGGGGATAGTGTGTTAAAAAATAACTTGACAGTGTCCTCTTAAACAAGTAGTGAGTGGTATAATTGGATGCTATTTTCCCAATCTCATTAGCATATGTTATCGGGAGCTGGAATTAATTTGCTGTCAGTTTTCTCTGTTGCTTTTTGGGATATTGAAAAGTGCACAGAAATATATATATGAAATCAGAGAGATCTATAAATACCCCAATCCCTGTACCACAATGACCTTTTCAATATTCTGTGTTTAGGCCACTTGACCATTTTGTGTCTCCCTTAATTACAGTCTTTTCCTGATGGGGGGAAAAAGGGAAATACTTTAACCCTGAGTCCTAAAGCATAATGACATAGTTGGAAAGAAAGTTCATGATGCATCTAGCACAGGCGTTAAGAACCTGATGCTAGACTCCAACTCCCATCAGCCCTGACCAGCATGGTCAATGGTCAGAGATGGTGGGAGTTGTAGCCAACAACATATGAAAGGCCACAAGCTCCCCATCCCTAATATACAGTAGGGCTGTATACTACCTATGAAACATCTCAAAGCAATATAATTATAAAAATGTCAACAGTAACTACAGCAGGCATCTTCCAATTCCTACAGCGTATCTGAGCAATCTGGAACTGCCTCAACATTGTAGGGCCTTCACTTTGGCTTGATGTCATGTTCTCCTGTGGGGGACTGGACATCGGAGGAGAAGAGGAGGGTAGTATAGATTTACAACAGTGGTTTGCAGAAGGTCATGACTCAGAGACAGAAGAGGGGAAAAGCTGGGAGATAATGGAAGAGGAGGTAGGGGCAGCAGAACCAGAGCAGCTGGCTGACACATTATCATTAGAAAGCATTCCTGAACCCCCCTTCTAGAACTCGGCGTGCATTGAGAGTAGCAGAACAGAAAGCTCACTGGCAGAAAGTACAGATTGGCCAGTGCAGGGACGATGTACAATAGGAGAGACGGAGGAGGTGGGACTTTACACAGAGCAATGCCATTACTGGAATGGAGAGGCACTTTTCAAAGCCTCTCTCTGTGAATATTGAATAAAGGACTTGGTAAGAACTCTTCCTGTTATCTGCTTCTTGGCTGCCCACCAGGGGAGGGATCGGATTCCCTGAACCTTGACATCTCCCCTCTGCTTTTCTTGAAGGATGCTACAGGAAAATCTCATATTTGGAGAGATCCTGTCCCTGTGACTCTGGCCAAATTGAAACAGTAGAACAGGTTTTCTCAACCTGGGCTCTCCAGATGTTTTGAGATTTGATATTTCTTGAGTCATTGATATTTTAAGGTTGTCCAAATGAATATTCTACACTGTAAAACAGAAATGTAATAAAAATTATATATAGAAAAATACTCTCTTAAAATGGTTTGCAACAGGTGCCGAAATGACAATAAAGATGGTACTTGTCTGATATGTATTGGAAGTGAGCACCAGAGGGTTTCATTATTGTTATAGTCTTCCACAGAGAGCAGTCAAGTTACTGATCTTACACTAGCTGGAGCTTCTGGGACAACCTCAGGGGCACCCCCACATAGAGTGTAGTGCAGTAGTTCAACAATGTGTCAGTAGTGGGTGAGCCAAAGGCAAACGTGAACGGAGCAATGGATGTCACTCTTATTTTGTATATTTGGCTACATACCAGCCATGTAAAAATCAAAGGCTTCTATATACGTTTTTCCATCTTGGCAGTCAAAAGGCATACAAGGATGCATTCCAGTCGGGCAAATTACACTTCAGCAGGTCTGGTTGGGGATGTGAGGCAAGTCCCAAGGGCCACATTTGGTCCATGGGCCTGAGGTTCCCTACCCATGCTTTAATTAAATTAAATTAAAAGACGCCTGCTTCTTGGGAGAAAAGCGATGACAAACCTAAGCAACATCTTAAAAAGCAGAAACATCAGCTTGCCAACAAAGGTCCGCATAGTTAAAGCTATGTTTTTCCCAGTAGTGATGTATGGAAGTGAGAGCTGGACAATAAAGAAGGCTGATCACCGAAGAATTGATGCTTTTGAATTATGGTGCTGGAGGAGACTCTTGAGAGTCCCATGGACTGCAAGAAGATCAAACCTATCCATTCTGAAGGAAATCAGCCCTGAGTGCTCACTGGAAGGACAGATCGTGAAGCTGAGGCTCCAGTACTTTGGCCACCTCATGAGAAGAGAAGACTCCCTGGAAAGGACCCTGATGTTGGGAAAGATGGAGGGCACAAGGAGAAGGGGCGACAGAGGACGAGATGGTTGGACAGTGTTCTCGAAGCTACCAGCATGAGTCGGACCAAACTGTGGGAGGCAGTGGAAGACAGGAGTGCCTGGCGTGCTCTGGTCCATGGGGTCACGAAGAGTCGGACACGACTAAATGACTAAACAACAACAGCATCTCCAGGAACTATCCCAAGAATAAAAAATACATACTGGCTTTTTTAAAAGGTGCCAATCTCTAAGCATTTGCCAACCCAAACAAGGCACTTTCCCACCCATCTTTAAAACTGAGATGTACAATTACCAAGCATTTTTGTTAAGAGATATCTGAACTCTGTTCGTCTGCTAGCCTTGTCAGGCTGAGCTAAATCTTCTCAAGTTCTGACATTTCAGAAAGTATAATATCCATGTCTGGCTGTGCACATGATTCCAAGCTGGAGAAAAGAATATAAAGACTTGGGCTTATAGCTCTGTAGGGGATCCTTTTAGCGCCTAGCAGTTATATAGACAATCGCTACTACAGAAAATAGCTCTTTATCTCTCTCCTGTGCTGTTTGTGTCTGATTCTCGGCAATTTTTTTTTTTTTTTGACACTTTATAGTGTGGATGTGCTCTGAAGAGGACTTTAAGCAGCAGGATTGAAAGCCACATCACTGTCTCCCTGTCAAAATGATACCAGTGTATTGTACGGAGTTTGGGACTTTGACTGGGAGCAACTGGGTTCAAATCCACACAAAAGCACAAAGCTCATTAGAAGCAAGCCCTTTTTTTCAGTTGGAAGGACACTAGGATTAACACCTGATTGGGCATTGAGGAAACCGGAAACTGGGCTTGCCGGGCCATTGGTCAGATCCAGCTGTGTTCTAATGTTTTCAATAGTGCTATGCTGTACCAATGAGACGTGGGTGGCGCTGTGGTCTGAGCCTCTTGGGCTTGCAGATCAGAAGTTCGGTGGTTCGAATCCCCATGATGGGGTGAGCTCCCGTTGCTCGGTCCCAGCTCCTGCCAACCTAGCAGTTTGAAAGCACACCAGTGCAAGTAGATAAATAGGTACTGCTGCGGCGGGAAGGTAAACAGCGTTTCCGTGCACTGCTTTGGTTTCGCCAGAAGCGGCTTAGTCATGCTAGCCGCATGACCCAGAAAAACTGTCTGCAGACATACGCCAGCTCCCTTGGCCAGTTAAGCAAGATGAGCGCTGCAACCCCAGAGTCATTCACGACTAGACTTAACTGTCAGGGGTCCTTTACCTTTGCCTTTATGCTGTACTGTGGTTTGAAACTCTAGCTCTGTGAAGTCAGCACCCTCAACAACCTACAGTTCCCAGAATTCTTTGGGGGAAAGCCATGACTATTAAAGTGGTATTGTAGTGCTTTAACTGTGTGGTGTGGATTTGGCCATGGACCACTCCCAAAACTCTTTTGCGGCTGCACACTACAAAGGAAGATCAATTGTGGTGAATGCAAGCTGTCATTCAAAGAATGTCATCATTCACTATATTCTCATTGAATAAATCTCGATAAGCTTCTAGCGAGCCCTGGGATTTCCTGGAACACATTTTAAAAGGGTTTGTTTTGGATCAGGAGAATGTTTGATTAAGTATCATGTCCCAGCAGAAAAGAAAATCAAAAGCTATATCCCAGTTGTGGTGTTCACAATGAATTTCACTATAACAGTCAAATCTCTTAGGCATTATATCATTCAGAGCAGTTCGGCTGGAGTTGTTAAGAGTAGAGTTGCCACTGAATTTCACCTGAAGCAATATTATGAGGGTAATGTGGAGGTTCCTGCTGAGGCAAACATTTGAGGAACTTGAAGGGAAACAAAAAGAAAAAGGTTCAGTTAGATAAGAAGCATTTCTCAGTGGGGCTCCCAGCATCCCTACTCAATACCAACATAAAACATTAATGTGGGTTTGTTTATTAATTAAAATATTTTAAATTCTTGCTATAGTGGTTGATCTCAGACCAGGATACAAGAAAACAGAAATAAAGCAAAACAGTGTTTGAACTCTTACATCCATAAAACATAACAATTCACAATAGTCATAGCATACAATATAAAACACTTAACAAACAGCACAAACAAGCCAAATATTAAACTATCCTTAATGTGGAAAATTTCTGAGTAAAAAGTAAGGTTTTCACTTGGTGTCAAAATATGGTCGCCAGGCCTAGCCAGATTTCTGAGGAGAGGGCATTAGTGTAGGTTTTTTTTATATAAAAAAATGCTTTTTATTGTGTATTTCACAAACAAAAATAAAACAATCTTTTACAATCATCATTTTATGTCATCCTATTTACACTGCGCGTATTCACGCCCAGACTTCCTTCCTTCCCTGCTTCGGTTTTCTTAATATATTTCCTCTCTTGCAGGTTCTTATTCATCTTCTATATACATCACAGGATTTATGTTAACCCTGCTACAGTTTTTAAACTTCTACAGTTAATTCTTATGTATGCAACAAATTTACCCCACTCTTCTTCAAACTTTGTCCCTTTTTGGTCTTTAATTTTATAAGTCATTTTGGCTAATTCTGTATACTCAAAAAGTTTAGCCTGCCATTCCATTACTGTTGGGGTCTCCTGTAGTTTCCACTTTTAAGCCACAAGGATCCTAGCTGCTGCTGTAGCATATTGGAATAATTTATGGTCCTCCTTTTTTACTTCCTCCCCTATTATCCCTAATAAAAAAGCCTCCAGTTTTTTTGGGAATGTACACTTAAAAAGTTTCTTCAGTTCATTATATATTAAATCCCAAAACTTTTTCATCTTTCCACACTCCCACCACATGTGGTAGAGATCGAGAGGGCATTAGTGCAGTTGATTTGGAATAGTGTAGTTGCTTTGGAAGATGATAATCAGGCATCCGTACAACATGACCAATCCAACAAAGATGATGTTGAAGAATCATTGCTTCAACACTGGTGATCTTTGCTTCTTCCAGTACACTGGCATTAGTTCACCTGTCTTCCCAAGTGATGTGTAAAATTTTTTGGAGACAACAGCATGGCATGGGTGGATAGGGTGTTGGGGAGACAGTGGAGCATTTTGTCACAAGCAAGGAAACATCCTAGGACGGCCGTGCCCACAAGCTTTCCTGGAAAGAAACTCCCATCCTTTATCCACAGTAGGAACAAAGCAAAAAGCTCACATGAAAGGAAAGAGGGGAACGAACCAATAAGCCACGACTGGTGTTTCCCTCCTTTTCCCAGTCCTGTGGAAAGTCATGGGCCTCAAGTTCTTTCTGGAAGTCTGGTACACTTATTCCTTGTCATCTAGTGGTGATCTGGGACTTTCATAAGGCAAGCAAAGAGGAATAGCTCACCCATATCCATTCTCCATTATGCTTTTAAACACTACAAAACTCATAAGAAATGTGCTCATTATGTAAGCTCATTTGCACATCTTATTTTGTTTCCTACAGCAATTATTAGCACCACTGCATTTGCCCGTAGATCAAAATCATGTCAGCTTGAGCAGTAACCTCAACCAGAAATGAAATGTTAATTGAGGTTAATACATCAGTAAAACCCATCTTTTTTATTATTATTAAGTCTTGTTTTTCTGTCTTGACTGACAGACTGGTTAGAGCACAAAATCAGCCCTCATTAAAGGCTGTAATACCCACCCACCCCTAAACACACTTTTATTCAACGTGACGCATTCACACTAATGGCATCTTAAGTTTCTCACATTTCAGAGTTGTCACTTTTCAAAGTAGCATGGCAACACCCTGCCTTTGCAGGCCTTTAGCACAAAGCAGGAAGAATGCCAAACTTCTCGAAAAACCAAGTGCCTTCTATCCTGGACGTTTCCGCTGCCAGCGCTGCACATTCCCTCAAGAAAGTGGAACTGCAGTTGCCAGCAGTCTATTTAAGCCTAAACATACAAGGGCAAAAGGTGAACAGGAGACTGCGGGTGTAGGGCATAATTTTCAACATTCAGATTGGGAAAGGTTGTGTGGTGAGTTCCCACCTCCTCCCAGAGAAATAAAGACACAGGACACAAGAATTCAGGTTAATGGGTTGAATTAGGCCACAACTTTATTGATTACAGGAATTGAGCGGTATTGGCCTTAGGCATTGGTCCTATCTAAAAACCGGCTACAAGCCGGAAGGGTTAATCACCAGTGGGAGGAGTCCTGTTGAGGCACGTCAACTAGGACCTCCCCCCGGTGTCACCGCATGGGGGCGTGCGGTGGGCCCACACCTCATTAGGCTTAGGACAAGGCCACGCCCCCCGGAATCCTTTACTGGACTACCCTTGTTTGGGGAAGGTGATGGCTCTCCTTCCCCCTTCATTTGCATAACAATAGAACTGTACCCCCACAAATGCCTAACCGCCAATACCTAGGAGTTGTGACGGTTTGCTACGAGGTAGGTGAAAACCAAATGGCCGGTGCCAATCTGCCAATTGGGAAAAGTCCTCCTAGGCCCCTTGACAGCGACCAACCGTAGTTCATAGCAACGTCAGGGAACCTAGCCTAAAGGGTGGGATGGGAGGGGGGAAAAAAACGGTCAGCTGTAGGGAAGAAAAGAGGAGGGGCCTCGGCTGAAGCTGGGTTAAATAGACTAGGCCCCGCCCCCGACGCCAGCTGATTGGCTGGCCCGGGAATGAGATGGACAGGGATTCCCTTTACTATCGCGGGGGCTGGTGCCAGCCCCCGCAGGTGTGGGGGAGGGCCGTGAAGCCCACAACCCCTCCTCCTTGCCAGCTCGGAAGTGGCTTTATGGAAAACTGACTTAAAATTCTTGGCAAAGGTTATGGAAAACTGACTTAAAATTCTTGGCTTGTTGTACACTGAAATAAAATTATATAAAAATGATATACTGGTGGTGTTTGACTCCCAGTAAGTTAGCAAAAATGTATAAGACAAGTACAAATACCTGGTGGAAATGTAAAAAGAAAGAAGGTACCTTTTATCCTATGTGGTGGTCATGTAAGGTAATAAAAGAATTCTGGGAAATGATATATAATGAATTGAAAAAAAATGTTTAAAAAAGCCTTCGTAAAAAACCCAGAAGCTTTCTTACAAAGGAATTGTAGGTGCTGATATTCCAAAGGAGCAGGAAAAACCTTTTACATCCGCTACAACAGCCACGGGACGTGGGTAGTGCTGTGGGTTAAACCACAGAGCCTAGGACTTGCTGATCAGAAGGTCGGTGGTTCGAATCCCTGCGATGGGGTGAGCTCCTGTTGCTTGGTCCCTGCTCCTGCCAACCTAGCAGTTCGAAAGCACGTCAAAGTGCAAGTAGATAAATAGGTACCGCTCCGGCGGGAAGGTAAACGGCGTTTCCGTGTGCTGCTCTGGTTCGCCAGAAGTGGCTTAGTCATGCTGGCCACATGACCCGGAAGCTGTACGCTGGCTCCCTCGGCCAATAAAGCGAGATGAGTGCCGCAACCCCAGAGTCAGTCACGACTGGACCTCATGGTCAGGGGTCCCTTTACCTTTGTAATTGCTCTCATCTGTGTAAGAGTTCTAGATCTTACTCTGAATGTGGAAAGAAATGTTTTGGACAATGAGCACTCACACTTTACATTGCGGGTGCCCTTTGCAGGATCACATGTGATGCTACAGTTCCCAGGGAACTTACTGGCAAACAGGGACTGATCTGCCTCTCAGTGTTAATTTTTGGAGGTTCAAGCCCAGCCTCAGTAGTCAAGTTTCTTGCTGGGAGGTGGGGCCAGCCCCATTTATAAATAGCCAGGCAGTTGACTCTGGAGATTCACCCTCCCTACCCTCCCTTTGTTTAATGTTTTCTTGTTTGCAAGTTAACTTTTTCTTCCTGTTTAGCGGGCGCTGCTACAGTCTTTGACTGGTTGCTGTTGAAGGACCGGGAAGAAATTTTCCTGCATTGGCAGGTTTTGTCTTCCCCGTAGCAATTCATCACAGCTTTGGTGGTTTATGGCCTTGGGTGGAATCCTTTAGTCTTTTCTTCCCTTTAATGGGGGGGGGGGGCATGAAGTGGTGACTCACCCCCCGGCATTGATTCCAGGGTCCCCTCTTAAAAGGGGTTATATATAATGGGTGTCACTGGCCATACAGTGGTACCTCAGGTACAGATGCTTCAGGTTACAGACGCTTCAGGTTACAGACTCCCCTAACCCAGAAATAGTACCTTGGGTTAAGAACTTTGCTTCAGGATGAGAACAGAAATCGTGCAGCGGCGGCAGGAGGCCCCATTAGCGAAAGTGGTACCTCAGGTTAAGAACAGTTTCAGGTTAAGAACGGACCTCCAGAATGAATTAAGTTCTTAACCTGAGGTACCACTGTACACCGAAAGGTTGTCAGTGAACTACCCTGCGTGTGGGGATATGGGCTGGGCTGCCTGTTTCACTTACGTCTCACAGAGCACCCCCATATCCCATTTACCCTGATGAGCCCCAGTTCCCCCCAGCTGGGGGGCTGGGAGGGATACACGCCCAAGGCCTAAGCCAAAGTCTTCCTACATTCGGAAGTTTAATAAAGTTGTGGCCTAATTTTAATTCCCTATAACGTTGTCAGAGTCTTTATTCCTTCCTTATGATCCCTGGGAGCTCGAGGTGTTTCCGCCTGGTCACGCAAAGCAGAATTTCCATATTCCACTCTAAAGACTTTATCATAGTACACCGCTGGAGCTGGCGACTCAAGTTGTAAAGACACCTGTTTTTAGCTTCATGGGACTCAAAGCAGCCATTCTGATTAGTGGGAGAGTCATGACTCATAAATAGGCTAGTGTGTCTCCCAAGAGGTTTGGTCTCTCAGGGACAGGGCAGAGGAGGAATGGTGGAAACCGCCTCCACATCCTGACCCTCCCAGGGAGGAGGAAGTGGAAGATGGTATAGATTTACAACAGTGGTTTGTGGGAGGTCACAGCACAGAGAAAGATGAGGGGGAAAGCTGGAAAATAACAGGAGAGGAGGAGCAGGCAGGACTGGAGTAGCAGCTGGCTGACATGGTGTCATTAGAAAGCATCCCAAACCCTCCATCTCCCAGAACCCAGCGAGCCTTAAAAGTAGGAGAGCAAAGAGCTCAAAGACAGAGGACACTTAGCAGCACCCATAGAAGTGACAAATGAGGAAGTGGGAGAGAAAGGTGGGTGGAGATTCACCTGGGACAATGCCATTATCCAAGATGGGTTCTATAGCCTCTCTCTGTAAAGATTGAAATAAAAAAAAGGACAGTAAGAAACTTTTCCTTGTTTTTATACTTCCTGGGCCCACTGACAGCATCCTGACACTATCTTGGGAAACTGTACATCCAGGATGGGGAACCCGTGGTTGTCCAGAATTGGGATAGATCTCTACCTTGGAAATCTATTGCAAATTGATGTAAACATAAGTGGGATAGATGGACCAGTGATCTGACCCGTGACACGACAGCCTTGGGATATGTTTATTGACACTTCCTTCAAAGAATAGTTCCGTGAAATTAAGGAAATGCCATAAGTGAGTGTAGAAAAAGAAAAAGAAGAAGAAGTGATTAAACGCGAGTAACAGCTCAAAGAAGTTTATGTGGAAAGTGTGGGAAATGTACGAGAAAACAAATTTAGGGGGAGTTCATTAACTTCTCAGAAAACAGATGTTTGGACATATGTCCAAGGGTGTGTGATATGCTGATAATGAGAATCTCCATCTGGGCAAGCCTCCCTATTAACATACGGCACACATTCTTTAGAGGGTTAGGTTATGGATATGAAAGAAGAATGGGAAATGTTGTAATTTGGGTAGTTATAACTAATTTGTTTATACACCCCCAAGACCACCACAGTGACACATGATTGGCTGGCTATTGGCACAAAATAACATTACTGCACAAACACAGTGTGATTTCTCTCCCTTTTGCATTCCGTGCGGTATACTTGCCAACATTAGGCACATCAGTCTTTTATCATGTCAAAGAAACACCTACCTGCCTTCAGTGTTGTCTCAATAGATTGGACGGTTTAACATTATTTTAACTACATAGTAGTTTACCATTGCACACAATCCCAATGGTGTTGGAAAATTTAAATAATTCCATTTTGTCCCACTCCACTCTTGTAAAAATGAATCCAGCTGCCAACTTAATGGGTCGCTGTGGCTCCATGACTTACACATTCCCCTTCATCTTTCCAGAAATTTATTTGCAATATTATCTACATTTATTCACTGCACATAGAAGCAAATATTATGCTTCCTACCTTCTTTCCAGCTGACGAAAGGGACCTGCAAAGTCCTTGCGTATGAAGTGCTGAGCCTTGATTATTATTTAAAAACAAATATTTTATGGTAGGTTTATAAAACATTTATATTATTATTTTCATATTTGCATACCATGTTGAAACTGCAACATTAGGGTTCAGCTGAATTATATCGCAGAAGTTCATATTCAGTAGCCCATTTCTAAGAAAACTTTTTTATTTGTCAGTATACTTTATTTAATTTTAACATGACATACATATTTAACAGATATCTTACCTGAACCCTTGCCCTTCTTGGATGATAAAAACTATCAGGGAGGGGACAGCTGGCTGGACCAAGGAAGTGATTACTGCCTCCTTGTGAGATGGAGTGGTCTCTGACTGCTTGACGTAGGCAATGGTAAAACTACTCAAGAAACCCTCCCTGGATTTGGAAAATATAAGTAACTGCAATCAAGTTGCCAATCTCCCTTTCTCAGGCAACATTCTTGAGCAGGTGGTCATGAACTAGGTCCAGGTGTTCCTGGAGGGAAGGGGAAAATGAAGATCCATTTCAATCACGGTTTAGGACTGGTTTTAGCACAGAAACTGCTTGGGTCTCCCTGTATGATGACCTCTGTCAGGAGAGAGACCGGGGAAATGTGTCCCTGTTAATCCTCCTCACCTTCTCAGAAGCTTTCAATACTATCAACCATGGTACCCTTTCTGGAGCAGCTGTCCAAGTTAGGAGTGGACAACACCACTTTGTGGTGGTTCTTGTCCTACTTTGATAGTCATTTTCAGAGCGTGGTGCTTGGGGAGTGCTCTTTGGTCCCATAAAGCCTTCAATGTGGGGTTCCTCAGTGTGTGAGGTTATCCCTTGTGCTGTTTAACTGCTACATGAAACTGCTGAGTGGGGTCGTTCAGAGTTTTGGAATACATTGTCAGCAGTATGCTGGTGTCACATAGCCCTTTTTCTCCTTTACATCTGCAGGTGGGACAGAAATGGACCTCAGTTGCCTCAGTAATGGACTGGATGAGAACCAACAAACTGAAGCTTAATTTAGATAAGGCTGAGGCACTGTTAGTGGTTGGTTCCCAAGACTGGATGCGTGAGAGGTTACATTCCCTCTGTAGGAGCAGCTACACAGCTTGGGGCTAGTGTGGTGTAGTGGTTAAGAGTGGTAGATTCGTAATCTGGTGAACCGGGTTCGCATCCCTGCTCCTCCACATGCAGCTGCTGGGTGACCTTGGGTTAGTCACCCTTCTCTGAAGTCTCTCAGCCCCACTCACCTCACAGAGTGTTTGTTGTGGGGGAGGAAGGGAAAGGAGAATGTTAGCCGCTTTGAGACTCCTTCGGGTAGTGATAAAGTGGGATACCAAATCCAAACTCTTCTCTTCTTCTACTTCTGGATCCTTTGTTTTTGTTTGAAGCTCAGGTGGTTTGGTGGAACAGAGTGCCTTGCATTATGACCCAGCTGTGCTCTTGTCAGGACAGGGATAGCCTAACTCGTATTGTCTGTGCTCTGGTAATCACTAGGTTAGATTACTGCAATGTGCTATCTGCAGGGCTGCCTCAGAAACTTCAGCTGGTGCAGAATTTGGCAGCCAGGTTGCTTACTGGGGCAAGACTTTTTGAGCATATAATTCCAATTCTGGCCTGACTGAACTGCCTGCCACTCAGTTTCTGGGCCTGATTCAAAGTGCTGGTTTTGTCAGCTCAGGACTGCAACACCTCAAGGACCACAATACAGTGGTACCTCGGGTTACAAACACCTTGGGTTACAAACACTTCAGGTTACAGACTCCGCTAACCCAGAGGTAGTACCTCGGGTTAAGAACTTTACCTCAGAATGAGAACAGAAATTACGCACCAGCGGCGTGGCGGCAATGGCAATCCCCATTAGCTAAAGTGGTACCTCAAGTTAAGAATGGTTTCAGGTTAAGAACGAACCTCCAGAACGAATTAAGTTCATAACCAGAGGTACCACTGTAGTTACATTATATGACAATCAGAATAAAACAACAGTATGCTCAGATAAACGTTTCTGAACATATTTACAAAGTTGTATTGAAGTATATGTATCATAGTTAGTACTGATACGAAATGATGTATAATAATGTGTGTTGCCAATTCTCAATGATCATTTCAATGGCAAGGGAGACTTTACAGTACCAAAGAATCTGGAGTTGGGGACTAGCATTGAAAGATGTGTGGCATCCTCTGCTCCTCCTCCTCTAAGCAACAAAATGGGAGGCTCCCCCAAAAAATTAATTGTTGGTAATTATTACTTGTGAAGCCATAAACTAGAAAACTGCAATGAAAACCATTTGCAAAGCAGCTTAAGCCTTCTTTAGTGGAGTCTCTAGCAAACTCAAGCAATGCTACCAAAAGATTATATCAACTAAGTGCAAACAGAAAGTATACTTTTATATAGGGCAATGGAAGATAGATCATTATCTAATTCAATTAATCATGTCTTGTATTAAAAGAAAAGCAATTAGACACTGCAGGGGTGCAGTTATCAAGATGTAATCAAGCCCCAGGGGCCTTTCTAGGCATATGATATAGTCAAATCCTTTTAATTCCCAAAGTGATTATCTCATGATAGCCAAATCCCTGGGGTTTTTCTTCCTGCATTTGCAGATGCCTTCAAAGGGAAGGCGGCATGTTTCATATTCAGAGAAAATATAAATTAATATTTTTAAGAACAATTTGTTTGTCTAACTCATGTTTTGAATCTGATAAATGCAGTTTCCCAACCGAGCATTAAATACCTGCCGTTATAGCTGGATTTGCCAGATGGAACTGATGTGCACTACCTCACATGTTATTTATCAAAGCCTGTGATCATTGCGTGGTCTTTGACAGCGCACGGTGTCGTCAGACAGCTTTGTGTTGCGGACTCTTCGGAGGATGCCAATCCTCTGAGTGCAAGACAGTTGCCATCTGCCACAACATCACTTAGAATAGTCAGGAACTTGATAGCCAGTGACAGGTATGTGGCAACTTCAGTCTTTGTGTGGTGTAGTTTCTTTCCTAGAATCCCATGGTGGTCCATCAGTGTGGTTTTAGAATTACAAAGCAAGAGAACTTCCTTAAGGTCTCCTGAAGATCTAAGACAACCATTTTGCATGGACAGGCGGAGTCCCCCCCAACCCAGGTGACCCCCAAGCAGAATAAAGACTCGAGACAATGTGCTATGGGATTAAAATTGGCCACAACTTTATTAAATTTCAGCTGTAGGGAGACCTTGGCTCAGGCATTGGGTGTTTATCCTTCCCAGTCCCCAGCTGGGGATCTGGGAGACATCAGGGTTATCCAGAATGTGTGGGCGACCTATTGAAAACTGCCCCAATCTATGACATGCGTTACCAACATCCTATTCCCACGGACAATGGAAATCTCATGGGAGTGAGAGATTGTGATATATGTAGGCGTGAGCAAGAAGGCATGTGGAATGCAGGGCTGGCCTACGCAGGAGGCAAACTGAAGCAGCTGCCTCAGACGGCAAAATCCAGAGGTGCAGTGCCCTTGCAAGAGTCCTGCTCACCCCTGCCACTGCCAGGGTCATGTGGCAAAAACTCTTGTCACAATCTCATGAGAGTTCCAGGAGATCCCAATTCGATCTTGTTGGAAGCTGCTGCTGAGTGACCCCAGTAAGTGAGGCTTTGGAGACAGGGTGGTGTCAGTGGGGGAAACGGGATAGGCTACCCCTGATGGAATGGATTTGGCTATAGTGTAAATGGTGGCCTACATCCTACCTACATTCCTAGAAATGCAAGGGTTTCAATAATATTAGAGAGATTCCTTGATGGGCTCCCCCCCTCCACATGATTCCACATAACAACATTCTGGATCTATACATAAAGGGCTGACTTAACACTTTGCCCCCCTGATCAAATTCAGATTTGTGGAACATACAGCTGGGATTGTATGGTGTCTGTGCGACACATTTGCCTTGTGTAATGTAAACCTGTAGATTTATATTCCTTCCCACCATCTATTTCCTTCTCTGCAGGGAACCCATTGTTTCCTCTAGCTATCACCCCAAAACAGCTTATGTTTGTGCAGAAAATAGCTCTGAGCAAGCAAGGTAGAAGACCGACATTTCGTCTTTAAAGACAAGACCTTGGCAGCAGGGTTGTTGAGCCTCCAAGCAGTGTAACACATTATTGGACATACAAAAATTGGTTAAGACATCCCTGTTCTGCAGGGCCTTTGTTTGTGGGGTCTGTTGGCTTGATAATATGTACTCCTTGCTGCTACTCCTCTGCACCTTTTATTGTTAGCTGCTTGCCCGTGTTTGATTAGTTTTAGCAGTGTTTTGAGTTTATGTTAGCTGTGTTTTTGAATGAGATGGTTACGAGGTCTTTCTTGAGGGCCCTTCGACGATGTAAAGTCAGCCTTGAAAACCAATCAATTCAAGCAAAACAGGAAAAGGGAAAGCTTCTGCTTTCTCCTAGGAACAGAATTTGCTCTTGCTAACCAGAGATATGTATTACAAGATATGCCAGGAGGGTTTTGCTTTTGTGAGGATATAACAAACTAGGAGCACTACCTAGAATTTTCTGTCAGATGACCTGTGCATGCAAGCCAAGCTACATGTCAAATTCTTCTTGAAAATGCTGGTGTACCTAAGGGGTGGTTTCATGCACAATTGCATTGCTACCATCTAATTAGGCAGCACTGGCTAATACTGGGGGAAAGGAAGGACCTTGTGATGCCTTTGTTAGGTTTCTTCTTAAGTCAGCCCCACTGCCAACCTCTGGACCCTTCCATTTGTCCATAAAGTTTATGCTTTGCTTGTGAACTTTCAGAGACATCTAGTTGGTTGCAACTGAAAACAAAATACTGGACTTTTGGTCTGATTCAGCAAGGTGATCCTTATAGTCTCATGCCATCAGTTCATGGGAGCAAACAGTAACCCACCCAAAAAATCAATCTGTGGATCAAAGTCTGGAATCAAGGAATCATTCAGGAAAACTACAGCATATCCCAGAGCAGATGAGATGGATCTTTGCCCTGACCCAGCAGGACTCTTCTTATATTCAGACTCTGAGTGAGGAATTCATTTCCACCATGTTGAAATAGTCCTATAATAATTGCTAGACAATTGTTGGACAAATTTGTATCGGGTTGAGCTCTGTTAACCTGTAAGTTATAACTAACTTTCAACATATATTCCAACAAAACCACAATGTAAGTCCTTTCCTCCTCATGTCAGTGTGTGTGTGTGTCTCTGTGTGTAATGTAATGTGATATGTGTGTGTGTACCATATGAGTGGTGGAATAGTTAAACTAAAGAATGGGAAGAAGCGGGTATAAGATCCATTGTGATTGCTAGAGACATTTCCAGAGGCTAAGGAGAGCAGGGGTTGACTAGTTTGTGACCTTGGCCAATTAAAATACCCCAGGATGTCAAGAAGAATCTCTCAGCCCCAGTGCTGTCTCAGCTATCACCTGGACTGACATTGAGCTAGAAATAGCTGATCACAGCAAATGACCTCTTATGTAAATTTTGAGGCTGAAAATATACCACTAGTAAGCAATAGTTTTAGGTGATATTTTTAAAGGACATGTGGTCCACAAGTCAAGAGGAGGTAAGAATTTTAGTTGGGATGCATAAAATCTCTCTGGAGAATTTCACTAATCTTATCAAAAGTTGTTTTGCTCCTCTGGAATTTTTTTGACCCATTCCAGAGTTATTTCAGATTAAATGTGTGGCAACTCTAGGACAAGTTTTTACTAACTTCCTCCACTTCAGGCAAAGTCCCCTCCCCAATAAGCTCTAGACTTTCAACAGGATGTCCAGCACTCATGAGAGGCAGACATTCAATTAACAACCTGTGTGAATGTTCACTGTGAGTCCTAGATAAGAATGTGTGGAACTCCTTTGAGAAATTTATTTACACAATCAGGAACTTCCAAATCTACTTGAAACCTTTGCTTCAAACTGACTATGATGGCAGCTATATTTAGCCATTGAGAAAGACTTGGAAGTTCATTGTGTCCAGACTGGATTAATAATTATGCTAAAAGCATATAGCAAATGGCCATGGCAAAATTTGGACTCCTATTTGACCTATCTGGTAGTTCCTTAATGTGCATCATTATTTGTTTTCCATGCATTGGGTCCCAGCAAAATCCCCTGCAGCTAACATGAGCAGATCTATTGTAGCACAGTATTTTTATATCCAGCTATAGGTAAATTTTCTTTGAATGCAATACTGGACACTATACCAAAACAAAGATCATATGAACTTAAGACAATGTTTTACTTACTTATGAAAGCCATTATTCAGCCTAGGGCAGTGTTATCTACTTTGATAGCAAAGTCAAAGACTCCAGTGATTATCTTTCCCCGTTTTACTACCCAGCATTCCTTTATCTAGAGATGCCAGAGACTGAATTTGGGACTTTTGTTCACAACAACAAGTGTTGTGGCTTCAGTTGCCCATCTTCAAGAAACAGAATACTGTACTCACTGTGTTTGAGGAATATCATGGGTAAACCAGATTACGAAGGGAAGTGGTGAAGAAACCGGGGATACACCACCCAAATCTCTTCTGGGATTTCCTCCACCCCCACCCCAAAAAAGCAGATAGGGATGGGAACATGTGGGAACAAAAGGAAGGGGAAATACAAGCAAAAGTCCCTACATGACAGATACAACTTTATTGGACACAATCCATAAATCTGGAGGGGGGTTCACAAACTTCATCTGGGATTGTCAGCATTGTCATGAAGATGCAGATGTTCAGCAAAGTTTGGACATTCTTTTTTTTTTTCCATGTCTGAAGGCAAAGCAGGCAATCCAATAGCAGTTCTTTCTGTGCACAAGCAATGACCGCTCCCCTTTGGTGTGGTCGCGCACAGCCCCTTGAATCCCAGTGCGGCTCCTGATAGTTTGGGTTGGCTTCACCCTCCCCAGGCTGGATACCTAGAGATCTCCGCCTACCTCAGCCAATCGCCCAATCCCGCCTGGTGAGGCATTGCCAGGGGATCGGCCAGGTAGGGGGAGGGACCATCCTGCCCACACAACAAAAGATGAATCTTACCTGCAAAGCATCAGTTGGCTCCAGAGCTTCTCCCACCCTGCCCTCCATCAGTTAAGCCTTCTTTTGCAGATTAACTTCTTCTCCACAGGTACACGGGCGCTGCTATGTCAGGATCACTGTTGAAGGGCCAGAAAGGAATTTTCCTGCATTGGCAGGTTTTGCCTTTCTCGTAGCAAAACGTCACAACTTTGACAGTTTCAGGCCTTGGGTGGAATCCTTTAGTCTATCTTCCCTAAATGGGGGGGGGGGGGCTGAAGCGGTGACCCACACCCCACTTGCGGCGGTGATCCCAGGGTTCCCCATTAAAGGGGTCTTGAGGGGAGGCATTGGCCATATGCCGAGAGGTTGCTCTCCCCTCCAACGGCGGCGGAATGGGGGACGGGCTCTCTGCTTGAACATTTGTTCTCCAGAGCCAGCCCAATCCCCACACATTCTGGACAACCCTGATGTCTCCCAGATCCCTGACTGGGGACTGGGAAGGATAAACGCCCAATGCCTGAGCCAAGGTCTCCCTACATC
The DNA here is from genome assembly GCF_964106645.2 of Podarcis pityusensis. Lineage (NCBI taxonomy): Eukaryota > Metazoa > Chordata > Lepidosauria > Squamata > Lacertidae > Podarcis > Podarcis pityusensis. The sequence continues at coordinate 87,998,250 of NC_138030.1, forward strand.
TGAAACTTAGTAAAGTTGTCTTGAGTCATTATTCCTCTTGGGGGTCACCTGGTGTTGGGGGGACTCCGTCTTTCCACACAAATAACTGCTCCAACTGAGAAGGCAGGCCCATTCTGCAGTTTTATAGGTACAGACAGAACTCTATTGATTCCTTCTGTCACCTGACAACTATTGAACTAATATTTGCAGTACTGCATTGTAGCCATCTACAATGGTGATGCAGCAGGACAGGAGAAATGAGCCTAGCAACATTCTCTTCCTGCAATTTTCCCTTGACACCTTGTAACATACTTTCAGACTCTTGTGAAGTCCATAAAGTGTAGCCACACAGATTGCACAGTAATGATGACATTATTGCATAATCGTTTACTCTCAAAACTTCAATTCCTGTGAATTTATTCATCTTAATATTTGCCAATCAAAATCCCTATAGAACCCTGTTACCTTCGTGTTTTGTTTTTTTGAGCGTTGAGATTCTTGGCAAACACTGGCATTGGCAATTTATTTCAGAAATCACTTGGAACAAAATGCATGTGTGTTTGTGTCTGACATTGCAAACTCTGGTGTGTTTGCTATATTATTTGGAACAAACAATGGCTCGTTATGCAGCTGTGGTTAGCAGCTGTAAGCCTCAGGAATTCAAATTTGATTCTCCATTCCAAATTTCAAATATGAGTGACCTTAGACTTTTTCCCTCCGCTTAGTTGCTGAAAGCCAAAGTCTTTTTTAAAAAATGCCCACTCATTCCCTACATCCAAACATATGTTGATTGTATAATCAGTAGAAGTAAGTGCTAAATCTGTGCCCAGAATATATAACTTCTTTCTGAAAATATAGAAATAAAGAGTTCAGCTTACCTTTCTTCTTGAGAAAGGAGGTGGGTTTTCATGCTCAGGAAGGTAGTTACCCCCCACACCAGATGGAGCCCACTACCATCTGTGCACAAACCATCACTTACAATGAGGTTTTCCTCTAGTCAGTGTTGGATTACAGCTCCCATTGCCCCTGACAATTTACCATGCTAGCTGGGGTTGATATGAGGTAGAGCAGAGGTAGATTTAGGAGAGTGAGACCGGTTTGGTTGCACTAGGCATAGAGCCTCAGGAGCACCACGGGGGTGGGGTGGGGTGGGGTGGGGGTTCAACTATGAGGTAGAATGGAAGGTGAGAGGTGGGGACTCCAAATTTTGGTGTAGCACAGGGTGGTGCTGAAATTTGAGGCCCCAAAATCGCCACTGGCTGGACTCCAATATTATCTGCAAGGCTATATGCTGGCTAATCTACCCTCTGAATTGGGACAGTCCTGGAAAAGATTTTGCAGGGGATTCTGCTGATTGTATAAAATGTAGTTTTGGCTTCATAGTTTAAGTAACATCTAAATGGTTAATCGCAGATGCAGGTATCTCGCTGGATATCTCATTGCTCTAAAAGCCAGTAGATACACTTTTTACATAAAAAAACCCCCAACAGTCTGGCAGGCTCTGGTGGTTCAGAAACACACAAACTGACTAACAGTCAAGAAGAACTATGGAGGGGCCTGCCTTAAAGACCTTCTGAAAGTAGAAGATACCACTTATACTATTGGGCTTACCTCTTCTATTATCACTAATAATCTCACTTAGCTAATCTCCCCTACTACTCCATCACTCAAATGTTAGGAAAGACTAGCTGAGGGAGATGACAAGCATCTGAAGATTTATTCTCTCTCTTTGGAAGGTCCCAGGGTCTCTGTGAAACTTGGGGAAATGATTTTGGCACTCTGATCTCTGAAGAGTCATGATTCATGATGCAATCTTATGCTCCTTTTAAAACTATTTCAGCGGCACTTAGAGAGGCTTCCCTTAAATTATGGTCCCTCACACCTCTCAAGTTATGTAAACCCTTCCATGTCTCCTAACTGCTGGGGAAGGATGTGGGAACCGGGGTACCTGTTCACACATGTGGTGGAGCTGCCCTCATGTTGATAGCTTTTGAGGCAAGGTTTTTAATCACTTGTCCTTTATTACCAAACAAACAGTCCCTGAATTTCCTGAATTCGTTCTTTTGTCCCTTTCTGTTGCCCTTAATCTGCTCCATAAAGAGCTTCTAATGTTTTCGTTGGCGGCTGCCCAAATTACTGTAGTGGAAGGCTGGAAGATATCTTCTGATTTTACAATGGAAGTATGATATAAATGTATTTGGTATCTAGTCCTGTCTGAGAAATTGACCCACAGAGTTGCTGCTAAGGCTGATACATTTGACTCAATGGAAGGAGTAAGGCCACAATCTACATGCACTAACTTCTGGAAAAATACCCTACATCTATTAACTCAACCCACTGCAGTGCCTTCTCTCTGAAAGTTCAACCTCCTCCTTCTTTGCCCTTCCCTCTGCCCAGTCCCATTATGTGTGTATGACAAACCTTGTGATACCCATTTTTGTTTTGGTTGTATTATTCTTTTCTTTCAAAATGTGTCCGTCCGTGTTTGGGTTATATCCTTTCATTGAGCTTTCATTCTGGAAATTCAATTTAAAAGCCTGCAAATATAGTAGCCAATGAACCCGTGTGATATTATCAGAAGTAATAAAAGAAGTAGATCATCGCCATTGCCATCGCCACTTCTGTTCTTATCTCTGCATTGGCTTACGAGCTAGCAGATAGGAAATTGTCTTGAAAGAAGATGCATGAAGTATTTGCCAGGTGATAATCTGTCAACAAAATATCCCTAAACAATGACAGCGAAAGAATAACAACATCTGCTCAAACAAATGATTAATGAAGCTGGAAGTTTTCATGCCAGGGTGTGCTTCCTCTGTGTTGATATAGAGCAATCTGCCCCCCAAGCCAAGCAGAAACAAATACTCCATGAGCACATGGGCCAGCTGTTTCGTGACACTCTCTGTCTATCACAGGAGTCCCTTTATATCACATTATTATCCTAAAGGGGTGGCCAGAAGATGGGGAAGATGGGAATGCAGCTTGAGTCTGCAAATCCTTTGCACACTTAATTGGGAGTAAGGCTGCGGGCCTATATTTAGTCACCTGGGAGTGAACCCCACTGAAGACAATTGGGCATACTCCTCCATATAAATGCGTACGACTGCACTGTAATTTTCACAAAATTCAGTGGGATGTACCGCCATGTAAACATGCATGCAATCACATCTCTCTGGTTCCTGACATGAGGAAGGAAGTGAACTTCTCTTAAGGTTTTGCTTTGCAGGATTGTTTTGCTGTCCGCTTTGATTTAATCCTGATTTATTTGCTTCCTACAGGGCCACGTTAGGGAACCAGTGACCCTCCATTTTAGCTCCCATCACCCCCAGCCAGCAGCAAGGCTCAGAGCCGAGGTTGATGGGTGTTGTAGTCCAACAACATCTGGAGGGCACCACATTGGCTACCCTTGCCATGGAGCCTAAATATATTTTATTTAGGATGTGCCCCAGCCTGTATCTCCACAGTCTATTGTCAGGGAAAGTAGCCACCTTTTAAAATTATAGTAATCATCCAGCAGAATACGAGAAGTCCAGCTATTTATCACATCACTGAAGCAAAATGAGGATGACATTATTGAATCCAAGTATAATCATGGATATATATCTAGGAGGGTAGTTTTATTTTAATGCAGTGCTGTAGAATTAGTTTTGAATGCTTGCTGGTTATTGCAACTCTCTATTATCCTATGCAGCGTTTTCAGGTTTCCCATGGGAGGTAACAAATAAAGAACATCACTGTTTATTATATTTCTGCAAAACAACTTTTTCTTATTAGTGATTTTACTGTTGCTCTGAGTTGCTGCTTTTCAAAGCTCCCTTTAAAGATAAACACATACTTCTAAAACAAACAATGAAATGTGTGACTGACATTTGTTTGCACTTCAAGGGCCCCCAAGCCCTTCCCCTGAAAATAACTTCGCACTGATATGTAATTTTAGTTTCAGTTATTGGGCAAAATTTAGGCCACAACTTTATTGATTACAGCAAAGTGAGTGGTATTGGCTTAGGCATTGGCAACAGACGATAACTGATTCCTGCCTCTCTGGCTGGAAGTCTGAAAGTGTAAACACCAAACGAGGGAGCAACATCAATGGAGACCAACCAAAGCTCACCCCAGGGTTCCTGTGGTCCTGGCATGGCCCTAGCCCCTCAAGCGGACTTCGGATGAGATCCAGGACCCCCAGATTCCTTTACCGGAATACCCTTATTTATGGAGAGGCAGGTGATGGCCGCACCTCCCCTCCCACACACTTCAATAAGCTAATGCCTAACCACATTTCAAAGTTGTGACGATTGCTAAGGGTGTAGGCAAAAACCAATTGGCTATAGCCATAGCTATCAAGCGTCCCTTATTTGGCGGGAAACTCCCTTATCCCAGCGCCATTTCCCGCTGCTGTCCCTTATTGATGATGTCCCTTAAATTTCCCGGGTTTCAAAGGAAGCAGCTCCTCTCCCTCCCTCCCTGCCAGCCAGGGAGGAAGGAGGCTCCAACTGTGTTGCTTGGCAGCGTTGCTCACCCAATAAGGAGTCTAAGAATGACTAGGGGGTGGAGCTTACATGACTTGTGCCGATCAAATTGGCTGCATTGCCTGGGGACTCGCCTTTGCTCAGCGCTTCCCAGCGGAGAGGTGACGGTGGTTTTCCTTGCTGCATCCCCTTTGCCGGGTTGCTGTGCTGTGGGAACCACCACTTGAGGGTCCGTTTGGCTGCTGGCTGGGCTTTCTGCCTTTGGCTCAGAGGGGCTCAGAAGTGGAACATACCTGTGCTTGGAATCGGATGGATACATCATTGACAGCCCACTCACCCTTGCCGGGGAAAAGGTCTGTCTGGAGCGGGGGCACATGGTGGGGGAAAAGGAAAGGAGCTGGTTGAGTACAATGGCGGGCGGCAATCTCGTGGGAGGGGGGGCTTTTGGATTTGTTTTGGAGGCTCCTTCGATTGACTGTTATGGGGGAAAGGAAAGGAGTTGGTTGGCTAAAATCCCTTAGTTTGGCTGCTGATCCCTTATTTTTGAGGCTGCTGGTCCCTTATTTTCAAATTTGTAAGTTGACAGCTATGGCTATAGCCAATCTGCCAAATGGAAAAAATTCCTACCCAGCCTCTGCTCCAAAGCAGGTGACCCAATCCAAAAAAGGGCCAAAGCAGCACTGCCTAAAATTAGGGAGGGAGGGTGGGTGTTCGGCAGCGCAAAGCAAGTGCCCCCAGTTACGTCACGCTGCCGCTTTTATAGTCCCCAACTGCCCCGATTGGCCCAAACAGCCTGGCACGATCCTGGGACCTAACAGTTAAGGCTTGGGCCGTGCCCGGCAACAACTCTCCCAGCGGGGGTGCCTTAGGGACCCGCACGCAACCAGGGCCTTCATTAAGGAGGATCCCATTTGTATTCATAACACTGCCTTCTCAGTGCATGTATGAGTACCAAACTGCCTGTGATAAGGAAAGTGCTTGCCTTATAGGTGCTGGCTCAGGGTGCCTGGAGATATGTGCCAGATGGGAACTGGACTGCACTCTCTGAGATGACAGTTCCCCAGGCCACCCCATCTTAAAGTCCAAAATGTTGGATGGTCTCTTTAAATGTGAAGGTTCGTTATTGTTCCACAAGATGTGTATGTCTTTAAGGACCAGAGCAAATAACGAGACCCAGTTTTACAGCTGTGAAATAGTATAGCAGGTGCTGCTAAGTTGTGTTAATTAAGCTGTGTCAGCAATTGAGTATAGTATATAAAGAGCAGCACCTAGCTCTCTCAGTACCCTGGGGGATGGGTTATGCTCGTTGCTATATTTAGTGTAAAAGGAGTTTTTGTTTTTGTTATTAAAATCTTGTTAAAGTTATTTTTGAATTCATTGTAATGCGTGGTCTCCCCAGCAAGCTTTCTGCAGTGCAACTAAACTGCATATAGCCAACACAAAAACCCTTACTTCATCCCAGGTAAGTGAGCTGACTACACACCTCCATGTTTCACCTGGCTTTTAGCAAAGTTTACTTTAGTAGAGTGAGCTTTGAAATGGAGCTTCTGATTGTCTAAGCTGCTTTTAGAAATCGGGCTTTGGCAGCAATCCTTAGCACTCCTAACCCATTTGGAATAATTTTCAAACTCAATTTAGTCCCCCTTCGGAACAAACTTCAAACAAAGAAATTCTGATGAATCAGTGTTTTAGTCTTTTCTCCCTCCTGCCTGCCCACATTCTAGCCTGTTGGGAAAATATTCTGTTTCTTTCTAGTTTCAAGTGAATCTCGCTCAGCGAGAGACTGCTTTGTGCGGATGAAAAATGGGACTGGTAAGCCACGGTGAAAGGGCATAAAGGGGAGAACAAGTCAATTTTCTTTGCCCGGACACATTTAACATGATATTTAAAGAGGACGCCAAAGGTGGGAAGTTTCACTGACCTAATGCTATAAGCGCTCTGGCCGGCCATTGATTGAATGAGCCCATACTTAATAAAGGAATAGAAAGGAAATGAAGTTGAGGAAGACATAAATAATCAAAATACATGTTAGAGGGGCTGTTGCTTGGAAGATGCAATCCAGTGTAGTCAATGTAAGATGCAACAATGTCTAGCTTTAAAATTTTGGTGGGACTTCAGATCTGTCATTTATATTATGAAATGATTTCCATAGTAAAACAAGGAGACAGATAAATCTTAATGCTATGTGAAGATTCTAGCAAAAAGGAAAATATTTTCTAGCCGTTCATGATTTAACATTCAACAATAGGAAGCAGATTCAATTAATTATCTGATGATGATAAAAATAATAATTCCACATTAGTTCTCAATTTGTTATTCCTGTTGCTAACAGATGACAAGGCAGGCCTTCCTTTGTCCTTGACATCATCAGTTGCAAGCAACAAAGAGCCCACATCCAATTTTTCTATTGATCGATAGTCATCAAAAGATTATCTTTTTCTTCTTCTTAGCATTTTGTGTTCATATACTGCAGCTACTGGAGCTCCTGCTGATTTTGCCTTGAGCATGCTAATGGAAAGGCAGGCTATAAATAAAATAAAATCAACAGTAGAAAAAAAGCCAGTTCTGTGGCATCTTAAAGACTAATTTATTGTAAGATGGTTTTCTCATTTGAGCAACAGAATCCTTGCATTTAGCTCTTGACAAAATTCAGTACCAACTTGAAGTGCGAACTAAACCAATATCCACTAGGATGAGAGCAGAGGTGCCAAATGGAATAATCGGGGCAGGTATGCCCTGCCCTGTATAATCAATCACAAGATGGGGCACATACACACCATTTCAATGGCAATGCCCATCAATTGGGGGGCCTGCCCCCCTTAAATATTTTTTGGGGGTGGCAAAGGGACCTCAGCCCCCAAGAGTTGACTCCTATGCATGAGAGAGTTTCCATTTGGTGGCTCTTGAACTTTCCTGGCTGGTCTTGGGTTATAAACCAGATGACAGAAAAAAAATTGTCTGTCCCTTGTCATGGAGCCATGGGGACCTGTCTTTCTGGCCCCATTGTGGGACACTGTATCCCTTCATAACTAGGTTTCTGATCCCTTGGCCATCCCCATTGCTTTTGCTTACAATGAGAAGCCAGGGAAGGAAGTTGGTTGCAAAATATTCCTGAAAATATTCCTGGTTTTAAAAATTTGTCCCGAAGCTCCTGTTAACTCACATCCTGCACCTGTGGCTGATTCCTTAAAAACATTCATTATTTTTTGTTTATGACAGTCCTCATGGATCCCCCAGACTGGAGCGAATCCAATCCAGATGGAAGGGAACAAAATTAATACATGACAATTACCAGCAGCGATTGTGATTATTTTATATGAGCAGAGATAATGACTAACTCTGGTTAAAGCAGATTAGGGATTTAGGAATGTAAGGTTATTATCAAGCCAGAATTAGGATCATGGGCCAATCGCTGCTTGCATTGTCCCTTCATATCCCGTGGTTGGCATGGGGATGGAAATTTGCACAGTAGTCTGCCTAGGAATGTATATTTGGAAAAACTAGAAGCCATCGCCCTTCAGTAGCAAAGCAATCAGCCAGGATGGCCCATTTGAGTAATTGGAGGCTTCTGTGTTTTTGACAGTTAATAGCCCAGTTTCTCCCTTCAAAGCCCTTCCCTTTTCCCAGTAAGACAATCAGCGCATTCAAAATCCAGGCTTTTCAAGAGATTTCATTTGAAGAAGTATTTTGCTATGAACTGGCGGGGAAATGGTTTGGCTTTGAAACTGCTTAGTTTATTGCAGTGAGAATGATGTGCTGTCATGCACTGCCTTTGAGCCATAGGTATTTTAGAGGACAAAATACATACCTCAAGAACGGTGGTCCTGTACTACTCCAACTGGGCACTGTGTTAATTTTCCCTTTATAGATCTTGTGGTAAACTTCGCCCCCAGCCACTCGCCCCTCCCTCACCTGTCTTTGCTCTCTGGCCAGATCAGGTTTCTTGAACAGGGCTGGCAGGCAAAGTTACGTTATACAGAAACAGGACAAAATCACACCGGTAAGGCTGCCACCACTCCCTTTATCCCGGGGAACCCAGAGCCACAACCCAGGGAGAAGGCTGTGCCCCGTTATTACTGGTTATCCCCACTCCACAAGTTGTATCCACAGACCTGCAGACAGAAATTCTACGGTAGAGCGTAACCAAGCGTAAGGCTAGGAATTAGCTTTCCCCCCCCGGAAAGGCACACAAACCAAGATAGTTCCTTATTTAAAATTTATTATAAAAGAACATAAGAAAACATGCTAAAATAGCAGGCACTTCTTTAGTAAGTTAGACAAGAAAAATAAAAACGTTGTGAAATCTCACTGGCTTACATACTCACAACTAAAGCACAAAGAGGATAGTTAGAGTCCTTTCAAGGTTCCGCAATTCAAAGGCTTTTGCAGTTCTCCATCACAAAGGATGTAAGGACAGCTACTTAGATGGAACATCAGCAGCCGGGCGATTTGCGGATTGCAGAACGCACTTTCTCAGCCATTTCCCAGATCTTTTATCCCTGATTCACACGTGGCATCGGAACCCCCAAAACCAATCATAACTCTTGATTATTTTTAAATTCTCCAATGACCGGCTTGCGGGCTAATCAATCTAACTTCTGGCAGCTGGGCCAATTAAGAACCCAGAGCCTAAATCAAAGGGGTTCCCTCCCTTCCGTGGAGCCTCTACAGATACACATTCCCAGGCAGTCAAGGCCAGATAACATCACTAAGGGAATGCGCAGAACTTGGAGCCAGGTGTCAAGCCTGCCATTAAATCAGAGGTTTCCTTTCCCATAATAAAACTTTCACACCCTGGGTGCCTGTTAGTCTGGGGTTAAAGGGACAGAACTTATTTCCCATGGTCCTTGTGGCTTGTTGGTTACCCACAAGGCCTCACTCTCATTACTTGACCAAGGAACAGCTTCTAAACAATACTAACTTTACTACAGATCTTAAAACAACTGGTGATATATTGTTGTCTGTTATCGTCCATGTAGAAAATCTGGTCCTGATGAAACAATTTTTCCTCTGTAGAAGAAAACCTGGCTTCGGGTCTCACTCCCTTGCCTTCTGAGTTGCAACTTTGGGGTCCTAAACTTGCACTGCTTTTAAGGATGGAGGCATCTGTCAATTTCTATTTTTCTCACTTTTTCCAACCTTAACATCAGCATGCCCCTTTCCTGCATCAGTTTGTGATTTATTTATTTTTAAAGAAGTGCCCCTGACAGGTCTCTCCAGTGTCTGGCTATGATGCTTCTGGCTGCTGAGAGTACTGTTAGTTGGTTATGAGCTCTTTATGATGTGAGTGGGCAATATCATCTTGGAAGATGTTTAGTAGGGTCAATTCTGGGGTGACATCTAATACTTGCTTAGTTATTTTGCATATTTCTTGTATGATTGATGTCCAGAAGATCAGGATTTACATTGACCACTAATAATGAAACATACGTTGTGGATATTTTTCCACATTTATTATGCTATTTTTGTGATAAACAAATGACATGAGAAAACTTGGTATACTTATTTGTATAACATTTTCTTGTTTATACCCCCCCCCCCAAGAAGGGGGAGAAATGCCCCATGTTCACGCACATCTTCTTGCATGTCCCTCCTAACAATGCATTTTTGTACATTTTCTTTCTCTAATGCATACATTTTTGCTATAATTTTCTCTAACGGGCTGCATTTTCGCTTAAAGATGCACTCTTGTATATACAGTGCAATCCCCTCTTATGCACATTTAACTTGCACAACTTCAATGATCCACAGCCAGAGGCTGACTACTTGAAATTCTGAAAGTTAAATGCAAGCAAGGCAGAGAGGTTAAAAGCTCTTTTTGTACTGGGTAACCCAAGCGGATTTATATCAAAGCATTATTCAGTCATCCATTCCAAGCTATGTTTTGGAGGATCAGGAAAAAGCCGTGTGTGCATACATAAGACCTTCCTCTTCCTCCTTCCTTCATACACTGAGATTAACAGAATATCTTCTGGTTTGTCAAACCTGCGTTTGCTGCAATGTCCATACTGAAAAACAGTTACTTAACTAATCTCCTGCAAACCAGAAAACTAGGATATTCTGTCCTTATTCTGTTGCATTACATTGCTTTGCTGTATTTTTATGTCACAGCAACTAACTGTCTTGGAATTTAGACAAATAGGATCTGAAATATAAATATTTCTAATCAATTAATATATGTCATCCCAATTTACTTTACAGACAACAATTTCTAAAGATTCATCTGGGTTTTGCACTGGAAAACAGATTTCTGTTACCTGCATTCTTTAAGCACTTTCCCCATTATATTATTATTTATTATTAAAATAGAAACTTCAATCTATCCAGTTTCATTAGACAGCATTTCATAATATTGCCCTTTTGATTTTTTATATGTATTTGGGAATCAAGGGACCTCTTGGGGTGGCGGGAGGGAATCATTTCAGACTAGAGAAGCCACAGTATGGCATGAGTATTAATGCTCTTAATTTACTGGAGCACCAGCATTTCTAATGATGTGGGGTTCTGCTAAAAAAAAAACACCCTAACTGTACCTGTATGAAAGAATCAGGCATTTTTAATACTTGATAACACAGTAAGTGTAGGTAATTAAAAAGGAGGATTTATTGCAAAAACAAACAGATAGCTCCGGATGACTCTGACAAGGCCTCTGGCATCATTACTCAAGTTGACCCTTCTGAAGGCTCCTTCCAGTGTTGACAGAAGATATTGAACTTACGGCCCTTACGTCGCTTATTTTGCTTCCTCTCTAACAGCCCTCCCATTCGCCGACTCTTCAGACTTAGTGGATCAGCTCCAACCTCTTCCTGTTCTGAGAGGCTGTCTCTGAGTCTATTCGTGCCTATTTGTACTTCCTGTGAGCTTTTGGCTGTATTCTAGCCTGCTCTCAGCTACTGACTTATCATCCTGCCCATCAAGGTCAGGAAGAGCTGAAGTCTGCAGCTGCCTGCTTTCTCCTGCCTGACTAACATCTAAGCCTCTCTGTTCCTGGCTGCTTTCTGCAGTTGGCTGCAAATCTTCACTTGGAGCTTGCTCAGTCCTGACAACTTATGAGAAGGAGTACAGGAAGGAGTTGTTGCGGCCAAAGTTAGTGATGGGTGTGCAGAAGTCTACAGTAGAAGTCTACTGGGAACTCAGAATTCTCTGAGCAGTTCTAACTTCTGCAAAGTCAAGAGAATGCTGAATGGTTATTTCTCAGATCAAACTGCATCATCACCCCAAGCACATGTCTCAGTGACCGTAACTTTTGTCCCTTCTGTTTGCTTCATCACCAGTTCTTTCTTCGTTAAGGCTCTTTGATCCCAGTCAGTAAGGGATCATGTAGTGCATGTGATGCTAGGATCTTACATAACCAGTCAGAATGGGCGTTGCACATCATCTCTAAGTCAATAAAGTCATGGAGGGAGGGCAGTGCTACCCAGCCCGTTCATGTGGGTGATCCAAGTCAATCATGAGGGTGATGGCAACAAAGAACATTCAGAGCAAGTTTTCCTGAGTAGGTAAATGATTCCATTCACCAAAATGGAAAGGGTATCTTTCAGTGTCAACAAAAAAATGCACAAACCTCTCTTCCCTTTCAGCTGTAGTTTTTATAGTAGGAGAACCTCCCCCTTACCTAGCAACTTCCTCTGCCCACCAAAACTCTATAGCAATTTCAAGGGAAACAAGAATTTGTTTTGATAATATCCATGATATTCATGGCAATTTCACAAACCTCTCATTTTAATAAAGGGTCTCTCCATTTAAATGAATGGGGTGTCCCGTGAGTACGTGTTTGAACATTTAGATGAGCCTAGATCTTTGGATTGGAATGATTTGATACAATGTCATAACACTGTACAATGGTACAGAGGGACAGCACCTAGGGAGGTCTCACACATCTCAAATGGACAGGGAAAGGGAAGCAGAGAAAGATTATGCAGTTGTTTCAGGTAGATTATTTTAGGCTTGGCTATCCAACAGATGCAAGAGACCCGAGTGAGCCCCAGAGTGTGGCTGGACAAGGGTGAATGGCTGGCTTGTGTTAGCATCATTATTTTTGTTCATCGTACTCCTGGCATGAAACCTGTCCCACAGCAGATGCTGGACAATCACCTCATCTAATGATGATCTGCTAGCCTTTCTCTTCTCAGTGTGGAACACAGCAAGCCCAACTCTCTGTTCAAGACAGTAGGTTGCCGGACCCCGCCTGGCCAACACTTCACTCAATCAAAAACAAAACACTGAAAATGGATATAGATTGCAGTGTCTTCCAAAGTGCTTGAATTACATTGAAAGATTTCCAGATAGTTTGGACCCTTTGTCCACCGAGCTCCCTTGACCTTGCCAGGCTGTTCTGAAACACTATGTACTTTGTTCCAGTTTGACAAACTGCACTCAGGAAGAATTATTCCAAAGACCATAGAATTTCAATAACACAGTGAAGCTGATAAAATAATGTTCTTGGTACAGAGCAGGCTGCTATAGGGCATTTAGCATGCTGCTTTTGGGGAAAAGCAACTCTTACAGTTATAGGATGTGCCAGAGGGTGATCTTTGTACCTGGAGTCCTCCAATCATGGCTTTCTGATTGCTTCACACTCAGCGCTTTGTGGGGCGCGGTGAAAATTCTTAGCATGGAACAAACACTCTTCAGATTGCTTTGTGCGGCTTTAGTTCCATCCACATCATTGGCCAATTTGGAAATAACAGAATGTTTCTAGACTATCAAGGTGGGTTGTCAACAGATTTCAGAACTGTCAGTTAATTAATTATCTGCTTCTTTCTGAAAACTGACTGAAACTTGATTTTTGAAACAGAAAAAAAGTATAAGCATGTGAAATTGCATTTGTTCATATTCATCGCGAGTTACCTGTGTCTCTTTCCCTCTCATTTCTCCTTTTCCCTTTGTCTCTTCGTCTTTCAATATTTCTATTGTAAGCGCTTAAAGGGTGGGGAAATATAATTTGCGGGGAGGATATACTGGTGCACATTACATTATGGTGTGCACCTAATAAGTTTCAACCATAGATTTGACAATGCACAATAAGTAGAGACAAGCTTATGTTTGCAAGCATAGGAACCATGCACTCAACCAGGAGCCAGGATTGGCTGTAGCTTCCTGTTTTAGTACAGTTTTGATGGCAAACTTAGATTCCCCACTATATTGTGTTAAATAGGCATAAAAAGCAGTGGTATTGTGAAGCTGCCAGAATCCAGAGAAATGGCACGTTTTCCCATTTATTCATCTCTCTTTCTTCTGATCATGCTCATTTCCTTTGCAAACCCAGCTGCCGATTATCAGGAAGGATCACTGGGTTGATTGTCCAGTTAAGACAAAGGAAAACATGTCTCTGTCAGTAAAGAATTCATTTAAGTGCTGACAAAAGCAAGCTTCCTCCAGATAATGCAAAGGAAACCCAGATTGATTTATTAACATCAAATATAGACTACCAATCGCTAACACTGAATATCAGTTAGGGAATAGTGAGAGAATAAAATAAGTGATATAAATGCCATTAGAGGGATCTGCATTTTATCTATATAATTTTTATATACTGAATATAACAGATAGACTAGAAGTTATTAAAGGTCAAAAAATAAATGCCAGACATCAAATGGCATCAAATATCCAGTTCTTATGATAACAAACAAATTAACAAAACAAATGCATGCCTGCTCCAAAAAACATCTAAATTGTAAGTTAAGGCATCTGCTTTTATTTTTGTGCCATATAAGTAGTCAATGTGTTCTGTGATTTCCTGTTGTATCTCAGGTTGCCCATGAAGACAGTTCAGAAGCCGCTGCTAATACAAAATGAGGCTGTAAGACTTTTCACTAGAACTGTTCACTGGGAGAATATTTTGCGTGTTCAGACCCAGAGACCCCCCCCCCCCTAAATAAAGTCACACTTGACTCAAATTTTAGTTTTGATTTTTGGAAGAATTTAGGCCACAGCTTTATCGATTACAGAAGGTGAGTGGTTGCTTAGGCCCTGGTTCGACAGGCAGGTTCGGCAGGCAGTGCTGGTTCGGCAGGCAGCGCTGACCCAGAGCTCCATCATAGGTCAGCCAAGGGTGAACACTTGGGTAGGTGAACAGACTATGTTCACCACCCAGATGCCCCCCTGGAGTCAGGCATGGGCACAACCCCCTCTCGGGGATTGACCAAACCAGTTGAGTCTCTGGATTCCTTTAACGGAATACCCTTCACATAGGGATAGTGAGACCATTCTCTCATCCCTATCACATGAACCAGTGCCTATCTGCAACCTTACAAGTTGTGACGAATTGCTATGTGGCAGGCGAAACCCAAATGGCCACAGCCAGTCAGCCAAGTGGGGAAAATTCTTGCCGTGCCCCTGTCCCAACGACACACGACTGCATAGCAAGGTCAATTGCAAAATTGCCCTAAAAGTAGGGAGAGGTGGGTGGGTGCATGAGCCAAAAGAGGGTCACGTGCATGGGTATATATAGGTCCCTTGATCCCTTTGGACTGTGCCCCATTGGCCAGATTGAACCCAGCATCAAGGGACCTACCAATCGGGTGTTGTGGCTGTCCAATCTTACCCACCCACAACACAGGAGTTCGGTCTCCAGGTCTCACCGCACCACATGCCCTCTTTTAGGGAGGACACGATTTGCCAGTACTAAAAGAGTATCACTGGCTGCCAGTGTCCAGTTGAATATGAATGCAAGCACCTTTCTGCACTTATTCTCTCTCCCCCCCCCCCCCAAAAAAATGGGGGCATGTTGCCACATGGCATCAACATTATTCAGCTAGTATTCCAGAGTAATGTACTAAAATAAATGCTTACAAAATGTCATCACCATAAACAGGTTCACCATAAGTCAAGCAGCAGACATGTAACTCCTCTTCTATGCACCCACAATATTCATATTCCGGAATACTAGGCATTAGGTACAAAAAACTGCAAAAAAGCTACCCCCATGCATGTGCTTAGAGTTATTATCTGCCAGTCAGTTAAGGCAAATAAAAAGCTAACTGTGTCGGTAAATACTTCACTATGCCCCCATGAAGAAGTTGTCAACATCTCATGTAGAAGACACCATGGGAAGTATAACATTTCCCAATCACCCAAGTCCTCAATATGGATCTCTGGCAAAGCGTGTTCTCCCTAGCAGAGAGCACGTGTTGCGGTTGGGGAAACAGGCCACCCTACAGTGACTCGGCAAATTGTCAGCAACCCAGGCACTAAAAGGTTAATTGGGTTGCTGGGGAGTTCTAATTTGGCAATTTGGAGGAGGGGCCAGAGGCTATAAATACAGGGGCCAGACGAGGGAACGTCCTCCTGGCCGTTTTGAACCGGATCACCCGCCCTCCCGCCCTTTTATAGGGTGGTTTTGATCGCTTGACCTTGCTATGCCTGTCATGGGGTCGTTCGCCTTTGAGCGGGGGCCTGGTAGGAATTTTGCCATTTGGCTGATTGGCTGGTGACATTTGGTTTTCGCCTACTGCGTAGCAAATCGTCACAACTTGTAAGGTTGGCGGTTAGGCATTGGTTAAGTGGTGCTTGGAGGGGTAAGTGCCTACCCCTCCAAATGATGCGAATGGGAATTCCGTTAAAGGAAATCCAGGGGCTTGCCATTCTTTCGTCCTTGTCCCCGGAGTCGGACTTGGGCCGGGCAAGCCCCACCGGAACATGAGGGTGAGAGGTGTTAGTCTGATACCCAGCTTCATCCTCACCCAATACTTGTTTCCCACGCTGGCTTCCGTTGGTGTCCGGAAGGCCAGCTCTGTCCCTGAGGGCAAGGACAGATAGTCATAACCAATGCCTAAGCAACCACTCACGTATTTTGTATTTGAATAAAGTTGTGGCCAAAATTATGCCAAAAACTTTAAACAAAAATTGAAGTGTGAAGTGTGAGTTATTTGGGGGGTGGCTTGTGGGACTCAACACACAACTTGGAAACTACATGTTCTAAGGCTACTTGTATTTAATTGTTTGTTTTTAAAAAACTGCTTAGTGGGAAATACCTTGGTTTGCTGAATCCAGTTCAAATGATTATGGGAGAGAGATTGCCTGTCAGCACCGTCTCCAGCCAACATGATACTCTTCAAACGTTGTGGCCTGCAACTCCCATCATCACTGACCATTGACCATTTTGTTTTGTTTTTTAAATGATATTTATTAAAATTTCAAAGAAAAGAAAGAGATTACATTAATAAGAAAATTAACAATAAAAAGGAAACATTAACAATAAAAAGGAAAAATACAAAATACAAAATACAAAAAAAGAAAAAACAGTTAAAAATAATTCGATCTTTTCATCACTTCTCTTACATTTACTTATTTCCCGGACCTCCTCATACCACCCTCATTTGTATTCCAATTCAATTTGTTAGTCCAGCAATTCCTTTCCCTCCTTTTTAATCCTGATCTTTAATCTTGATATATTATAACATTAAATTTTTACGTATTAAAAACCAATTTTTCCATATTCTTTTATACCATTACAGCTAGAAACCACTTAACTTCAATCCGACATCATTCTAACATTCATTAATTTTACAATATTTCTGTAAGTAGTCTTTAAATTTCTTCCAATCTTCTTCCACCGACTCTTCTCCCTGGTCTCGGATTCTGCCAGTCATTTCCGCCAATTCCATGTAGTCCATCATTTTCATCTGCCATTCCTCCAGTGTGGGTAGATCTTGTGTCTTCCAATGCTTTGCAATAAGTATTCTTGCTGCTGTTGTAGCATACATAAAAAAAGTTCTGTCCTTCTTTAACACCGATTGGCCGTCTATGCCCAGGAGGAAGGCCTCTGGTTTCTTCAAGAAGGTATAATTAAATACCTTTTTTAATTCATTGTAAATCATCTCCCAGAAAATCTTAATCCTTGGGCACGTCCACCAAAGGTGAAAGAATGTACCTTCAGTTTCTTTACATTTCCAACATTTGTTATCGGGCAAATGGTAGATTTTTGCAAGCTTGACTGGGGTTATGTACCACCTGTATATCATTTTCATAATATTCTCTCTTAAGGCATTACATGCCGTGAATTTCATACCTGTGGTCCACAACTGTTCCCAGTCAGCAAACATTATGTCATGTCCAACATCTTGTGCCCATTTAATCATAGCAGATTTCACCGTTTCATCCTGAGTATTCCATTTCAACAGCAAGTTATACATCTTTGACAAAATCTTAGTTTTGGGTTCTAACAATTCTGTTTCTAATTTTGATTTTTCCACCTGGAAGCTGATTTTCTTGTCCAAATTGTATGCCTCCATTATCTGATAATAATGAAGCCAGTCTCGCACTTTGTTTTTTAGTTTTTTAAAACTCTGCAGTTTCAATCTATCTCCATCTTGTTCCAAAATTTCCCAATATTTCGGCCATTTGACCTCCATATTGAGCTTTTTCAGAGCTTTTGCTTCCATCGGTGACAGCCACCTTGGTGTTTTATTTTCCAATAAATCCTTATATCTTATCCAGACATTAAACAATGCTTTCCTGTGACCATTGACCATTTTGGCTGGGGCTGATGGAAGCAGCAGTCTAAAACCTCTGGAGGCTTTCGTGTTAGATACTCCTGGACTGCTTTGACTGGCCAAAGCTCCCCATTGGCTTAGATCAAATATTTCCTCTTTCTCCTCCCTGAGACGCTTCATATGGAGGATCTAGTGGTTTAAACCTGAGTCAGTAGACAGACTATGTGCTCTGTCGCTAGGTTATAGGACTTCCTGTATGTATGTATGTATGTATGTATGTATGTATGTATGTATTTAGCTAGCATCCATCTGGAGAAACTGATCTCCGTGCACGAAACACACACCCCCTCACAAAATTGACGCAGTGGGGCAACTGAATATTCAACAGACATTCAAACAGCAAAGTCTGGAGAATTTTGTGGGGAATTTACGAGGGCAAATTTATTCCAGCTGGAGTACAGTCATTGTCTTTGACATTTTGTGTCTGTTCCCCAGCTGCCTTCCGATTCAGTGTCAGTTTGTGTTTGGCGTTACAGGTTAACGCTTGCTTTTTTATTATGATCTTTTTTAAAAAGTGGGACTTCATTCAACGCAGCGCCAAATCATGGGAATTGTGACCTTTTATGACAACTCTGAGTTATTGCCATATTCATTCCTCACTATAACATTAAGATTTATTAGGGGCTGCTTTTCAGAAAGTCTTATCCTTTTCCAGACCATGATAATATAATAATAAAACACCTGAATTTCATCTGGTGGCTGTAACAATAAATTAAGCTTGAAGTACTAAGTGACTTTTTAAAAATCCCTTTCACCAGATGCATCAGTTTTATTCTCAGTCTTAAAATCTTACTGTCTTACAATGTATTCTGTGCTGGTTCAAAGGGTGATGGGGATGAAAGTCAAATAGGAAAGGACTGGCCCAGTCCGATAGGCACTATTAAGCAGCTGCCTTGGGGAAAGAGAAATCCAGGACTCTCACAAACACTATTTCCACTCCTGTCTCAGATGCTTGCTCTATCAAAGTTGAGGTGCAAAGGCAAAAAAAGGGACCCAAGATTGAATGGACATTAAGATAACACAGCACCAGTGTTAAGTAATGCCATCCAAACATGCAATGGCTGGGTTTGTTTTTTTGTTTTCCAATTTGCTTTCATCTCTGTTTGGCCTGGGGGGAAACTCTGCCTGTTCTCTGCCAGAACAGAACACAATGCCTTTGGCATCCTAAAGGGTGTTTCATATGTGAGTTATTGGAATTAATTCCAGGATTTTTATCAAATGTAAGGGTCAGGTAAGGGACGTGGGTGGCACTGTGGGTTAAACCACAGAGCCTAGGACTTGCCGATCAGAAGGTCAGCGGTTTGAATCCCTGCGACGGGATGAGCTCCCGTTGCTTGGTCCCTGCTCCTGCCAACCTAGCAGTTCAAAAGCACATCAAAGTGCAAGTAGATAAATAGGTACCGCTCCGGCGGGAAGGTAAACGGCATTTCCGTGTGCTGCTCTGGTTCGCCAGAAGTGGCTTAGTCCTGCTGGCCACATGACCTGGAAGCTGTACGCCGGCTCCCTCGGCCAATAAAGTGAGATGAGCGCCAAAACCCCAGAGTTGGTCATGACTGGGGGTCCCTTTACCTTGTTAAGGGTCAGGTAGAAAACATCATTCATTTTCTTTTAATGCACCTTTGATTTCTCTCAGCCACTTTCCTCTTTAATCTTTAATAAATAGATTAGAAACTAGGGTTGAGGAACAAGCCTTGACTTGGGCAGTCTTGCCCAGGCTATGCCTAATGCTCCAAAATTATTAGATGGGGAGCTGACTCGTGTCTGTATTTTTATCCCCTTGGAAATGCCACAGGTTTAACTGTCCACATAGTCAGACTAAAGAATCTAAATGTGGGTGGTGGCGGCAGCCCCCATGTGTCAATTAGACAAGGGGCATCTCTCAGTGGTCCTGTCAAGCAAGGGGGTGGGAGCTAGAGAATGAATAGCAGCTTCTTCCTCCCCTTGCAATATCCCTCAGGGTGGGCAGTAGGTACAAGCTCCACTTTGATATGGAGGCAGATGTTCCTTGCAATCACTGCTCACTTGTGTTTTGGTGGGCAAGGGGATAGCAGCAGCCCTGAGGGGCAGAAGTGGTGGTGTGAGTAAACGGTATATAAAAGGGCGTGCAAAATCATCTCATATTATAGCCAAAAAAACCTACTAAATGGACTGAATATAAAAAAAAAAATATTGTGAAACTGAATCTAAAAAGAATGTGTTGTAGAGCCGTTGGTGAGATTTCCACATTATATCTCGTTTCATTGTTTCATCAAAAGCGCCTTAGAAACGAGGAATTTCTCATGGATGGCAGTTGAAAACAACCCTCTGGCCTTTTCTCCAAAGAAACACTATCTGATGGAAATAATCCAAAGTAACTTAACCAGCAGAACTTCTGCAAATGGGGTTTATTGTTCCCTGGAAGCTGCAATACAGAGTAATTTTGTAAATATTATAACAGTCATTTGTCTCAACTGTTTTATTATATAGTTTTAATTGATACTTATTGTTTTAATATCTCTACAGTATAGAGTATATGCAAACTGCTTTGCAAGGTTTGCATGAAGAGGGATAATATTCTAAATAAATATATAAATTTCTCTGCAGTTTCCCTAACAAAAATGTGCCTAGTGGTCTTGTCCTCCAGCGATAATGTAACTTTAAGCAGTCCAGCCCCATTAACTCTCTTCTCTCGAAGCCCTAAACTCACTGTAGGGATATATTTTGAAGATATAAGTATTATTCACGCATCAGCATTTGTTTGAGGCCTGAAGCAATGCAACACGGTAGCTGGTAGCTCACCGAGGGTAAGTTTTCTTTTGACTACAGTTCAAGGTTGGCAAAAAAGTTCTCTGATACATGAGGAGAGCTGATAAGGCTTCAAATGGAGTTGCTGCCAATTCCAAAAGCAAAATGTCAAGGCAAATCTTGAAATTCCACCTTGGGAGAAATCATCTTGGCTGTGGTTGCTGGAAGCCTGGACTGCCTTTTCCACCTGTCCTGGGAGGCAGAGCTGTGACTGACTCCAACTACAAAAGTTGAGGCTGCTGAACAGACTCTTGGGTTGAGGTATTGTTTCGGTGGTTCTGTTGAGGGGTTCTGTTGCTGTTATTATTGCCCTAATCGTTTAAAATGCTTTTGTTTTGTTTACAATTTGGGTTTTTTGTTGTTCTTTTACATTAAGAGATGTAAGATGGGCCTGGCAAGAGAGGAGCTGGGGAGAGCAGGGGCAACCCCAACTACAATGATTATGGGCAAAGTGGGGTATGAGGGGAGAGGCTAGAAATGGTTCACTAGGCAGAAGCAGTTAGTCACTGTACCTTGCCCTGTTCCGTCCTTTGTTTCCCTGTTTGATTGAGAGACAGGGGAAATGTGTCCTTGTTAATTTTCCTCAACCTGGACCTCAGAGCAGCTTTCAATACAGTGGTACCTCGGTTTTCGAGCACCTCGGAAGTCAAACATTTCGGCTTTCAAATGCCGAAAACCCAGAAGTAACTGCTTCAGTTTTCAAAGACTTTTCGGAAGCCAAATGTGCCACATGGCTTCCGTATTGAGTTTTCCAGACGTAAATGCTTCCGGAAATGCATGCTTCTGTTTTCAAGCATTTCGGAAGTAGAACGGTCATCCGGAACGGAATATGTTCGAAAACTGAGGTTCCACTGTACCATCAACTCTGATATCCTTCTGGAGCAGCTATCCAGGTTAGGGTAGTTCCAGTCCTACCTGGATGGTCATTTCCAGAGAATGGTTCTTGGCTAGTGCTCTTCAGTCCCATGGAGCCCTCAAGATGAGGTTCCTCAGGGTTCAATTTCTCACTACGACCTACAGAAGAAAATCTTTTTATCCTTAGAATCCACCTAGGCGTGTTTGTTTTTTTCCTATAGCCCCGAAGGGGAGATAGCTAACTGTGTGATATTTCTCTTCTGGTGATTTCCACTCCTTGAATGTTGGTTATACAAACCCACACAACCCACATATATGTGTTTGTGTACCTGTACATATATAAGATTATGACACAACAATAAGATGAATTATATTATGCATGAATGCTTTTAACACATCACTTTAGGTATGGTGATTCCTGGGTGATATTTATTCATTCTCTGTTCTGCAAAATGACCAAAGGAAACATTTCTAGTGCTCATAAACAGACAATGAGTGGCAGGAACTGCCATATAATAACAAATCCTGCGTCTCTGTATGTCTTAGTGTTCCCTGGTGTTTAACATATAAGCTGAGATAAGCATTGCCTTTTGCAACAGGCACTATCAGTATGATGTGTTTGTAAGGTGTGCCAATGGGGATCAAACCCTTTCAGTGCTTGTCTCATCATATTGCCAGTGCTTTCCCAATGCCTCCTGGGAAATCTATACAGCTTCTGTAAGTAGCACCTTGTCTGTTTTAGGAGGGGGTATAAAAAGCACTTTGCTATTGTCGAGGGTCAGAGTTTTGTCATATAATCATAATGGTTTCACAATATACCTATCTTTCCCCCCTTTCCTTTACAACTCTTAAACTGCCGTGAAGTGAAAATGGAAATTGTGTTTTCCTGTAAACTATGAATCCCTGATTCTCTAACATGAGGAAAGGGTTATCACCGAGAGACTGATAACAAATGTGGACTGAGGCAAACAAACATGTCAAGGACAGTGAACAACTTTACTTTGTATCTTGCTGGGGAGACCACATTTAAGACTAGCAGGTGTTCTACTTTGTAAGGGGTGGGGAATAGCCTCCAGATAATCTCAGAAGGACTCTTTGGAATTACGAATCTGCTCCGCCTCCCAGTACAGGCACTGTAACTGAAATGCCTACTGCTAGTTTACACTGAGGTCTTGTTCAAATATGCATGTCCTCCATTTTATTTTTCTATGATGGATTACTGTGGACTGGAGCCTGGTTCATGAGCCCATGTAATCAGCCAATGAAGTTCACAGGATTCCTGTTGGGCTTGTGACCTGCTGGAAATTATCTGAAATCATGGATATGGCCCAGTGCCTCTACTGGGGGAAACCACCTAGAGGAAGTCAGTCCCCGCCATTTGCGGAATTGTGATTACACTTTTGTAAGCAAAAATAAAAACAAAACAAATAAAAAATTGTCCAGTAGCACCTTATAGACCAAATAAGTTTGTTCTGGTATAAGCTTTTGTGTGCATGCACACTTCTTCAGATACACCAGCTTTTGAGTTTTGTAAGCAGTCGTGCTTCTGAAAATGCCCAGGCACATATGTCTGGCTCTTTTCATTCAGCTGTTGTCTCCATGCCATCTCTTTGAGGCCAAATGTCTGCTGTCAGGTGAGTGCACAGGGACTGGCAAACATGTGAACTGGGCTTGCATGCCTGGTAGCTGTGTGTGTGAGCAGATGTCACTGCAGAGCACTGCATTTTGGGGACAGTGAAGTGATAAGAAAACTCTGGAGTGTATGACCTGTGAAGGGCCTATATACACATGCAGGCCATGTTGGTAAAAAAAAAAAACCATACATGTTTCAGCGAAAACTGCTTTGATGCTTAACTACGACCAAGTGGTATATAATTTTTGTGTGAACCAAACATTTACAGACCCTCCAGGTGTCCCTATTTTCCAGGGAAAATCCAGGATTTACAGAAGCTGTCCTAATTTCTGATGTGATCCCACTTTTCCTTAGGACATCTCTGTTTTCATCAGAGAATTGTTGGAGGGTATGGTAAAGGTAAAGGGACCCCTGACCATTAGGTCCAGTTATGGCTGACTCTGGGGTTGCGGCGCTCACCTCGCTTTACTGGCCGAGGGAGCCGGTGTACAGCTTCTGGGTCATGTGGCCAGCATGACTAAGCCGTTTCTGGAGAACCAGAGCGGCGCACGGAAAAGCCGTTTACCTTCCCGCTGGAGCGGTACCCATTTATCTACTTGCACTTTGATGACGTGCTTTCGAACTGCTGGGTTGGCAGGAGCAGGGACCGAGCAACGGGAGCTCACCCTGTTGCGTGGATTCAAACTGCCGACCTTCTGATCGGCAAGTCCTAGGCCCTGTGGTTTAACCCACAGTGCCACCCGCGTCCCTGGAGGTTATGGTAGAGTGTCCCTATTTTCAGTGGAGAAATGTTGGATGGTATAGAGTTATGTGACCCCCGAGCCAAGGAGATAACTAACTGACTATACAACCTTTAGAAGACATCTAAAGGCAGCCCAATAGGCAGGGTTAAATAAAATAAAAAATGTTGTTGTTGAATAGGATGTCCCTATTTTCGTCGGAGAAATGTTGGAGGGTATGCCTTTAAGATTTGCCATGCAGATATGCATGCGTTTTCTCCATGCTGCCACTTGCTATGTTATCAGACAACTTCTTTGTTTCTTTTAAACTCATAGCTTCTTGAAAACGAGCAAGGACCCAACCAAAGAAGAACGGCAACTTAAGTTGACGGAATATGCGCAGCTTGCAGACTTAACGTATGGAATAAGAGAACAAGAGGAACATACATTTAGAGAAAATTGCAAAACATTTATTGAATATATGGGAAATAAAAGTGTACAGCTGAAAACGCTGGCAGCATTAAGATAAATTCAACAGTGTGAATAAGTTTTGATGGATGTAATAATGGAATAATGAATGGTATAGTTTTTGTAAAATATGCAGGGATTTATGATATGTAAAATGAACCATGGAAAGAGAAGAAGGGAAGTCATTTATATCTTAAGGATGTAAAAATGAGTACTTTAAATTGCCAAACAGAAAATTTAATAAAAATTATAGGTTTGTTTTTTTAAATCATGGCTTCTTTTTAAGGAAAACCTGGTTTTGGATAATTAGTCAGCCTGGCTGGTTTGGGTGGCAGTGCTTCAGATGCAATGCTAATAATAACAATATCATCATCATCATCATCATCATCTATACCCCGCCCATCTGGCTCGGTTTCCCCAGCCACTCTGGGTGGTTTTCAGTAGTGAATTCGCAACTCTGTTCCTCCCTGCTGCTCTTCACTGGGAGTTAGGATTCCCCCCTAAATTAGCTTATGTTATCAGAGTTAACTGCGTGGACACCTTGTTTTAGAGGGGAAGAACAAGAAAAAAAAATCTCCCCCTCTCTGCTCAGCGCCCCTTCAGCGAAGCGGCTGGAGAAATGGAGCACCTTCCATTTCTCCTCCTGCTTCACTGAAGGGGCGCTGCGCAGCTCTCCCTCTCTGCTGAAGCCAGGAGAGTCTTCCTCTCCCGGCTTCAGCAAAAGGAACCCGAAGCCTTTGGAGTGAAGCGCGAGTTCCTGCTGCGCTCCGCAGGCTTCAGGCGGCTATCCCTGAAGCCTGGAGAGCGAGAGGGATTGGTGCGCACTGACCCCTCTCGCTCTCCAGGCTTCAGCGAAAGCAACGCGTAGCCTCCGGAGCGCAGAGGGAGCACTCCCTCTGCATTTTGGAGGCTTCGCGTTGCTATTGCTGAAGCCAAGGAGCCTGCATTCGCTCCATAGGACGCACACACATTTCCCCTCAATTTTTGGAGGGGAAAAAGTGCCTCCTATAGAGCGAAAAATACGGCACTTTCTAATCCCAGGGCTTCACCTGGAGGAGGCAACCAGCCCTTCAGTGGACTTCTTCCCTGAACAACTGGCATAAATAAGAAGCTATTACGCCTCTGCAGACTTTGAGTAATGTACATTGCCAAGCCCATGGCAGCAATGCCTTGGAAAATTTGGTGCCAGATGGTTTGTGGAATTAGAGCACAATAAGATAAACTGTGTTTGTTGTTTTTGTGGGGAGGGGAATCAGCCAATGCTGAGAATAATGAATCAGTACATGGCATAAGAGCAAAAGACCTTGTTAATCAAACTAAATAATGTGTTAATCAACAGCCCATTTAATAGTTATTTAATCGCAGTGTTTCTATAGTCGATTTATATTTTAAAAATGCAATGATTTCTCTGATTTAAAGCCCAGGAGAAGACATCATGGCATAACTTTCCTCTCACGGGGCTTTCTCATATCAGGAAGAAGGATAGACAGCTGAGGAGACTGCAGTGTGTTGGAAATATATTTAATGGAAAGAAAAAGAAAAAAGATGCACAGATCACATCTGACCACTTTGAAGCAATAAGGTCAGCTCAGAACTCAACACTCACTGGAGTTGAGGCAGAAAGAAAATGAAGTTTCCTTTGAAGGGGAGGAAACTTTTAGGATTGAAAGGCTGATTTCAGCATAAAACTAATTACAGCCCCAGCTTTATGGGGCTGAGGTGTCTTCGCCCCCCTCCAATATCTGTTGGGAGGGGGCCGGCCCCCCTCAATGTTGAAACAGTGGAGGAGGCCGAGTGTGGACCTGAGCATAAAGTGGTTTCAATGGCTGGCTCCACCTGAGTGTAAGAGAGGAGAAACCACAACACACATCATGGGCATGATGTCACACACACAATGTGTGCTGGGCACGTGATGTCACACATGCATGACCTCACACACGTGTGACACACACCTTGGCCCCCTCAGACTTGGGCACAAGTCAGGCCCCTCCAATTCACTTCATAGCTATGATTTGTTAGAAGTTCCCTGGAATCAGAATGTGAGGGTCTTCCTTTAACTGACTGTGGATTCAGCTACATTTGTCACAATACAGTAGTACCTCGGGTTACATCCGCTTCAGGTTACATACTCTTCAGGTTACAGACTCTGCTGACCCAGAAATAGTACCTAGGGTTAAGAACTTTGCTTCAGGATGAGAACAGAAATCGTGCTCCGGCAGCGCGGCAGCAGCAGGAGGCCCCATTAGCTAAAGTGGTGCTTCAGGTTAAGAACAGTTTCAGGTTAAGAACGGATCTCCGGAACGAATTAAGTACTTAACCCGAGGTACCACTGTAACACGATTTGAATGGGCTTTAAACATACAGTACCAGATGACGCCAGAGAGTAAGAATTGTTTAAAACAGGCTTTCTCGTTGGAACTTTTTCCTTTTGGTAAAAGCGATCTAATTTCTGACTCACAGCATTGTCTTCCTGTGTTTAAGACCCACCCTGTCTCTGGGTGGAAGCGGCTATCTCAGGATCTATCATCTGCAAGCTGGCCCAGCTAGGGATGCTAGAGGAATACCTAGTAACGCAGATTCCTATGCTCAGGGGTCTACCCCCATCGTTCAGCATGGACACAGAGGTTCAGCTCCAAGGGCCTTCTGGTGGCTCCCTCACTGTGAGAAGTGAGGTTACAGGGGACCAGGCAAAGGGCCTTTTTGGTAGTGGTGCCCGCCCTGTGGATGCCCTCCCATCAGATGTCAAGGAAATAAGCAACTATCTGACTTTTAGAAGAAATCTGTTTAGGGACATTTTTAATGTTTGGCGTTTCATTGTGTCTTTAATATCCTGTTGGAAGCTGCCCAGTGTGGCTTGGGAAACCCAGCCAGATGGGCGGGGTATAAATCAATCAATCAATCAATCAATCAATCATCATCAATATCATCATCATCATCATTTCAGGCTAATGTGAGGATTAGAATTTAGTGATCACATTGGTCTGTTAAGGGTGGTTGGAGCTGTAGTTTTGTGAGGTCTAAGCTCCAGTTCTCAGGGTTCTTTAGGGAAAGCCGTGTGCTTTAAAAATGTGTGGTGTCGATGTGAACCTGAGTATACTTATAAGAAGGCTTTTGTCTCTGGTGAAGAGCTTGTCCAGGTTTTCTCAGGAAAATAGTGTTGCAGACTAGCAGAAGGGAAGAGCGCACAACCTCTCTGTGTATGTTTATTTGCCTGGCCTTGACACTTGGTGGTGAACAAGAGCGATGCAGCCTTTAGTGTCATTGACCCAGTCCTGTGCAACTAATGTGCCAACTTTTCAGTCTTTGATGAAAAAAAATCTATTCTGTCATACCTGTGCAGGCAATTAAGAGTACCCCCCCCAGTTGTCTATTGATGTTTGTTTTTAATTCTTCTGCTTTTAACTTTTTTTAAAAAAAGAAAAGAAAAAAGAAGAAGGTACGATTTTATTGTCTGGTTTTATTATTTTTACATTGTTGTAAACCACTGTGATTTACTTCTCTGATACAGCGGTATATAAGCGTTATAAAAACCACCAATACGGTCCTTGCAAGAAACTATGAAATCCAAGGCACTTTTCAGTAAAATTCATCCCAAGTGGAATTCAAGCCACATTTGGAAGGTTATGCGCAAGAAAAACATATCTAAAGTTATTTCAAGAACTCACAGCTCAACCTGAACCTGACGGGAATGAGAATGAGAATATGAGCATTAGAAGAATATTTAATTATATGAGTACCTGCTTAATAGAGGGTTCTGTACCCCCTTCTTTCCCCTGACTTTTTCAATAAAGAACTTCACTGTGCAAATACCAGCCTTCATGCTGTTAGCTGCTAAGGGAGAAGTTGAACTCCAATTAAGAAAGGATCAGATGCCTTCGATCTTAAATTAATTATTTAGGTTTGAATGCTGGCATCATCCTTCTTGTAGTTTTGTGCTACTTTTGGACTGATATCCCTTCGACCCTGTTTTTCTTTCTTTCTTTTTTAATTTTTACTTCATAAATAGCCTTGCACATACAATGATTGATAACTTTGACTGTGTAGTACAGTCGGGGAATTCGTTTTGCCACATTGAAAGGTAATTTATCATAGCCGAGGTGTCATTGCAATTTGCCTCATCTGACTGAAGCTTCCACTGCCTTTGGGGCTGTAATAAACCCCAAGGCTCGTTCTAATTTAACTTTGCCCTCGTGGAAAGTATTTTTTCAACAAAGCGAACATCCACGGTTACTTTTTCAGGCGTATTCCCAGAGATTCCCCCAAAGAAGAAGAGCTACTGCTACACATGGATGCACAACAGCTATATGTCAAGGGAGGCAGTTTTGATATGGTAGGTAGGTTGATCTGCTAGGCTGAGCTTAGGTGACTTCAGGTGTTTGTGTGTGCAAGCATGCACATGTAAAAATCCCAACGGGTCTCAGGACCCAGTTTTATATGTTGTTGTTTAGTCATTTAGTCGTGTCCGACTCTTCGTGACCCCATGGATCAGAGCATGCCAGGCACTCCTGTCTTCCACTGCCTCCCACAGTTTGGTCAAACTCATGCTGGTAGCTTCGAGAACACTATCCAACCATCTTGTCCTCTGTTGTCCCCTTCTCCTTGTGCCCTCAATCTTTCCCAGCATCAGGTTCTTTTCCAGGGAGTCTTCTTTTCTCATGAGGTGGCCAGAGTATTGGAGTCTCAGCTTCAGGATCTGTCCTTCCAGTGAGCACTCATGACTCATTTCCTTAGGAATGGATCGGTTTGATCTTCTTGCAGTCCATGGGACTCTCAAGAGTCTCCTCCAGCACCATAATTCAAAAGCATCAGTTCTTCGGCGATCAGCCTTCTTTATGGTCCAGCTCTCACTTCCATACATCACTACTAGGAAAACCATAGCTTTAACTATACGGACCTTTGTTGGCAAGGTGATGTCTCTGCTTTTTAAGATGCTGTCTAGGTTTGTCATTGCTTTTCTCCCAAGAAGCAGGTGCCTTTTAATTTCGTGGCTGCTGTCACCATCTACAATGATCATGGATCCCAAGAAAGTAAAATCTCTCACTGCCTCCATTTCTTCCCCTTCTATTTGCCAGGAGGTGATGGGACCAGTGGCCATGATCTTCGTTTTTTTGATGTTGAGCTTCAAACCCCTTCATGGATCACTGCCTTGCCGTGGCGAAGGGGCTTGAATAACTCAGAGAAGCTATGAACTATGCCAAGCAGGGCACCCAAGATGGACAGGTCATAGTGGAGAGTTTTGACCAAACGTGATCCACCTGGAGCAGGAACTGGCAAGCCACTCCAGTATCCCTGCCAAGAAAACTCCATGGACAAAACCAACAGTTTTATATATTACCACAATTAAGTAGCGAAAGGAACAGTATAAGACATGGGTAGGCAACCTAAGGCCCGGGGGCCAGATCTGGCCCACGGGTTAATTGTGGGGCCTGCTGTGTTTTTACATAAGTAGAATGTGTGCTTTTATTTAAAATGCATCTCTGGGTTATTTGTGGGGCATAGGAATTCGTTCATTCACCCCGCCAATATATATATATAGAGAGAGAGAGAGAGAGAGAGAGAGAGAGAGAGAGAGAGAGTTTGGCCCTCCACAAGGTCTGAGGGACAGTGGACCAGCCACTTGCTGAAAAGGTTTGCTGACCCCTGGTATAAGACATGGGTAGGCAAACTAAGGCCTGGGGGACAGATCTGGCCCAGTCACCTTCTCAATCCAGCTCACAGACGGTCCGGGAATCAGCGTGTTTTTACATGAGTAGAATGTGTCCTTTTATTTAAAATGCATCTCTGGGTTATTTGTGGGGCATAGATTCCCCCCCCCAAAAAAAATATAGTCTGGCCCCCCACAAGGTCTGAGGGACAGTGGACCATCCCCCTGCTGAAAAAGTTTGCTGAAATCCTGAACTAGCCCCTCCAATGTGGGCAAAGTCTGGCAAAGTATACACCAATAGAACCAGGGTGGTGGTTGTTTTGTATGTGTGCTAGGCGCTCACCCCCACCCCCATCATTTTCATTTATGAATCACTTCCTATAAGCATCTCAAAGCTTCAAAGTCTCCTCCTCCATACCATTAAGGATTGTCCACAAAGGTATGCATCAAACTTGAATGACTTCTTCATCCCCAGGCAAAGCAGGGTTTCCAAGGTATTTTGGCAAAGTAGGATATCTGAGGTAGCACCTAGACAATCCTGACTTCAAAAAGAAAATGCTGAGGAATAATGTCACTAACCCCTTCATGCCGTTGCGAAGGGGCTTGAATAACTCAGAGAAGCTATAAGCTATGCCATGCAGGGCCACCCAAGATGGACAGGTCATAGTGGAGAGTTTTGACCAAATGTGATCCACCTGGAGCAGGAACCAGGAAGCCACTCCAATATCCCTGCCAAGAAAACTCCATGGACAAAGACAACAGGCATATTTGGGAAAGATTGAGGGCACAAGGAGAAGGGGACAACAGAGGACGAGATGGTTGGACAGTGTTCTCGAAGCTACGAACATGAGTTTGACCAAACTGGGGGAGGCAGTGGAAGACAGGAGTGCCTGGCGTGCTCTGGTCCATGGGGTCACGAAGAGTCGGACACGACTAAACGACTCAACAACAACAACAATGTCACTAAGCTTGCCATGACATCATGCTAACAGGGTGATGGGAGAAGGAAGATCAAACACCAGAGTGGGAAAGGATGGAGGAAAAGATCTATCATGACTGACATGTCAAGGTTGTAATCAGAGGCAATAGTCATACCTGGAAAGCTAATCCCTTTTAGTTCTTCCCTCCAAAATATACAGTTTTAAAGGTGCCCAGCACAAATACTCCTGAACCTATTTGTCAAGCTTCTTACCTGTCTTATGTCTTCAGTTTTCAAACCAATTCCCCACAAAACACTATAGGAAACTCCTTTTTATTTAATTCTCTGCTCTTGCAGGAATACCACCTCAACTATCCTTCTGAAATTTGTCGGTATTCATGCCCTCACAAAGTTGACTTGGCCTGCAAATTTCATCCATTTGTACCCAAATATATAAAAAAAGTTACATGAACATTTCAGCATCCCCCCCCCCCCGGTAAGAGTTATTAAGTCTTAAAGCATCATAGTCACTCTCACTCTGAAAGTGCTGAAATGTTAGCTTGCTTTCGCCTTCTTGCTACAACTCAGTAGTTATTATCATGAGGTTAAGTTTAGTCACCATACACAGTACTGTTTCTTGAGTTAATACCCCAGGATAACAACTGGCTGACTTAATGGGTCCATTGTATATAAATACTCCTGTCAGTTAAACCATCCAGTGAAGAATCAACATGCCGTTGTTCATTAATGTTAAATGAGGATCAAAGTGCAAGCACTTCCAGCTAATAAGGGTGATTTACTCAGACTTTCGAAATGACTTTAAATGTATGCTCTGCTGCTCTGCATGGTGCTCTGATATTTTACAATGGGAGAAATGTCAAGGACGATTTGTTAATTTTGGCAGAATAACTTCTGTCACTAAGGAAATATCAAGAGCAATAAATAACTCTTTCAACATTGCAAAAGGAATGAGTTTTTTCCACCCACTATTGACTTTTTTCTATTGGAACTATTACTATTGGAAGAGTCTCTAGATATCACCACCAAATGATTCACATTTTACCAAAGATAATTCTCAAGGCCAGATTGTTGTTGTTGTTTAGTCGTTTAGTCGTGTCCGACTCTTCGTGACCCCGTGGACCAGAGCACACCAGGCACTCCTCCTGCAGTTGGGTCAAACTCATGCTGGTAGCTTTGAGAACACTGTCCAACCATCTCGTCCTCTGTCGTCTCCTTCTCCTTGTGCCCTCCATTTTTCCCAACATCAGGGTCTTTTACAGGGAGTCTTCTTTTCTCATGAGGTGGCCAGAGTATTGGAGCCTCAGCTTCAGGATCTGTCCTTCCAGTGAGCACTCAGGGCTGATTTCCTTAAGAATGGATAGGTTTGATCTTCTTGCAGTCCATGGGACTCTCAAGAGTCTCCTCCAGCACCATAATTCAAAAGCATCAATTCTTCGGCGATCAGCCTTCTTTATGGTCCAGCTTTCACTTCCATACATCACTAATGGGAAAACCATAGCTTTAACTATAGGGCCAGATTATAATTGTGCAATTCAAGTGATCCACCCATCTCAGCAGGGAGGACTGGACTCTGATCTTCCTTTTTTAAAAAAGAAGTCATCTCCAGCCCTTCTAAAATGAAGGTTATGAAGCAATGTGAGTACCCAAGGTACTCACACTAAGCATCATAATTGAGTGGAGATATGAACTAGTCCAACCCTCTTAATGCAGGAGTTGCCAATTTTTGTGTGTCTATGAACACATATGCAAACTGGAGAAACTGACATGGGTACTGCGCCACACTGCAACCTAACCTGTTGATTATAAAGTGGCAACACTTACCACTTACCAGTGTGGTGTAGTGGTTAAGAGCGGTAGACTCGTAATCTGGTGAACCGGGTTCGCGTCTCCGCTCCTCCACATGCAGCTGCTGGGTGACCTTGGGCTAGTCACACTTTCTTGAAGTCTCTCAGCCTCACTCACCTCACAGGGTGTTTGTTGTGGAGGAGGAAGGGAAAGGAGAATGTTAGCCGCTTTGAGACTCCTGCGGGTAGTGATAAAGAGGGATATCAAATCCAATCCAATCCAAACTTACCAGGAGAGATAGGCTGCTCTTCTGGGGAGTCATAGCCTGACCAACCAATTTGTTGTCTATGCACATCAGACCCTGGTGGTTCAGTTCATACAGCAGTTTCAAGAGCTCCAAATATCAGCAGGGGGTGAATGTGTGAGGGGATGTACTAGAGAAAGCCTCTGTGAGCATTAAAAAGTTAAAAAGGTAAGGTAAAGGACCCCTGGACAGTTAAGTCCAGTCAAAGGCAACTTTGGGGTTGCGGCACTCATCTCGCTTTCAGGCTGAGGGAACCGGCGTTTGTCCACAGACAGCTTTCCAGGTCTTGTGGCCAGCATGACT
Organism: Podarcis pityusensis; assembly: GCF_964106645.2. NCBI lineage: Eukaryota > Metazoa > Chordata > Lepidosauria > Squamata > Lacertidae > Podarcis > Podarcis pityusensis. The sequence goes on from NC_138030.1 coordinate 88,031,623, forward strand.
AAACCGCTTCTGGTGCAACAAAACACCACGATGGAAACCAGAGCAGCGCACGGAAATGCCGTTTACCTTCCTGCCACAGTGGTACCTATTTATCTACTTGCATTGGCATGCTTTTGAACTGCTAGGTTGGCAGGAGCTGGGACAGAGCAACAGGAGCTTACTCTGTGGTGTGGATTCAAACCACGACCTTCTGGTTTAGAACACAGCACCACCCACCTTCCATCATGCTCTAACTACTGCACCACAATCAGTGTGAGGCTTCCACTTCAAAAGCAGTGAGGAACATAGGCCCCAGTTCCTGGAGGCTGAGGGACTTTGTGCCCTGCCAATACTTGTTTGTTTGTTTTGAGGGGGCGGGCCCCCTAAATGTTCAGATGGTGTTCGGATCCGCCCCCGGCTCCTTGTGGCATCAGAATATCGTGTGACATTGAGTGCAGGCTGCGCCCATGTGACTCCATGTAAACACTGGTAACCCTACACCCTCTTACAGCTTTCCTCAACTTTGTGCCAACCTACTGTTTAGCACCAGATCTCCCATCATGGCATGGCAAATGGGCAGGAATGATAGAAGTTATAGTTTGAAATACCTTGAGGGCACCAAGCTGAGGTAAGCCACCTGACATGCTTACTTTTCCCTGTGCCAGCTTTGATATTTTTTCACACACAAAAATGCAAATAATAATATCTCTCCCCTGCTCATTTTTAATGATTCAGAGACTTGAGATACTCATGCCCCCCCCCCATAGTAATACTTTGGAAATTTATAAGCCACACTTTTCTGACCAAGTAAGTTCCTCAGGGCAATAAACAGTCAATAAGTACATAAAATACAATTAAAAATCTGTAACCAAAACCACCAACTATATTTTTTTGCGGTGAGACTCTGAAAAAGCATCATAAAGGATAATGAATCCAATATGACTCCAAGGCTTAGCAATACAGATAAAACCACCATTACCAGTAATAAACATTCCAAAAAGCTCAGCAGTCTGAAAATATTATCTTATATAAAAAGTCTGTTTAATACTGTTACTGCATTACTGACCTTAATGGGAAATGGGGAGTGCAAATTTAGAAGCGGTTGTGCTCTGCCAGAATTAGCCATTCCAGTTGTAGGGCAAAGACCAGGGCTGGATCTACACTGACCAGTTTAACATTATTAGAACAATATTAGCTATATCGTTCTAAAACTTCACAGGGCATGCTTGTAAAATAAAGTGTTTCTTACCTCTGTTATTTCGTCAAAACGAATACTAGCTGATCACTAGTTGCTCTGCAGGACTCTCTGGTGGAACATTTTATTAACACATTATGAAACTTAAAAGCAGAATGTCATGTGTCCATACGGTTATCAAAATAATTCCTTAACCCTTCATTAACGTTAAAAACCATAAGTGTAGATCTGCCCAAGTCTTCACTCTCTGCTCTTAAAGAGTGGGACACATGGGTTCTACAAATTTGGAAAACACATTGCTTCCCAGGCAGCAAATAAATTTGGGTGTTGGAGATGGTGGAGCTGGAATTAAAAGAGAGCATTGCTTACTTAAAAAAAAAAAAAAAATGTGGATGCCTTTGAAACATTTGAATGCATTTGGAACTTTTTCCTGGGTTGGATCTACACATGCAGCAGCATAGAGAGATGGAATAGCAAGGCTTATTCCATTAGCTCAGCTCGGGCCATCTGCCATTTTATTTCTCCTCTCCCAGAACAGTCATCTACTAGAAACCCAACATGCTTCCTTCCCCTTTCTGTTTCTCCACCAGGCTCTCCCTTTTTGCATTCTCATTAAAAAGAATCCCTTGAACAACAACTCAGAATGAAATTCACATTGGGGCAAACTAATGGAATAGTAAAATCTATGTGCAGATGCTCCTGAATTGAATACGTTAATGGATTCCCACAGTAATAGAATGAAGAGAAATAGAATCAAAATTGGAATGTGCCACTGGGCCTAATGAATAGTTTTAGGCTCCAATCAAAAACAGAGGAAGATCATTAGGAAACGAGAATTCGTTGGGATGAATGGGTAGGATAGAATCACAACAAAATGGTTATGCTCTCCTCATGGCAACAACTTTTAATCAGACTAATTGCCTGGTACTGTCGCCTTCTTTAATCTCATGGCAGTCTAACATATGGTTTTTGTTTTAATGGTGAAGCATTACATTGGAAGAGAACTGTTTTAAAGGTAGAAAAAATAAATTGCACCATTAAAACCCACTTTTTCGTTTGAGTGTGTCAAAGAGAAAGCTTCACCTTGATATGAAAGAATTTGTCTTCTAATAAATTTACTGCGTTTTCAAAGGGTTGCTCAGTTTATTAGAGGGTTTTTTCTTTTTAAAAAAGTTTGCTCACAAAGATTCTCTACTGGATTTTTTCGATACCAAATAGTTGTGAGATATTCACACACTTGCGAAATATTCTCTGAATATTTTTATCGCAATTAATATATTATCATATTTTATTTCAACATCATATATGAATGCCTTTCTGAGCTTTTTCTATGCTTTGTGTATCTGCATTTAATCTTTCTAAAATTTACTGTCTTTTTCCATGTATATGATGCCCCCATGTATAAGACGACCCCAATTTTTGTTAACCCAAAATTAAGAAAAGGTTGCTTAGCCTTTTTGGGGGGGGGGGTCACTTCTGCCAATTGCTCACCCGCGTGCCCACCACTACTCATCACTTGCCACAGCCACTGCCAATCACACATCTCATCACAGCCACCAATTGTCTGCTTGCTCACCGCCACCAACAGCCCACCCGCCCACTTGCCGTAGCCACCAATCGCCTGCCCGCCTCACCACAGCTGCCAATCGCCTGCCCAATTGCCACAACCAATCGCCAGCAGGCCTTGCCGCAGCCACCAATCACCCACCCAATCGCTGCTGCCAGTCTCCTGCTTGATGCTGACATTAATCGCATGCCCCCTGCTGCATTCACTATCTGTGTATAAGACGACACCAATTTTTGCCTATTATTTTTTAGCAAAAAGCATCGTCTTATACACGGAAAAATACAGTATTTGTTGGTCCGTGTGTTTCTTTTCTTTTTCTTTTTAATCTACCAAAGAATAAAATAAAATCAGGATTAAGGGGTTTTCTCACGATGGTGAGGTGCACGTGTGCTGTGTCCCATTGGTGGCAAGGCGATGGCACTCACCATTCTTCTGCTAAAACATGCTCCAGGGAGGGGAAACAGAAATAGGGGGTCAGGAGGGTCGGGCGGGGGAGTGACAATTGTCCCTATTTTCATCTGAGGAATGTTGGAAGATATGCCAGTCAAGCAGGAAGTGATGAGAACGGGCCTAAGTCACAACCAACCCTCAAGCCATTCCTTTCCAAACTTCCTATTCATTAACATGAAAATGAAAGATCTGCTTCCTCAACATCAGACCAAAGCTGCATATGAAAAGAGGCCATTAGTATGTGCCAACAATGGGACTATCACATCACAGCTGGAGCTATAATACCTGCTTGATGAAAATGAACAGAAGTTCCTATGTATATATAAATCCATGCACCTGAAACATGATTGATTTAAAGACCTGATTCCTCCCCTAACTACTCGAGCAAATTCATAATTACTCTCTAACTTTCTACTGAGTAATGCTCATTGGGAATGCTTCCTTTTATGGATATCTTTCTTATCCACATCTGAATGTAGAGACTAAATGGAGAAGCTGCGGGTACCTTTTATTGATAGGACAACTGCTGGAATATTGAAGACACTGGCTTGAAAGTTGTACGAGTGCGGGAGAAGCAATTACCAGTTTGATAAGTGGCTTGGCGCCTGAGGTTCAGTAGCTTGTACACCACTAGACCAAAATTATAAGACAACAGATGTTGGGAGTTATTTATAATGACAAGAAACAAACACAGAGAATGTATGTTAAACTGATGCCCTGACTACATCATTTGTCTGCGTACTAACACCGTAGGTAATTGATTGATTTAAAATTTAATACAGACTACAAATGCCTTTGTTTTTGTTGTTGAAATGATTATTACAGATGTGTTCACTTATCTCTAAATAATGGGGTTACACGAAACTGGACGCTTTCATTTTATATTACGCAGTGGAAGATGGGTGGTTCTAGCCATTTTAATAATCTGTATCCATTTTAATAATCTGAGGGCCTTCTGCGAGAAGTGAGGGAACCAGGCAGAGGGCCTTCTTGGTAGTGGCGTGTGCCCCATGGAACACCCTCCCATCAGATGCCAAGGAAATAAACAACTTTTAGAAGACATCTGAAGGCAGCCCTGCTTAGGGAAGTTTTTATTTTTTATTGCTTTTTCATTATTATTATTATTATTATTATTATTATTATTATTCTGTTGGGAGCCACCCAGAGTGGCTGGGGAAACCCAGCCAGATGGGCGGGGTATAAATAATAAACTATTATTATATTATTATGTATCAGGGGTTTCACTTCTGTATTCTTAGGACTACTCTATTCTCTGGTCAGTGATGGCCATGTTTGTGCTTTTTAGATAGTCCCCAATGCTCTCATGGGTGGTTGGATTCTAAACTCACCCATCAGTAAGACTTTATTTAGGGATGTGAGAAATCTCATTTCTTATTGAACTTATTTGACTTCCTATGGCAGGGAAGTATTTCCTCACTTATTTTATTAACAAAACCCAACTTCAACTCCAATGGTTTTACCAAACCAACACCATTCCGATTTATAATATTTGCACCCTTAATTTAACTCTGGTTAGTAGCTGGAATATAGTTATGGTACAAGCACAGTCAAATATAGCTACTATATTTTTTACAGATGTTAATGTTTATTTATTAAAAGATTACATTTTTTATGTAATTGGTTTTTTTTATTTCTGTTCTTTGTATATCGTATTGTTGTTTTATTGCTATGGCCAATGGCTGATGCAAATAAAGATTCATTCATTCATTCAGATTACATAGTGTGCAAGCTTCTTATGTTGCTACTTTAATATAGCAATTACAATCACATCTTACATGGGGGTTCAGTTTCAGGGGTTCCACTTATACATGAAAATTGTATATACTCAAACCCTTGGAACCTCCTTCTTCTTTGGCGATCACTCGTAGCCAAGTAAGATTGTCCATAAACAAAAAATTATAGTACATTTTTTTGATCTGCCTTGAGAGAGTCTTTAAACATGTTTTGTTGACCAACAGCATTACACTTTCTATTTTTAAGTTTGGCACAGAGTAGTTGCTTTGGAAGACAATAATCAGGTATCCACACAACATTACCAATGAAGTTGATGTTGAAGAAGTGAGGAGGGGGAGAATCCCCAGTACTCAGAGAGCATGTGCTCTCAGCAAGTAAGGCGAAGAGCTTAAAAGCTCTTTTTGCATTAACCTAAGTGGACCCGGTGCAAAAAGAGCTTTTAAGTTATCTGCTTTGCTGGGTGGGGGGGACACGGGACACTTGAATTGCCCTAAATGATTTCGCAAGAGAATTTCAGGTCAAAAATAAACCAGGATCTGCAACCACAGTTTGATCCTGGCTTGTTCACACTAACCATAGTTCAAACAAACCCCAGTTCCTCAAGGTAGGATGTCATGGGGAACTGTGTGTAGTTTGACAATCAGATGGATTCTTCTGGAGGGAAGAGAGGGAAGGAGACAAAAAATGAGCCAGAAGCTCACTGTGGAAACCCTGAAAACTGACATCTTCAAATGGAATAGTTTTTACTAAGTTTTATCTACCGAAGGGAAAAAGTAATTTCCAGCTTTCATAACGACCCCCTTCATATTTTAAAATGTGAGACATTTTTATAATTAATGTAATACAATTGGGAAAGGCACTGGAGGCTATTGGGTTTGACTTTCTACAAGCACATATTGCATTCAGTTATCATAGCTTTTGCATAATATTTTGCTGGTATGCCCTTTAAGCAATAAGCAGTGTGTTTCTGTCTCTTAAAATTGAATTCTATTCTAGTAGGCAAACATTGAATACAGATGGAAATTTCAACAAAAACTAGGGGAGTGTTATTGAACTTCAAGCAAATAATAATAACAAACAGGGTCATTATGTTAATTACACGCTCTTATACAGGGATCCAACCAAATGGCGAGCTCCAGATATGATACATTTATTTTCAGATTCTCAGTGACAAGAGTTTCCTTAATTGTTTGCCTGTGGTAGGCTTTCGGTAGTGATGAATGAATCTCACTAAGAATGAATCCACTCCATTTGACAAAAACGACCAGGCTGTTTTGTTACAGGGATCAGTTCAAAGCTCTACCTGTTTAATACTGTTACAAAAGTTGGGGACCTCCCCCTCTCTCTGCCAAGCGGTAACAAGAGTTCATGGAGTTCCAGGGGTCTGTGTTCCTTTGGCAAACTGAGATATGGAGGAGACTGTTGTAGTTTTAAGAAAGATGGTTTATTCACCTATTTGCAGCTTCAGTCTGCATGGAGGGAGTCTAGATCTTACAGCATGGTCATTTCAAAAGGGTCTTGTCCCCCACAACGGTGCAGCCATGGAGTCCAAGGCATTTCTCCCAGCCAGCCTTCAACCAGCCTGCTCAAGAGGCATCCCAGCCTTTCTTTTTCTTCCTCCTCCATCCCAGAACAAGTCCTACCACTTACAAATTTCTAGGGTTTACAGGGAGTCCTCCCAATCTATAATATTACAATAAAGGTAAAGGGACCCCTGAACATTAGGCCCAGTTGTGGCAGACTCTGGGGTTACGGCGCTCATCTTGCTTTATTGGCCGAGGGAGGCGGCGTATAGCTTCCGGGTCATGTAGCCAGCATGACTAAGCTGCTTCTGGCGAAACCAGAGCAGCACACGGAAACGCTGTTTACCTTCCTGCCAGAGCGGTACCTATTTATCTACTTGCACTTTGACGTGCTTTCGAACTGCTAGGTTGGCAGAAGCAGGGACCGAGCAACGGGAGCTCACCCCATCGCGGGGATTCGAACCGCCGACTTTCTGATCAGCAAGCCCTAGGCTCCGTGGTTTAAGCCACAGCGCCACCCGCGTCCAATAGGTGAGGCCCGAATTTGGTAGCCCTATTAAGGCATTGCTAAATGGCTTCCAAAAGCAACTACTCTATTCGTCTTCCAAAGCAACTACTCTATTCCAAACTTAAAAATGGAAAGCATAATGCTGATGGTCAACAAAAGGAGTTCCAAGACTCTCTCAAGGCAAATCTAAAAAAAATGTAGTATAAACACAGGCAACTGGAAAACAGACCTGTGAGCACTCCAATTGGAGAACAGCCTTTACCAAAGGTGTCATGGGCTTTGAAGATGTTCAGACTCAGGATGAAAGGAAGGTACGCTTGGCAAACCCTCACTGTGATGAACGTCCGCCCAGAAACCTATGTCTCCACTGTGGAAGGACGTGTGGATCCAGAATTGGCCTCCACAGTCACTTACGGACTCCCTGTTAAGACCATGTTTATGGAAGGCAATCTTACTTGGCCATGAGTGATCGCCAAAGAAGAAGAAAGAAAAAGAAATGGCAGCAGTAAACATGTGATGTGACAGTGGGGATGTGTCAGAGTATATTGATTTATTGCTCAGATAAGCCTGAGGTCCGGCACACTTCCCATCGCAGGCATCTGCATTCCAAAAGTCCGACATATCTGAGCATAGCAGAGTTTCGACAGCGGCAAGAGGAAACTGCAAAAAACTCCAGTGCATTCTTCAGTGTGCTTAAATAAAGTCCACACAGGATCTTAGCAGCTAAAAGCAGTTTTATTTACAGCAGACTATCCATTATCTATCACAGCGAACAGCATCGCGAAAACACGTCCTCTCTCCTCAAAAGCGAAAGTAGAGAGAGAGAACAAAGACTTGAGTCTCTCGGAACTGACGTAGAAGTTCCCCCCTCCCACCAGTAGGCAGAGCGTACACTCTGAGCTGTTTAACCCTGTAAGCTCAGGTTCTCCTCACACCCCCTCTCGCTCTGCGCTACTGTGGGGAAAGTAAGTACAGAACTTACCCCCAACTCCAAACCACCACAAAACTCCCCATGACGCTGGAAGCTTAAAGGTTTGGTAAATCCATCGGCCAGGTTACTGTGACTGGCACAGTACTTCAGTCGTATCAAACCTGACTGAACACTCTGACACACATTTTGGAAACGTATGTCCAGATGCTTGGTTCTGGCCTTAAATTGCGCAGATTCAGCCAACTTCAAACAAGGTTGATTGTCTTCCCAAACCGTGATGGGCAAGCTACAATCCCCATAGATCTCTTGCACCAAGCATCTATAGAACTCTAGTTCCCGGCACAAATCTGACAGTGCACTGAATTCAGCCTCAGTAGAAGACAACGCAATGAGACTTTGCTTCCGGGACTTCCACCCAACCAGTGACTTCCCAAACTTTACCACCAATCCAGACACAGACTTGCGGTCCTGCGAATTCACCCAGTCACTGTCCGCATAGCATGTGAGCTTCGCCTCACCTTCAGCTGGCAGCTTAAGACAGAAGTCTTTGGTATGCTGCAGGTAGCGCAGTACCCGCTTGATACCGTGCCAAGCACTCACACTGGGCTTTGACGCTTCCCTACTTAGCAGGTTGGTAGCAAAGGCAATGTCTGGTCTGCTCCATTGGGACAAATACAACAGACTACCTAGAGCTGACTGAAAGAGCTCAGCATTCTCAAACTCAGCACTTTCTGCTTGCTGGCTATCTTTCACGAAGTTCGTCTCCATGGGTGTCCGAACTCCTGCACAATCGGACATTCTGAACTTCTCAAGCAACTGCTCAATCTTGCCTTTCTGACTGAGCAAGAAGCTACCATCCTCAGTTCTCGCTATCTGAACGCCTAGGTAGATCTTTACTGCACCCAGGTTCTTGAGCTGAAACCGTTTCCCAAGCTCTTTGGCAAACTTCTGCACCTGTTTGTCTGCCTTTCCAACATGGATGATGTCATCAACATAAAATAACACCAGTTCCTGTGAGTCTCCTGATCCTCTAATGAACAGGCAACTGTCAGCAAGACTCTTCCTGAAACCTAGCTTCTCCAAAGCTTCATTCAGGCACAAGTTCCAATTCCTGGCCGACTGCTTCAGGCCGTAAATTGACTTGTGAAGTTTCCACACAGTACCTCGCTCATTGCCCTCAAACCCTGGAGGAGGGAGCATGTACAGATCCTCCTGTAGGTCTGAGTTCAAGTAAGCAACATCCACATCAAAGTGATGCACCAGCAAACCTCTTTGTGCAGCGATGGCCAAGACCAAGCGTAGAGACTCACTCCTACACGTGGGCGCATAAATTTCCATATAATGCAACCCCCTGTGCTGCGTGAATCCTCTCGCCACTAATCTGGCCTTATACTGCGGTTCTCCTGTCGCTGTGGGCTTAAGATGGTAAACCCAGCGGCTACCCACTGCCTTTTCACCCACCGGCAACTTCGTGAGGGAGAACACACCTAGAGACTCCATTGAGTTCATCTCCTTCTGCATCGCCTCATGCCATTTCCTGGCTTCTTCCTGAGGCAGTTTCTGAACATCCTCAAAACTCTTGGGTTCACACTGTGCCATTCCGACCCACACACTAGTGACGGCAAACCTTTCAGGAGGTTTCCCCTTGGTCGTCCGCATTGAATGGCGCAGCACTACTTCAGGAACCCCCTCTGACCCACTAGGGCCAACCAGAACGTCCTTGGCATCAGAGAGCTCCCCCTCTGACTTACTACGCCTTCTGGACTTCTCAGCCGAACCTGTGGGGGAAGATGGAGCACTGCGTTGCTCAAACTTCACAGCCTTGGGAGAAGTTCTCCCCTCTGCCTGCACTGGGTCTGGACTCTGAGCCCCAGTTGCAGGTTCAACCTCTTCCTCTCCTTCATCAGCAGAGTCTAGCAGACTCTCTGACAGGATGTCAGGGTTCCCATGTATCCTTGCCCAGCCACTCTGCTCACAGAATTCAGCACTGTTGCTGAGCAGAATCCTGGACTGATTCCCTGACGGATACGCAAACCTCCACCCCTTGGTCCCTGGTTCATACCCACAAAAAATCATCTTTTGGGACCTGGGTTCACCTTTCTTGCGTTTGGCCTTTGGTATGAGGACCCAAGCCTCACAGCCAAAAACGCGGAAGTAGTGCACCTTCAGTTTCTTGCCGTGGAGCAAGAAATACGGTGTGTCACCTACCACTGAATTGAACGACCTGTTCAGAATAAAGTTGGCCGTTCGCCAAGCTTCCCCCCAAAAACGCTGTGGGAGCCCGGCTTCAAACAAAAGAGCTGCGGACATCTCCCCTAGAGTCCTGTTTCTGCGTTCCGCAATCCCATTCTGTTGGGGACTGTATGGAGAAGTCAACCTGTGTTGAATCCCCTTTTTGCGGAAGAAACTTTGCAGTGCAGACCCGGTGAACTCCCCACCGCGATCGCTCTGAAAGTTTTGCACCCGTGTGGAAAACTGCAGTTCCACAGCCGCAATCCAGTCTTTGATTAGCGGCGCAGCTTCATCTTTGCGTTGAAGCAAAAACGTCCAGGAGTTCCGCGTATGGTCATCAATCAGAACGAGCGCAAATTTGGCTCCGCCCAAACAGCTCACAGAAAACGGACCTGACAAATCTGCATGAATTAATTGAAAAGCCCTAGTGGTCACACTCTCAGACCTTGGGTATGTGCACGTTTTCACCTTTGCGGACTTGCACGCTCTGCAATCTAGAAACTTAGCACATGATTTCATTTTGCACCCTTGCGTATACTCTGGGATCTTCATCACTGACCCCCACGACACGTGTGCCATGCGTCTGTGCCAGAGATGTGCACACGCATCATGAACTGGAACATTGGCACACTGCGCTTGAGCCTCCTCCGTGTCATCTGGACCTGGAAAAGAAGCATTTATCACAAACAACCTGTCTTTACATTCAACACTGACTAGGTGCTGTCCATTCTTGGAAATAGAACACTTATTGTTCTCAAAACACACTCTGTAGTTCTCAGCAAGAAGTGTACTGACAGACAGCAACGCGCAGGACAGTCCTGGAACAACAAAAGCCTGGATTGAATCCTGCAAGAAAGAACAAAACAGTGAGCCAGTCTGCGTGAGTGGGTGTCGAGTCCCATCTGCTAAACAGACAGTCTTCCCAGATTTTACAGAGGTGCAGTTCTCCAGGAATCCTGCAGATGGCACTAGGTGATGAGACGCTCCTGAGTCGATCACAAAAGCCAGCACAGCATCCTGTTGACAACTCTTGACTACAGCCATAGAGGCAGCCAAATGTTTACGTTCAGTGTCTCTGCCAGCTGCCTTCGGCTTGCCTTTCCCACGCTTTGAAGAAGAGCTCTTTATCTGGTTGCTACGGGAGACGGCCTTCGGCTGTTCCTCCACTGGACATTCTCTCACCAGATGGGAGGGGGAGCCACAGCGATAACAGCAGCGACGCGTAGCAACAGCTCTCACAGCTCCCTCTTCAGCCATTTCTTTGTTCCCAGCACCCCCACCTTTGGGTGCACAGCCTGGGCCTGCACGCTCCCCAGCACTCTGGTTGTAGGCCTCAACATCACACGGCCCCTCGGAGACAAAGCAGCTACTCCCAGCTGTAACTTCAGGAACATGGCCAGCAGCCCCCTCTGGGCTCTCGGCTTCCTCCCTGCTCTCGGCTTTCTCCCGGCCCTGGGCTCCTGCTGAGGTCTCACACAGACTCTTCAGCACCTGCCAGGCGGCCTGAGCCGACTCAACGCCCTCCAGGTGGGGCAACAGCATAGCGTCCATGCTTGCTCTCAACATGCAGAGCTCCCTTTGCATTCTCTGCTCTCCATCTTCCAGGAGAGCAGCCTCCAGTTCTGCTCCGCCTTCTTCAGCAGCAACTGGCATGGGTGGGGCCGGCTCCTTCTGAGCTATACTCCAGAACCCTGTGGCCAAAAACCACCCCCTGACTCTTCTAACCCAGATATCCCAGGACTGGGTTGTGAGCTTTTCAAACGGGACATCATAAAAGTCCTGGAGCTCAGCCATCTCCTCCCCCAGTGCTCCCATTGGGGCTTTGAAGTACTCACGCGTACCAGCCAGCTTCAACAGAGAGGCCTCCAGTGGCTCTTTGCAGCACACAGCATTGCAGCCAGCTTCTCTGCTTTTCTCCCAGGCGAAGCCTCAAAGCAGGACTTTTGCCTTCCGGCAGCAAAAAAACAGCTTCTCAGGTTTCTCAGCCTTTTTAAGCACACAGCACATCAAAGCAGGCTTCAAAGCAGCTTCCTCTAATAGCAATTACTGCCCCCATAACCTGTCAGAGTATATTGATTTATTGCTCAGATAAGCCTGAGGTCCGGCACACTTCCCATCGCAGGCATCTGCATTCCAAAAGTCCGACATATCTGAGCATAGCAGAGTTTCGACAGCGGCAAGAGGAAACTGCAAAAAACTCCAGTGCATTCTTCAGTGTGCTTAAATAAAGTCCACACAGGATCTTAGCAGCTAAAAGCAGTTTTATTTACAGCAGACTATCCATTATCTATCACAGCGAACAGCATCGCGAAAACACGTCCTCTCTCCTCAAAAGCGAAAGTAGAGAGAGAGAACAAAGACTTGAGTCTCTCGGAACTGAAGTTCCCCCCTCCCACCAGTAGGCAGAGCGTACACTCTGAGCTGTTTAACCCTGTAAGCTCAGGTTCTCCTCACAGGATGAGCACACAAAGTTGGCTCACTTTCCACCACCATTTCTGTTGCCTTTTGACTCAGGGAAGTTGAGCCAGGCTCACCACTTCAGGGAGACACTTTCCATGAATTCAAGGGCAATGAATTGAAAATGGTGACAATGGGGTGTGAAGTTAGTGTGATTGTGCCCACTGCCCCTTCATAACTATGGCACTGCCACTTGGGAGTAGTTGAAGAGGTGCTTCTGTTGAACAGGAGATGTGTGAAGACTTTCCCTATGTTAAAAAACAGCCTCAGAGGGGCTTGCTTGACATTTTTATCTTCCTCCCATTTTTCTGCTCAAAATCACTCAAGCGCCTCTCACCTATGTGGGGTTTCCAGATTGGAACCCCTTCTCCTCATTTCCTTTCCCTTAAGAAGCAAGGGAAATATGCTGCAATTGTGAAAACACTCAAGGAGGGATCACAGCTGCGCTGTTTTTCTAGAAAAAGAGGGGCCAAAACTCACTGTGAATGCCTCCCTTCTTCTCTTATTCAGTGGTACCTCTGGTTATGAACTTAATTAGTTCTGGAGGTCTGTTCTTAACCTGAAACTGTTCTTAACCTGAGGTACCACTTTAGCTAATGGGGCCTCCCGCCACGCCGCCAGCGTGCGATTTCTCTTCTCATCCTGACGTAAAGTTCTTAACCGAGGTACTACTTCCAGGTTAGCGGAGTCTGTAACCCAAAGTGTTTGTAACCTGAGGTACCACTGTAATGGGAATAGCGCCCACCTGAGAGGAGCCGGAGCTGAGTCGGTGAGTTCTGGCTGAATAAAGCCCTGGATCAAAGTATTGTTCATTGCTCAGGACTGCATACATTGTCTCCCCATCCCCATTGTATCCTCCCAAGTAACTTCAGAGGTAGGTTTATCTCCACATAGTGACTGGCTGAAGGACACTCAGGGAGCTTCATTACTGGATATACACTGGAAGTTAGGTCCCCTTGGTGCTAAAATGACCCTCTGAACCAGTAATAATAAATGCAGTGTCCTCCCATCAACCCCAGCCAGCTTAGCCAATGGTCAGGGATGATGGAGTTGGAGTTGTAGTCCGCAATATGTGGAAGGCACATTGGCAGCCCCTGCTCCAACAATTGCACAACACTGGCTCAACAAAATAGTGCAAGGTTGGGAAGAAATGGGCGAAGTGCAGGGAACAGGAAAATATAGTTTAAAGAGAGCCTTATTCCTTTTAATATCTTGCCTTCTTGTGGAGAATGAAAATGCACACTCTTTAGATTTGTAACAATAAATTATTTTTGCCGTACAGGTGATTTGTCAAATTGTGAAAAATTAGTGCTTTCCCTGTCTTCAGGAGACAGCAACATCTGCAGAGGACTGATATTTATAATTTATTTTATCTATGCTCTAAGCACCTTCCAGGGCTTGTCTTTTGAAAGATGCTTTTTTATACTTCTGTGCTCTGACTACAGACATTGTCTGCATTATTACTGGGGGGGGGGGGCAGGGGAGCAACCCTGCAGCTTCTCTGACTGGAAGCATTTCCATTGACATTAATCTCTTTGACAATACAGTGTCCTGCCTCTTCTCTTCTCGCTGCCTCTGTGTAAGTGCCAGGGTCAACAATTCGGAAGTCAAGAGATGATACAGTTTACAGCTCACAGTCAATTATGCCTATCCTTTGAACGCTGCAACTCCTTTTCATATGCTGGCATATGGCTGCCATGCCTTCTGTTAGAAAATAAAGCTATTTAATGAGAAGGAGTGATTACCCCTCCATTGATTTCATTGTTGGGTTTGTCAAAATCTCAGAGTGGACACCACCTGCCAGTGTGTCCCTGCACCCACCCTCTTCTTCTTCTTTGGGGATCACTCGTAGCTGAGTAAGATTGTCTTCCATAAACACGGTCTTAAAAGTGAGTCCGTAAGTGACTATGGAGGCCAATTCTGGATCCACACGTCCATCCACAGTGGAGACATTGGTTTCCAGGCAGGAGTTGATCACGGTGTGGATTTGCCAAGCGTGTCTTCCTCTTAGAACGTTTTCCCCTTGTGTCCTGAATTTGAGTGTCTTCAAAACCCATGACACCTTTGGTAAAGGCTGTTCTCCAATTGGAGTGCTCGCAGGCAAGTGTTTCCCATTTTGGGGGGGGGGTACGGAAAAGAGAAGTTGCTTTGGAAGACGATAATCAGGCATCTGCCCAACATGACCAGTCCAATGAAGTTGATGTTGAAGAATCATTGCTTCAACACTGGTGATCTTTGCTTCTTCCAGTACACTAGTATTAGTTCGCCTGTCTTCCCAAGTGATGTGTAAAAATTTTCGGAGACACCGTTCATGGAATCTTCATACAGCAGCGTATTGTGGGTTGCCAGCTCTCGGGGTAGAATAAGTGTTGTCATCCCTCCTCCCTGGTGGAATGGGCAGCTGGAGTGGGAGTGCCTGTGAAGCCCATGTGGAGGCTCAACAGAGCCCACCTCCAAGAGGCTCCTTTCCCACTGCCTCCATCCACCTGCCCACTAGACCAACCCACCTGTTGCTGTGCCTCAACTGCCAGGGATCCATGCTTTTCATTGGGGTGCCTGAATGTGTCCCCTCAAAAATGTGTGCACGGGGCCACGGCCTCCCTGGTCCCCCCTCCCCACTATGCCTCTGCTTATCTATAACTTGTACAGATCACACCAGCAACCTATCAGGGATAATAATAATAATAATAATAATAATAATAATAATAATAATTTGTTTCTACCCAATCTGGCTGGGTTTTCCCAGCCTCTCTGGGCGGCTTCCAACAAAAGATTAAAAATACATTAAAACATCAGTCATTAAAAATTAAAAACTTCCCTGAACAGGGCTGCCTTCAGATGTCTTCTAAATGTCAGATAGTTGTTTATTTCCTTGACATCTGATTGGAGGGCATTCTCTCTAACTTCGTTTCTTGCAGTGAGGGAAGCACCAGAAGGCCCTCGGAGCTGGACCTCAGTGTCCGGGCTGAACAATGGAGGTGGAGACGCTCCTTCAGATATACTGGGCTGAGGCCATTTTGGGCTTTAAAGGTCAGCACCAACACTTTGAATTGTGCTCGGAAACGTACTGGGAGCCAGTGTAGGTCTTTCAGGACTCCAATTTAAGAAAATGGGGGAAGATACTATCCATGTATAAGATGAGCCTAGATTTTGAACATTATTTTAGAGTAAAAAATAACATAGTCTTATACACAGAAAAGTACAGTACTTCGAAGTTGCAGTTAGTCTGTTTTGCCAGAACTCCCGTTTATTCAAACATCTTATTATCCAAATATGGTGAACACTCAAAGAAGGCCATTCACAAGTTCATTTCAAAGTCTCTGCATCACGTCCAAGATAATATGTCCTTGCATTTAATTCTTTCATCATATGTTTGAAACATGAAAAACCCTTCCAGCAACATAGTAGAACTGACACAAAGGACTAGATAGAAGTCTAAATTTCCCATATCTATCTTCTTCTTTGCCCTTGTCAAATTTTTAACAACTCCCATTGTCAGAGAAGAATGACCAAGCCATCTTCCTGAAAGAGTCTTTACAATATGTTCCTTTGTACTACTAGATAATGGCCAAGCATACATGCCAGTTCCCTGCAGAAGGTTGTTGCAATTTCTGTCAAGACTATTTTCCTTCTCTTTTTTCACCACAGTTGACTTATTTTGTGTGAGCAGCTATCTAGTGGCAGAGTAGATGGAACCACCTGTAACAGAATAAAGAAAATCGATGAGGTTCTTTCCAAACTTCTAGGGGGAAATTTCCCAAGCTTTTGAGAGTAGAATAAACATCTCCCCACTCCACCCCCCCCCCATATTAAAACCAGGTATCACTTCATTTTTTCCTTTCTGTTCACCTTTATCCTATGCCCCACAAATAACCCAGAAATGCATTTTAATTAAAAGGACACATTCTACTCATGTAAAAACACGCTGATTCCTGGACCGTCTGCGGACTGGATTCAGAAGGCAATTGGGCCGGATCTGGTCCCTGGGCCTTAGTTTGCCTACCCTTGTCTTAGATCATAACATGCTGTAAATTTTATATCCATATTCCACAAATGCTCCCATGCTTCCATATCTAATATTATGACCAATATCTATTGCCCCAAACTCTCATCATCCCCAGGCAGCATGTCAGTGGCCAGGGTTGATGGGAGTTGTAGACCATCAACATCTGGATTTCCACAGGTTCCTCCTCCTTGCTCTAGAAGCACCTGCACCAATGCCTCAGAGAATGTCATCTTGCTTCTTCTTGGACCTTAGTAAAAGATAGGCAAGTATCACCTCCAGGGAAACCAAGGGAAACTGAGGGCTCGGTCCTCATTTTCAGCCAAACATTGGAGCAGCACTGGTTCTTATAAAAGATACATATCCTGTGTGTGGTAAAATTACCTGCCCCTATCCTGCATGAGTCTTAGTTCTGAGTGTGCTTCCTGTCTGGAAGGAGGCAAAGCCAGTGCATTATTTAAATATTTTTCTTAATTCACAATTATTTAATTTCACCTTATGACTTCCAACCTCCTCATAGAGGGTTCATCCTTTTTGTTGTTGTTGTCATCACTGCTTCCATATTCCCTATCTCCATTCCTTTCTTTATTCTATCTCATGTATTCTTTATCTAACTAACAAATTACTGAGTTTAGTCAAAGCATGTCCAGGTTTTCACTTGTGGACAATTAAATATTCTTTATAAATTCCCCATTTTTTTTAATACCTTTGAGTTGGCTGTCTCCTAATTGTCTCTGTCAATTTTGCTAATTTGAGATATTCAAACAATTTCTCCTGCCATTCCTCTTTTGATGGTATCATTTCACCTTTCCATTTTTTGGCAAGCAGTATTCTCGCTGCTGTTGCAGCGTATAAGAATATTCTTCTTTTTTTCCTTAGGTATTTCTGGTCCCAATATTCCCAAGAGGAAGGCTTCTGGTTCTTTTGTGAAAGTTTGTTAGAACATTTTTTTATTTCCTCGTATATCATATCCCTTCTTTTTTTTTTATTGCAGCCCCACCACATATGAATTATTGTCCCTTCAGCCTGTTTACACATCCAGCATGTGTTTGTGCTTGTTCTGTACATCCTTGCCAATCTGCTGGGAGTTATATACCACCTGTAGAACATTTTCATATGATTTTCACTTAGTGTATAACAGGCTGTGAATTTCCAGTTTGTGTTCCACAGTCTTTCCCATGCTAACATTGGTATATTTTCGCCCAAAATCAATTGCCCATTTAGTCATTACTTCTTTTTGTTAGGATATTTCCGTTCCACCTTAAAAGGGAGCAGGCTTTGTGAGTCACAGAGTCTGCACATTTCCTGTTCACAGGAAGTTTATGTTTTCTATTGCTTTCGTTTCTCTCTGTGTGTCTGGAGACACTGAAGCAGGCAGTCATGTTTTTCTTTGTTCTGATCAACGCTGAATAAAACTTGTAAATAATGCTCTCCTGCGTGCATCTTCTGATGTGCATTATCTGCTGATAGAGCGTGCATGAGCTCTGGACTGTGGCAACCTATTTCTGGAGCTCATGTCGCTAATTGCTGATACTGTGTGTCTACGGGAGATCGATGGACGTCCGGACGCGGCTTGAGGGCCATGATGGACCCTGGCAGTATCCCAACACTTTTACCTCCTCATCTTTAACCTCCCATTCAAGTAGGAGTTTGTACATTTTAGAGATTACTTTAGTCTTATCATATATTAATTCTTTTGTCAGTTTTGATTCTTCTGTTGCAAATCCTTTTTTCCTATCTTCCTTGTTGTTGTTGTTGTTTAGTCGTGTCCGACTCTTCGGGACCCCATGGACCAGAGCACACCAGGCACTTCTGTCTTCCATTGCCTCCCGCAGTTTGGTCAAACTCATGCTGATAGCTTTGAGAACACTATCCAACCATCTCATCCTCTGTCGTCCCCTTCTCCTTGTGCCCTCAATCTTTCCCAACATCAGGGTCTTTTCCAGGGAGTCTTCTCTTCTCATGAGGTGGCCAAAGTACTGGAGTCTCAGCTTCAGGATCTGTCCTTCCAGTGAGCACTCAGGGCTGATTTCCTTCAGAATGGATAGGTTTGATCTTCTTGCAGTCCATGGGACTCTCAAGAGTCTCCTCCAGCACCATAATTCAAAAGCATCAATTCTTCGGTGATCAGCCTTCTTGATGGTCCAGCTCTCACTTCCATACATCACTACTGGGAAAATCATAGCTTTTACTATATGGTTTCCCAGTAGTGATGTATCCTTAAACACTTCATTTAATTGATGTGAGGCAAAGGCAGTACAATGACTCATAAAGAGGCACATAAGGCAGCCTCCTCTGCCTGAGGATAGAGAAAGCTGCTGCATCTTGGTCACATCTGAGGTAAATATTCTCCAACATTTCTCTGATGAAAACAGGGGCATCCTATTTCATCCTCTCCAACATTTCTCCGGTGAAAATAGGGACATATAAATATAGCTGTATTACCTACTATTATGGTTAAGCCATAGGCAGCTAACAGGTTGCTGTTGGGTTCTTTTTTATGAAGAGAGAAATAATACTAAAATTACAACCGCTAATAATAGAAATATAGGTATTGGCACATTCTAATGAACCTATTTTCATAACAGGATTTCTGCATTTCCTGAGCTACACTGAGGTAAACAAATGTAATGCCAAATCTTTAAATGCAGCTGTGTATTTATATAGAATTGACCGTGGCTCTTTTTTCCCCCCAGACCAAGTGGGAAATATTTAATAAATGCACACCACCTGTGCGCTAAATTGGGCTTGTACAATTGCAATTACTTAGAGTGCCTTCCTTTCTCCACAGTGAATCAACCAAAGCTGTTGAGCTACTCTGCAAAAGAAACATTTTTTTTAATAATAATAATAATAAAAATTCGGAAACTTTGGGAGTTGTAAATAATTGCAGAGTGACTCAGAATCATCCATTCTAAATCAACGTTGGGGGAGGCAGTAGAAGCAGAAAGTCAAAAGATATCGCAGCTGCCACACACAGTAGCAGCACTGCTATGTATACAGAGAAGAAAAAGTCACGCAAAGCTGAAAAGTAACACTGTGAAAGTAGCTCGGGAAGAGGAAAAAGAAAATTCAGCATCTCACAGAAAAGATACATCGCATGAAATCCTAAGGGGCAGATGTGTCTCAGAAGGAATGATGGCATGTTAATAAGAGGCATGTCAAGCCTAAAAGACGGACACTGAATAAAGGCATTTTAACACAGGGCTCACGAGCACAACACCCACCGTGAAGTTGGAGCTGCTGAAGTTCTACCTAGATCAATCTCTACCTAGATCAATAATAATAATAATAATAATAATAACAATAATAATAAATTTTATTTATATCCCGCCCTCCCCAGCCAAAGCCAGGCTCAGGGTGGCTAACAACAATCAAATAATCAAACAATCAAATAATCCAACATTCTAAAACATTTCATTATAAAAATTAATTAAAATCAAATTAATGGCAACCGTTAAGCAAAGTTCTGTGCAGGTTGCCAGAGGAGGGAGTCAGGCTGGGCCCTGACCAAAGGCCTGGTGGAACAACTCTGTCTTGCAGGCCTTGCGGAAAGATGTCAGGTCCCTCAGGGCCCTAGTCTCTTGTGACAGAGCGTTCCACCAGATTGGAGCCGCAGCCGAGAAAGCCCTGGCTCTAGTTGAGGCCAGCCTAACCTCTCTGAGGCCTGGGACCTTCAGGATGTTTTTATTTGAAGACCGTAGGTTCCTCTGTGGGGCATACCAGGAGAGGCGGTCCCGTAGGTACGAGGGTCCTAGGCCGTATAGGGCTTTAAAGGTTAAAACCAGCACCTTAAACCTGATCCTGTACTCCACCGGGAGCCAGTGCAGCTGGTATAGTACCGGATGAATGCGATCTCGCAGCGAAGACCCAATAAGGAGTCTCGCCGTGGCATTCTGCACCCGCTGGAGTTTCTGGGTCAGTCTCAAGGGCAGCCCCACGTAGAGCGAGTTACAATAATCCAGTCTGGAGGTGACCGTCGCGTGGATCACAGTGGCTAGGTCAGGGCGAGAGAGATAAGGGGCCAACTGCTTAGCTTGGCGGAGATGAAAAAATGCCGCCTTTGTTATAGCTGTAATCTGCGCCTCCATAGGGAGGGAGGTATCGAAGATTACACCCAAACTCTTAACAGACGGTGCTGGCACTAATTGCACCCCCACAAGAGATGGGAGTTGCCCCCCCAATCCCATATCGTCCCGTCCCAGCCAGAGGACCTCTGTCTTCGAAGGATTTAACTTCAACCAGCTTCCATGTAACCATCCAGCCACAGCTTCCAAACATCTGGTCAGTGTGTCTGGGGCCGAGTCAGGATGGCCATCCATCAACAGATAGAGTTGGGTGTCATCGGCATACTGATGGCAACCCAGCCCAAAACTCCGGACAAGCTGGGCGAGGGGGCGCATAAAGATGTTAAAAAGCATCGGGGAGAGTATCACACCCTGAGGCACTCCACACACCAAGGAGTGGCGCGATGACAATTCCCCCCCAAGCGCCACCCTCTGTCCCCGACCAGAGAGAAACGAGCGCAGCCATTGAAGGACTGTGCCCTGGATCCCCACGTCGGCAAGGCGGTGGTCCAGGAGTTCGTGATTGACCATGTCGAAGGCTGCTGACAGGTCTAGAAGAATCAGCAGCCCCGACCCGCCTCGATCCAGCTGCCTGCGGAGATCATCTGTTAGGGTGACCAGAGCCGTCTCGGTCCCATGACCAGCGCGGAAGCCGGACTGGAATGGATCCAGAGCCGATGTTTCATCCAGAAACCTACCAAGCTGTTCAGCAACCGCTCTCTCAATCACCTTACCCAGGAATGGAAGATTCGAAACCGGGCGGTAATTGGATAGATCTAAGGGATCTAATGATGTTTTCTTTAAGAGCGGGCGCACCACTGCCTCCTTCAATTCCCCTGGAAATATCCCGGTGCCAAGGGACAAATTGATGATATCCCCCAGGGGGGCCCGCACCTCGTCTGGACATGCTCTAATCAGCCAAGACGGGCACGGATCAAGAGGACAGGTGGTGGGCTTTCCAGCTCGGAGGAGTCTGTCCACATCGGCTGGGGATATCCGATCAAAGTGGTCCAATACTGGACCCGAGGATAGTCGAGGGGCCTCCAGTTCCTTTATTGTATCCAAATTGGCAGGGAGGTCATGGCGGAGCAACAGGACCTTCTCCGCAAAAAAGCTCGCAAATGCCTCACAGCTGTGTGTCAGATTGTTATTTAAATTTGGCTGTCCTTCAAGGGACGTTAAAGACCTAATTATACTAAATAATTGCGCCGGGCGAGAGCTAGCGGATGCAATGGAGGCCGAGAAGTAAGACTTCTTAGCGGCCTTCACCGCCATCTCATAGGTTTTCATAAAAACCCTATAAGATGTTCTTGAGGCTCCGTCACGGGCACCCCGCCATACTCGCTCTAGCCGTCTGAGGTCCCGCTTCATTTTCCGAAGCTCCTCGGTAAACCAGGGAGCCCGGTTTCTGCGGAGTCGCAGAGGGCGCTTAGGTGCGATCTCATCTATGGCTGCCAGGAGCTGGATATTCCAGCCCTCAACAAGCTCAGTCAATGAGTCGCCAGGGGGAGCAAGGTCCCGCAAAGCTTGACGGAATCTATCAGGGTCCATCAGCCTCTGCGGGCGAGCCCAAATCGGCTCGCCACCTAAGCAGGGTGGGGGTGGAAAATCAATCCTGGCTTTCAGAGCGTAGTGATCAGACCATGGCACCTTAATTGAAGGAGACATGATCACATCTATACCTACGCCAAAGTTCAAATCCAGCGTGTGGCCTGCTTGATGTGTGGGGCCTGAAACAAACTGGGAGAGCCCTAGTGTTGCCATGGAAGACACCAGGTCCAGAGCCTGTGAGGAGGGAGTGGCATCAGCATGGACGTTGAAGTCCCCCAATACCAATAGGTTAGGGAACTCCAAGGCCCAGCCGGCCACCGCCTTGAGCAGGCCTGACAGGGTGGCTGCTGGTGCGCTAGGTAGCCGGTACACCAGCCAGACAGCCAAGCTCACCTCAGAGCCCCACACTAGGCCAACACATTCAATGCCGGGGATCGATGGCGATGGTAGAGCCCTGAAAGAACAATCTTCCCGGATTAATAATGCCACCCCTCCCCCCCCGGCCCACAGTCCGCGACTGGTGGAGGACGGAGAAACCCGGGGGCGCCATCTCTCGTAAGGTAACTGTTGCCCCTTCGCGTACCCAGATCTCCGTCACACAAGCCAGGTCGACCCCCTGCGAGGTAAAGAAATCTCGCAGAGTGGCGGTTTTGTTGCCTATAGACCTGGCATTGCACAACACCAGTGACGGAGGTGAGTAATCCTTGCTCACCCTACCCTCGGGATGGGGCGCAGATTGGAAGGGGTACGAGCATATCCGTATCTCGATCCCCTTCGCCTATAACATCTGCCCCCCCCCACCATACCTCCTTCGCCCCTCCACGGTAGCAATCCCAAGCCTCATACAAGCCTCCATTTACAAAATAGAAAAACAAACCAAACCAAAAACAATTATACCTAAACAAAACCAATCCCCACCCCAAACCACAATAAAACCGAACAAAATAAAAATACATAGATAAAAACCACTGTTCACGGTGGTACAACAAAGTAAAAAGTAAAAACACCTTTAAAACACTTTAAAATATATAAAAACATTTTTAACATTTGCTGCAGCAGCACCAGTGTCCTTAAAACTGTAGTGGAGGTGAGTCTGGGCCCCGCCCCCTAGGCCTGGTGGAGTTAGCCTGAAGAGGGAGCGGCCTTCCCCAACACTCACAGTGCAGCAGCAGCGATGTCCCAGTGCCTCAATGAGGCCTCTTAAAGCTGTGGCGAAGGTGAGTCTGGGCCCCGCCCCCTAGGCCAGGTGGAATTAGCCTGAGGGGGGAGCGGCCTGCTGCTGCACAGTTTGCTTGGATCTGATGTTACCTTGTTGTGATGAGGTCCACCTATGTAGGAGCCAGCCTTGGGGCAAGTTTCAGCACTACTTGGTGGCCTCTTGTTTTCCTTTGCCAAAGACACTTTTTCACAAAAAGGATTCTGGAGTACCGTATTCAGATTAGCACCTACAAATCCTGCATATCTTCACAGCATCTCAGTGCAAAATATGCAGCACACTTATCCCTCAGATCTTTAGACATTAGACATTAGACAATGTCAGAGTCTTTCAATAGGGAGGTGTTATCTCTGCATGCATGGATGAATCTGGAAATCTTTCGGCTATTTTTGCTTCTTCTTCTTTTTTGAGCTCGTGTCTTATAAAAAGTCCGGAAGAAGGCAAGTGTTTATTATAGATTAGACAAGCACTTGCTGAGATGAGTGGGTCTGGTCCGGTGTCCGACTGAGATTGCCTGCCAGGATAAATGTGCCAATTATCTGCTCTGCTTAAAGTGAATGGTGATGGATGAATGAGAAAGGCTGCGAAAGAAATGGCTGAAGACTTTTGCCAAAGAACTGGCTGGCCAGTCAAGACCGGTAGGTTAAATTAAGTTTCAACCCCTCCTCCCACACACCACCCCCTGCTTCTTGCCTTCATCGCCTCCTTCCCTTTGCTGCCGTGGATGTAGAAACTACAACCAGCATAACTCTCCTATCATGGACAATGTTCTAGACCTCAAAACTCTACGCAATGGACCATGTATGTATCTCCTGCTCCTCCTCTCTCATACAATTGTCTCCTGTCACAAAGGCTGGATCTACACTGACCTGTTAACATTATTTCTCCCTATTAGAACAATATAAGGTACAGTGGTACCTCGGGTTAAGTACTTAATTTGTTCCGGGGGTCCGTACTTAACCTGAAACTGTTCTTAACCTGAAGCACCACTTTAGTTAATGTGGCCTCCTGCTGTTGCCACGCGATTTCTGTTTTCATCCTGAAGCAAAGTTCTTAACCTGAAGCACTATTTCTAGGTTAGTGGAGTCTGTAACCTGAAGCATATGTAACCTGAGGTACCACTGTATGTCATTCTAAAACATCACAGGGCATTCCTTGAGGTTTTCCCCCATCAAATGTAAGTAATATCCAGCCACACCATTTTCCAAAAGGCTTGTTTCTTTCCCTGCTGCTAGTTGCTCTGCTAGGATGGAAAAAGAAGAAGAAGATGGGAGGAAAAACTGAACTTCACCCCTCAAATATCATGGGTGTGTGTGTCAGAGTTTGAATGCAGTAAAAAATGGGGGTGTAAAATGCTACATAGGCACATATGAGAAGTGTTTCACTGATATAGCAACATAAAACGATTAAAAATTAAGTGATAAAAAGACAAGGTAATAATGCGTTATGAACATAAAAAGTAGGATGTCATGTATCTATCTACATTATCAAACCATTTGTTAACCCTTCCTTAGGGTTAAAAAGAGTGTAGATCTGCCCTATGTGCTGTGCATAGTTTTGCCCCGGTCCTACTTTCTTCTCTATTCCCTCCTTCCTTCAGTTCTTTTTCTCTGCTAGCCCTTGTTTCCCAAGGTTTCTACTTTTCACTCCATTATCTACTCTCTTTCACTTCCTTTTGCCCCACTCCCTGTTGGCCAGTTTCCCTAACACTCTTTCTCCCCTCCTCACATATCACAGACCCTCCTTGCAGGGCCGTCTTATCCATAGGCACTAGGGGTATAGGGCACCCGGGCGCTGGGCTCTCAGGGGCGCCAGGCCAAGAGTACAGGGCCCGAGAGTTGAGTCCAGGGAAGAGCCCACCTGTCAGTCGGAGCGCTGCGGCAGACTCTTCTGCTGCAGGCGGCTCTGCACCGCGAATTTGGGGGTGACCGCGCCAGCAAGACATTGAGGCAGCTGGCTGGCTCCACCCTCCTGCCTAGGACTGGGCAACGTGGGGGAGGGGCTGGGCAGATCTTTGCACCCTGGCACCACATATGTTTAAGACATCCCTGTCTCCTTGCTCTCCTTGCTGTCCAGTTTCTTTAGCATATTCTCTCCCCTCATTGTATTGTCCCTCTGCTGCTCAGAGTGAGCCAGTCCCATAAACTGTACAGCAACTTGAGCAACTGTACATTTGGAGCTGTAACACCAGCTTGGCCAATCAGAGTCAGAGTCTGGGGCTCCCCCAATATATTTTTGCTGTCTGAGGCAGGGCAACAAATACTAGCGGTGAGCATTGGCTTTGTGTATATGATTCAGTGAAGGTTCTCGTGCTTCCAAACAGGAAGTTTAAATTGCACACATTCCTTCTTTTCAGCTTAGGTGAAATCATACTTGAGTTTAAAGGGGGGGGGCAAGAAGCAGAGGGCAACCCTGATAAACCTAATTTTTAGACTCCAGTGTCTGGTGTCTAGAGTCACAGCATATTGCATGGTTAGCGCACAGAACGTTTCCGAGCACAATTCAAAGTGTTGGTGCTGACCTTTAAAGCACTAAACGGCCTCGGTCCAGTATACCTGAAGGAGCGTCTCCACCCCCATCATTCAGCCTGGACACTGAGGTCCAGCTCCGAGGGCCTTCTGGTGGTTCCCTCACTGCGAGAAGCCAAGTTACAGGGAACCAGGCAGAGGGCCTTCTTGGTAGTGGCACCCGCCCTGTGGAATGCCCTCCCACCAGATGTTAAAGAGAAAAACAACTACCAGGCTTTTAGAAGACATCTGAAGGCAGCCCTCTTTAGGGAAGCTTTTAATGTTTAACAGACCATTGTATTTTAATATTTTGTTGGAAGCCGCCCAGAATGGCTGGGGAAACCCAGCCAGATGGGCAGGGTATAAATATTATTATTATTATTATTATTATTATTATTATTATTATTACAGAACGGTTGAACTGTAAGATAGAATAAAGATTCCCTTTTCTATGGCACTTTTCAGACTTTAGGAGATGTTTACTAGATAGTAGCCAAGTATCTGAAGGAGAAAAAAACCATTTGAAAGAATTACTACATTTCTTTAAAAATTGAAGAAGGGGTGGGTGGAAGCACCACATTTTTATGGACCTAAATTTAACTAAAAACTGCTGCACCTTTGAAGACACAGCAATATCATTAATCCGTAATCAGCCACTGACATATTCATTTGTTCAAGAGACCAGCTGTTGGTAGGGTAATTTTAATGAAATTAAGAAATCAGTGCTATAACCATATGCATGCTTTTAATTTGATGCAGAGGGGAATCTGTAATAAACCTAGAGTGTAGTACTTAATAAAGTGGTGACATTCACATAACCTTAACCCCTTCTTTAAAAAAGAAAAAAAATCTGAAGTACAAATGGAAGATTCGTTCATCCTTTTTCATGTGTGCAAGTATCAGATGTGGTGGCCATGCTTAAGAGCTAATGATTTTGGGCAGAAACTGGTTGAGGTGATATGAATTATTAGTTATTCAGTTCCCAGTGATAGACCTCTTGAACTATGCAAAGTTTCTAATTTGCATAGAATACTGCAGGAGCTGGTGTTAAATTTACTGATAGCAGTAAGGCTGACTTTTGTATGGCATTTAAGTTTGAGGCGGAATTGTGCCCTCAGTGTGGTGAGGGGAGTACAGGGTTCAGAAGCAAATAACTACATGTTGGCTAAAATTGGGTTACAACTGAACACAACTTTTATTAGTTACAGTTCACAAGGTATAGTGTGGCATTAAGCAGGACCTAGTCACTGAGCGGTCTGACAAATGCCCAATACCATTGCCTTAGCACAAGTTCTAGAATAAAATTGATGGGAGTTGCATAAACCTCAGGCCCACCATGACTTGAATTGATAACATGGGCCCACTGTACAAAATTGGTTTCCATTTATACAACTTTGTCAATCGAATTACTACCTCCCTCAATCGCTCTTTCTCTCTCTCTCTCTCTCTCTCTCTCTCTCTCTCTCTCATTGTATCTACTTATTTTATTTTACTTGATGGTGGTATGTTAGAAAGTTGACAAAAATAACCATAGTCCTTTTTGTTGGGGATAATTCAGATGGAAATTCCCAACTGTCAGAGAAGGTTATTTATGTATGCCGCTACAACAGCCCATGTTTTGTTAGCCCAAAAATGGAAAGTGAGTGAGGTCCCAACAAAAGAAGAATGGCAACTTAAACTGATGGAATATGCACAGCTTGTGGATCTAACTTATAGAATACGAGAACAAGAAGAACATTCGTTTAAAGAAGATTGGAAAATGTTTACTGACTATATGGGGGAGATTGTGTACACTTGAAAAAGTTGGCAGCATTAAGATAAATTCAACAATGTAAATAAGTTTTGATGGAAGCATGGCACTCAAATCGGAAGTGTAACACTCAAAATGGAGCACGTTCAGCTTCCTGAATAAGTTTGCAAACTGGAACACTTACTTCCGGGTTTGCAGTGTTTGGGTTCCAAGTTGTTTGAGAACCAAGGCATTTGAGAACCAAGGTACTACTGTACTGGAAGATGGAGGCCACAGCTCAGTGGTTAGACCATCTGTTTTGCACTCAATCTCCAGGTAGGGCTGGGAAAATCCCCTATCTGAAACCCTGGAGAACCACTGTAAGCCATTGTTGACATTTCTAGACTAGATTGGCTAATAATCTGCCTCAGTATAAGACAGCTTCCTATGGGGTAACTGTGGCTTCTCCTGCCTATTTCCTGTGCTCCCTTACCTGCTGCAGCAAATTGGAGTCCAGGCATGCTGCAAAGTAGGCATGGGAGAGGATAGGAGTGTGGGAGAAATAAGTAGGAAGAGCCATTGAAGTCTTGCCTCCCTGTTTGGCAGGAGATTTAAAGGGCTATGGCAAATTTCACAGTTGTGAGATAACAATCCTGGGTGGCAGGGGACCATCAAGAAATGGTTATTGATTTCTCAAGAATTACTCAATTCCTTTTTTTGAATTTAAATTAATTGAAAAATAACAGGGGGTGAGGGGAAAGCCTGATGATAAAACGGAAGTAATAAGCATGAGAAGACACTATTTATTTCTCAGTATGAACAAATCAAAGTAAGCAAGAAATGACCTTTTTATCGCTTGGAGAAATAGTGGCGATAACATAAATGATTATGGAGTTGTTTCAAGAATTTTGCACTAAATTGTATTTCTTTTTTCTTTTTTTAACCAAATGCTCTGTTTACTCCATCATGGTGTTTTATTGTTTCCCACACCTTAACAGCTATAAATGTACATTAAATAATTTTGGCATGTTGTGCACAGCCACAGCTTGATATTCAGGTGTATAGCTGGAATTCTCACAAAGCATTTTCACACCTTATCATTTACCTATCTAAAACTACTGTTTTGCCTCTAGAATGGAATATGGAGTTTGTTTTAAAAGTTTGTTGCAAGACTCAGCTCTAAGCAGAGACCACAGAAATAGAATTGCAACATTCCTGCCCCCCCCCCAAAATAATAAGATGGTAACAGGGTGTGAACTTCAATAAAATATTTTATGGGGGGGGGGGAGGTAATGTATGTATATGTCAAACATGGCTCTCATTTGAATACTAGGGTCCTATGCCTAAAAATCAGTAGATGATGGACTTTTGGAATCTGTGTCTTTTCCGATAACAAATGTTGGAAATGTAAAGAAACTGAAGGTACATTCTTTCACCTTTGGTGGACGTGCCCAAGGATTAAGGTTTTCTGGGAGATGATTTATAATGAATTAAAAAAGGTATTTAAATATACCTTCTTGAAGAAACCAGAGGCCTTTCTCCTGGGCATAGTCGGCCAATCAGTGTTAAAGAAGGACAGAACTTTCTTTATGTATGCTACAACAGCAGCAAGAATACTTATTGCAAAGCATTGGAAGACACAAGATCTACCCACACTGGAGGAATGGCAGATGAAAATGATGGACTATATGGAATTGGCGGAAATGACTGGCAGAATCCGAGACCAGGGAGAAGAGTCGGTGGAAGAAGATTGGAAGAAATTTAAAGACTACTTACAGAAATATTGTAAAATTAATGAATGTTAGAATGATGACGGATTGAAGTTAAGCGGTTTCTAGCAGTAACGGTATAAAAGAATATGGAAAAATTGGTTTTTAATATGTAAAAATTTAATGTTATAATATATCAAGATTAAAGATCAGGATTAAAAAGGAGGGAAAGGAATTGCTGGACTAACAAATTGAATTGGAATACAAAAGAGGGAGGTATGAGGAGGTCCGGGAAACAAGTAAATGTAAGAGAAGGGATGAAAAGATGGAATTGTTTTTAACTGTTTTTTCTTTTTTGTATTTTGTATTTTGTATTTTTCCTTTTTATTGTTAATTTTCTTAATCTTTTTCTTTTGAAATTTTAATAAATATCATTTAAAAAAAAATGGAATCTGTGTCTTTTCAATACCCCTGGATCACTGCACCTGGAAAAGTTGGGCATTCCTGAAATTTGCACTTCTCCAAATTTTATGATGCAGTCCTGCAACCAAGTAACATGCAAAAAGATGCATATATTTGTCGATGCAGTCCTTTAAAAAGCATACATTAGTGGAAATCAAACACAAAAATCAATTATATGAGAAGAAAATGCTTGCAAAAATAATCTGCATATTAGGAGAAAGGCACACCCTTTCTGAAAAGTTGCAAACTGACCAAAATCAATGTGGAGATGATCAAGATTATCAAGAATGCATACAAATTTGGCGAATGCTTGTTGGAGATGTGGAGGAAATAACGGTGGCATGATCCACATGTGGTGGACGTGTGAAAAGATTAAGATTTTTTTTTGGGGGGGGGAATATACAATGAATTAAAAAAGATGATGGGGATAACTTTTACTTAAAAAATGGAGGCATTTCTATTAAGTATTTTAGATAAAGAGATCCCAAAACATCTAAGAGAGGTATTCTTGTATGCAACCGCAGCGGCTCGTATACTTGTGGCCAAGGGATGGAAAGATCACGAGGCTCCAAAAATAACAGATTGGCAAATCAAATTACAGGAATTGGTGGAAACGGCTCAACTGACTAGTAAACTCAGAGGAAACTCAAAGCAAAAATTTGCGGAAAAATGGGATGGTTATAGAAGATATGTTCAAAAATACAATAATAGTTTTGACTCCATGCTAGCATTTGAGTGATAAAGGAACTAAAAGGGGGTGGACAACAATTCAGGATTTATTATGTTTTCAGAATGTATTATAAAAAATATATAGAAAGGTTTATTGTTTTGTGTACATTCAAATGTAAGATAAAATATATGCAAAGGGACTTGACAGGAAGTCAAAGTTGAAGAAAAGATTTTGGAAGATAAAAGGGGGGGAAATATTTACTTTCATTATTATCATTTTGTGTGCAGGTGTGGGTGTCTGCACATATGTGTGTTGTTGTATGCAATGTTTGGGAGGAAATAAGACGGTAAATAACAAATAACAAACTAAATATATATGTAATTTTTATTTCTTAATTATATTTAGTGGTAGTATGGCTGTATTGTTTTTTGTAACATAAAACCATTCAATAAAAAATATTTTTTTAAAAAAAATCAATGTAGCAAGCTTACTGTCAAGTGAGAAGTTCAGAGAAACAAAACTGAACAGATTTGTCCATCCCTGATAAATATGGAATGGAAGAGGAAGTCGAATGCCACCCCCCCCCCTCAGATCCTTGGTTTGTTTGCCATCTAGTATCAGGATGCTGTCAGCAGCTCCCAGCTGGTTGCCCAGGAAAGCATAAAGACGAGGAAAAGTTTCTTACAGTCCTTTTTCATTTCAACCTTTACAGAGAGAAGCTATAGAACCCAGCCGCTTGGATAATGGCATTGTCCCAAGTGAATCTCCACACACCCCCTTTCTCTCCCACTTCCTCATTCATCGTCATCATAATCTCCTCTGTGGGTACCACTAAGTGCCCTCTGTCTTTGAGATCTTTGCTCTCCTACTTTTAAGGCTCACTGGGTTCTAGGAGATGGTGGGTCTGGAATGTTTTCTAGTGACAATGTGTCAGCCGGATGCCGCCCTGGCTTTGCCTGCTCCTCCTCTCCCATTCAGCCCGGACACTGAGATCCAGCTCCGAGGGTCTTCTGGTGGTTCCCTCATTGCGAGAAGTGAGGTTACAGGGAACCAGACAGAGGGCCTTCTCGGTAGTGGCACCCACCCTGTGGAACACCCTCCCTTCAGATGTGAAGGAAATAAGCAGCTATCCTATCTTTAAAAGACATCTGAAGGCAGCCCTGTTTAGGGAAGTTTTTAATATTTATTTAATGCAGTACAGTGGTACCTTGGGTTACATACGCTTCAGGTTACATACGCTTCAGGTTAAATATGCTTCAGGTTACAGACTCCGCTAACCCAGAAACAGTGCTTCAAGTTAAAAACTTTGCTTCAGGATGAGAACAGAAATTGTGCTCCGGCGGCGTGGCAGCAGCAGGAGGCCCCATTAGCTAAAGTGGTGCTTCAGGTTAAGAACAGTTTCAGGTTAAGTACGGACCTCTGGAACGAATTAAATACTTAACCCGAGGTACCACTGTATTGTTTTTAACACTTGATTGGGAGCTGCCCAGAGTGGCTGGGGAAACTCAGCCAGATGGGCGGGGTATAAATTATTATTATTATTATTATTATTATTATTATTATTATTATTTCCTAGCTTTCCCCTTCATCTGCCTCTGAGCTGTGACCTCCCTCAAACCCCTGTCTTCCTCCTCCTCCTCCTTGGAAGAGGGTCAAGATGGAGAGGCGATCTTCACCATTCCTTCTCCTCTGCCCAGTCCCTGACATCTAGCCTGACGAAGAATACTGGAGCATTTGAAAGCGTGTGCATTATTTTGTGACATTTTGCTTGGCCTAATAAAAGTATTGCTCAGATATGGATGTTGCAATATTTTATAAAGGGTGTGATAAAATGGGAAGAGAATAGGCTTTTAGAAATACATGAAAAAGTAGATACAATTCATCCCTTATCCTAATCCTATGATTGAGGCATCTCTTTTTTTGTTTGAAAACTCTTGACAGGATTGATAAAATAAGCTGCACTAGCAGACCAGTGAGTTGCCAAGAGAAGCTGACCCCTGTGAATTTGGGGGAGGGTGTAGGTTCACAGCATATTATTCCTTGAAGGAGAACTACCTGTAAATGATTTATAGAAGGTATATAACTCCAAGTAGACTTGCTAAAATGTGTAAGTCCAAATCAGATAAGTGCTGGAGATGCAACGAGGTTGAGGGTACGTTTTATCATATGTGGTGGACTTGTGAAAGGGTAAAAGAGTTCTGAAAAATAATTTATAATGAACTGAAAAAAAAAAATGTTTAAAAGTACTTAAAAAAAAAAACCAACAGAGTCCTTTTTGTTGGGGATAATTCAGATGGAAATTCCTAGATGTCAAAAAAGGTTATTTATGTATGCCACTACCGCGGCCTGTGTTTTGTTAGCACAAAAATGGAAAAAGAGCGAGGTCCCAACCAAAGAAGAATTTAACATACATTTAAAGAAGATTAGAAAATGTTTATTGAATATGTGGGGGAGAATTGTGTACACTTAAAAACGCTGGTACCATTAAGATAAATTCAACAGTGTAATTCAGTTTTGATGGATGTAATAATGAAATATTCAATGGTTTAGATTATGTACAATATGCAGGGATGTATGGTAATCAAGTTGAACCATGGAAGGAGAAGAAGGGAACCCACTGATTTAAGGTTGTTTAAAAGAATATTTGAAAATGTAAATTAGAACATTAATAAAAATTATTTATAAAGAGAAGTTGACCCCCGCTCACAGCTCTCTCTAATGTGGGAAAATAATAATAATAATAATAAATAAATAATAATAATAATTTATACCCTGCCCATCTGGCTGGGTTTCCCCAGGCATTCTGGGCGGCTTCCAACAAAGAATAAAAATACATTAAAATGTCACACATTAAAAACTTCCCTGAACAGGGCTGCCTTCAGATGTCTTCTAAATGTTAGGTAGCTGTTTATCTCTTTGACATCTGGTGGAAGGGCGTTCCACAGGGCGGGTGCCACTACTGAGAAGGCCCTCTGCCTGGTTCCCTGTAGCTTTGCTTCTCGCAATGAGGGAATTGCCAGAAGGCCCTCGGCACTGGATCTCAGCATCCGGGCAGAACGATGGGGTGGAGATGCTCCTTCAGGTACACTGGGCTGAGGCTGTTTAGGGCTTTAAAGGTCAACACCAACACTTTGAATTGTGCTCGGAAATGTACGGGGAGCCAATGTAGGTAACCGGTGTTATGTGGTCTCGGAAAGAATGCACTGGTCTGTTAATGAAGGGGGAAACCACGCTCCTTCTCTCTTGAGGCTCCTCCTCTTCCTGGCCATGGTGGTTGATGCCATCTAGCATTGCCTGGAGAACAAAGAGTGAGGTTTCGTTCTTTATGAAGCAAGATTAGAGCATTGCTGAACCTTTTGCAGTGCAAATGGGTGCTTGGGCACTGCATTAGCGATATATTTTTCTGTTGCTTAGCAGAATGTGAAGTGTCATAAATGTATTGAAGAGGAAAGATATATCTCCTCTTTGAGTTTGGCAAGGTCACAGTACTGTGAGCAAATATAAAGCTTTCTCTTTGGTCTTCACTGTGTTTGTTCCGCGCATACTCCAACCTGCCTTTTACAAATGATGAAGTACCTGCTATATTGAAGGACCTCATATAACCAAGAACGGGGAAGAGTAAGTGTTTTTCTGACAAAAAGATTGAACAGAAAGCTAACTTGCCTGCTGCTAACCTCTGAGTTAATGAATGGCTCAGAAACTGAGCCGAGGTCAACTATGTTAGTGCAGTTGTGTCTTTGACTATTAGATAATACTAAAAAAATACATTGCTAAGGAACCGCATTTTTCGCTCTATAAAACGCACCAGACCACAAGACGCACCTAGTTTTTGGAGGAGGAAAACAAGAAAAAAAATATATTCTGAACCTCAGAAGCCAGAACAGCAAGAGGGATCGCTGCGCAGTGAAAGCAGCAACCCCTCTTGCTGTTCTGGCTTCTGTGATAGCTGTGTAGCCTGCATTCGCTCCATAAGACGCACAGACATTTCCCCTTACTTTTTAGGAGGGAAAAAGTGAGTCTTATAGAGCAAAAAATACGGTATATGCATTTGGAACATAATTGATTATTGCCAACTTGAATTCAGGCCCGTCCTTCCTACTTGGTAAGTGAAAATAATGTTCCATTGTCACTGTAGATGTAGTCAAGTAGGAATTGTCTCAAAATCAAGTTTTATGTGTGTGGGGGAAGGCTTTTCAGAAGGTAACTGAGTATGGGTGTGGGTCAGAGATTTGTGTAAGGACTTCCACTTGCGCAATTCATGTACCAGCAGGCCATGAAAATTCTAGTTTTTTATAATATTTTTTATTGATTTTAACATATAAATTATAAGATGTACCACAAAACTTATCACTTATACAATCTTTTTAGACTTCCATCAGCACCTCTGATGATCCACCGTTTTAACCACTTCTTATGCATTTCTTAACTTTATATTGCCTTTATATCTCTTAACAAATCACCCTCCCCCTTGTCCATTTTTACAATAATTCTAATAATACTCCTCACAAAACTTCTTGCAACCCTACAAACGTCGTCTGTTCTTCACAAATACTTTTCAAATAGTCCAAAAATTTATTGCAGTCTTCCGTGAATTTCTGGTCTCGCTGGTTTCGAATCCTTCCTGTTAGTTTATCTAATTGTGCATAGTCCATTAACTTCATCCTCCATTCTTCAATCGTCGGTAACTCTTCTTGCTTCCATTTTTGGGCCAATAATATTCTTGCTGCTGTTATTGCATATAAAAAGAGCTTACATTCCTTTCTATTTATGTCACTCCCCACAATGCCCAATAAAAATGCTTCTGGTTTCTTTATAAATGTATATTTCAACATTTTTTTCAACTCATTATATATCATCTCCCAGAAGCATTTCACCTTTTTACATTCCCACCACATGTGATAAAATGTTCCCTCTTTTTCTTTACATTTCCAACATTTAAGCAGGCCATGAAAATTCACCAAGGAGAGTCAGGAAAATGCCCAGAACAGTGTGACGGAGGACAGCAGAGATTGCTCCATTTGGCAAGTTGAAATTTTTGCACAGAATGTTTGTCACAACACAATGCTGAATCCCCCCCCCTTAAAAAAAAATTGGGAACTCTGGGACCCTATATGTCCTGTGGGTCACGAGTTAGCCACCCCTGCTTTAATCAAGGACTCTGTTAGGATCAAATGTACCATATTTTTCACTCCATAAGACACACTTTTTTCCTCCTAAAAGGTAAGGGGAAATGTGTGTGTGTCTTATGGAGTGAATGCAGGCTGTGCAGCTATCGCTGAAGCCAGCAGAGGAAGAGTGAGAGCTGCACAGCGTCTCTTGTTCTGCTGGCTTCCCAGCAAAGCGGGAGGAGGAGCAGAAGGGAGCACTTATGGAGCCCCTTCCATTCCTCCTCCTGCTTCGCTGAAGAGGCACTGCGCAGCTATCACTGAAGCCAGCAGAGCAAGAGGGAGAGCTTACAGAGCCCCTTCCGTCCCTCGTCCCGCTTCGCTGGGAAGCCAGCAGAGCAAGAGGTACTGTGCAGCTTGCTCTGGCTTTTCAGGGAAGTGGGAGAAGGGACGGAGGGCAGCCTGTCAGTCCCTTCTCCCACCTCCCGGAAAAGCCAGCAAGAGCCACTCTATCTTTAAAGAGCCTCACCGAGCGAGCGTGTCTGTGGCTCTTTATATATATATATATATATATATATATATATATAAAATATTTTTATTCATTTTTCCAATACAAAGTTTATACAATTCATACATCTTATTTTTATCTCCATTCTCTTTTTGACTTCCCTCAACTTGATTGATACTCCTTCCCTTCTTAATTTCTTACACATTTCTAAAATCTTACTTCCATTGTTTTTATAAATTAGTTCTTATTTTTACTCACAATCTAACGTTTCTTCTCACAGAGCTTCATTAAAACTTACAAACGTTATTTGATTATCACTTAGTTTATGCATATATTCTATGAACTTTTCCCAATCTTCTGTGAATCTCTGATCTCGTTGATTTCGAATCCTTCCAGTCAATCTATCAAGTTCTGCATAGTCCATCATCTTCATTCTCCATTCTTCTAACGTAGGTAGCTCCTCTTGCTTCCATTTCTGGGCCATCAATATTCTTGCTGCGGTCACTGCATATAAAAATAACTTCCTTCCTTTCTTATTTATCTCATTCCCTGTAATACCAAGTAAAAACGCTTCTGGTTTCTTAACAAATGTGTATTTGAACATTTTCTTCAATTCATTATATATCATTTCCCAAAAGCTTCTAACTTTCTTACACTCCCACCACATATGATAGAATGTGCCTTCTTTTTCTTTACATTTCCAACATTTATTACATCTCTTGTACATCTTTGCTAACTTCACCGGTGTTACATACCATCGATACATCATTTTCATCACATTTTCTTTTATTGTTATACATGCAGTGAATCTTAAACCTTCTTTCCATAATTTCTCCCAATCCTCCATTTGTATATTATATCCAAAATCTTTGGCCCAGTCAATCATAACCGATTTTACCTCTTCATCCTTTGTATAGCATTCTAATAATATCTTATACATTTTAGCCAAAACTTTGAAATCACTGTTTATTATTTCTTTCTGAAATTTTGATTCTTTATCATCAAAGACTCTTAGTGTCAGATCTTTTTAAAACATTTCATTGATTTGAAAATAGTGCAGCCAATCATTAACATATTCCTTAACTACATTAAACGACTTCATCTTCCATTTACCTTCTGTTTTTATTATTAAATTCTGATATGTTGCCCATCCCCCTTTCATATTAATTTTTTTCATGCTCATCGCCTCTAATGGTGACAACCAATACGGAGTTTTTTGCTTCCAACAGGTTTTTATACCTTTCCCAAACTTCAATCAAAGACCTACTTATGGTGTGGTTTTCGAAACCTTTGTGTACTCGCTTTTTATCATACCATAAATATGCATGCCACCCAAATCTGTTATCAAAACCTTCTAAGTCTAACAAATCAGTATTTTCTAATTTCATCCATTCCTTCAGCCAACAAAGGCAAGATGCTTCATAATATAATTTCAAGTCTGTGGCTCTTGCTGGTTTTTCTTGTTTTCCTCCTCTAAAAACTAGGTGCGGCTTATGGTCGGGTGCGTCTTATAGAGCGAAAAATACAGTATGTTTATAAACCAAGTCTCCAAACTCTTATAATGGAAAAGTTTTTAAAGCCTTCATGAGCACCAGAGCTGTTTGGGCTAATGATGAAATCAGGTGAAATGTGGCACAAGCAAATTAGGAGTCAAATTTGGATCGTTGGTTGTTTTACACAGGACTGCTTAAGGCTAATGGGTATTGGGAGCTGGAAAGCAATGACGTCATGGACAATTGAGGCAGTAGATGTTGTAGCATAGTTTTTAGACTAGCAAAATTGGATCTTAGAGTTTCTTTTTTTTTTAATGATGTTTATTAAAATTTCAAAAAATACAAAGCTTACACAAAAACAAAACAAAAACAAAAAGTAAAAATAAAAATAAAAATACAAAAAATAAAAATAAAAATAAAAATATAAGAAAATAGAAGATACAGAAAAAAGAATAAAGAAAAGACAAAACAAATTCATTATTTTCAGATCCTTAACTGTCATTGCCTTCTTTCTTAGACCTCCTCCTCCTCCCTTCCTTTGTATTCTAGTTATTAATTATCCCAGCAAATCCTTTCCTTTCCATATTTCAAAAAAAATATAAAAAAATTCTATCATTACATTACCCTCGACTAATTTAATCCTATCTTTCTATAATAAAATAAACCTTAAAGTTTAAAATTTAAGTCTTAACTTTACCAGCTTCTTGTGTTCATAATGTTCTTTCATAATTCTTTATGCATCTTTACTAATGCCAGGTAATTTCTTCCAACATTTTTCTATCATTCATCAACTTTGTAAAACATTCTATTAATAAAGAAGAAGAAAAAGAAAAATATAAACAAGTCCAATCTTTATCCACCGTCCCTTCCTCCTGGTTCTGGGATTTGTCAGACCTTATTCCTCAATCTAACCCGGTGACCTTATGTCCGAGGCCCTCAGGTCACTTCCATGGCCCTTCCGCGGCTCTTCTTCATACGTGTAGATGTAATCTCTTGCTCGTGGTAACTCCAACTTAGTAATGTTTTTAGCCCTTCTCATCAGATCAGACCCTTTTCCGTATTCACCGCTGCATTCCATGTAGTATTTAAAAGCATGCTTCAAGGGCCCTCCAAAGTTGAGGGCCCCCACAGTCCCAAACATATCGCAGCCTATTACCATATTTAAAAAGTCCAGACATCCCAACATAGGGGGGTCAATCCAGCCCCCCATTTCCAAGCCACACCGAACTTTCCCTTTCCAAATCTGGTTTTTTCCAAGTTCCTTTGTCCAATCCGAAGGATCAAACTCCTGTTGGGTCTGTTCTGTCAAAACACACTCCTGATTTAATGCCACAAACCCCTGTTCTGTCAAAACGCACTCCTGGTTTGAGTCCTGGATAGGCTCCACATATATTCCCACAGTCTGGTCAAAACATTCCACTGCCTGTTTAAGATTTCTAGTCGAAATGGCCATCCGGTTCACCTTATCATGTAATTCTTCCAGTAGAGCATTTGTTTTGTAAAAAAGGCTCACCAAGACTTCTGAAAACATTATCTTGCACAGTCAAACACTTTCCCACGGTTATTTTGTAACAGCTGTCAAATCCTTGGAGTTAGTTACAGTTTCAAAAGCTCCCCCTAGGGGGAAGACTTATATTTATTTTTGCTACACAGTTTCCCCCCCCCTTTTTTTTTTCCAAAATACTTAAGATACTTTGTCCATATATATTCCTTTAAAATGCGAAAGGGAACAGTAAAGTCACAGAGATTCTCTTCTTTTAACTATCTGTCAAAAAAACCACACAATTATCTTGATAAACTCACGTCAGTCCTGACATCCCCACTCCAGGATCAGGACGGAAATAACTTCCTTTTACTGCTTCAAGTAGTCAAAAAAAAAAAAAATATTCCCAATTTAAAATGTTGAAATCCACTCTTTTAAAAGCGATTTTCTAAACTCTAGTGTAAATTGCCTTTGCTTTGTTCTATTTACAAAAGAACGGAAGGGTGACTTCCTGTTTAGCCCTTCCCGCTCCGTACCGAATTCAATAGATTTTTTTCTTTTCTTTTTTTTTTATAGTCCAATTCTGTCCTTTTCACGAATCTTTATTTGCTGTCCCATTTGTTCAAATTCTAAGTACTCACGGGTGTTTGTTTTAAAGTCCGAATTGTCCCAGGAAAAAAGGCAGCGCTCTCCGGCAACAGCTACGCGGCTTCACTCCACAAAAGAAGCAGACAACTCACAGCACAGCGCCACTTCCCCGCTCTGTTCCGGAGCCCGTTGCCGGGTTCCTTTGCAGATTGGGGGGGCGCAAACAGTGCCCGCCGAGTCCCAGGGTCACAGGCTTCACCCGCCTGTGGTTTAAGGGGTCCCCGCTGCGCCGAAGCGGTGTCAGACCCAATTTCTGTGGAGCAGGTTCCCTCCGGATTAGAGGGAATCCGCCATTACCGTTGGTGCCACCTCCGGAAGTGGATGGATCTTAGAGTTTCAGCCTACATATTACACAGATATGGTGAAAGTCTGAAGTAATGGAATTCCAAACAAATCAGTTCCAAATGCAAAAGGAATATTTCTGAATGCTCTCCTATATAAAAAGCACACTCCTCGTTGTAAGCTCAGTTTAGGTTTGGCTGTTTGAAACACTGCACCCATAATTATCATCCAAATATCAGAATCTAACAATAATGTCAATGTTTATCTAAAATGCAATGTATTTCAAGTAGAATTTTATCTGAAGATTGAACACTTTAAAAATATATATCAATGTATACAGAGACGAGTTCAATAATAGTACCAGAAATCAGAGGGTGGCCTTCTCCCTTATCTTGAAGACAATAAGTGAGACAACCTTTGGGAGTTTCTGCGTTTTAATATGGAGAAGAATCCATCAGGGGTAAAGTATGGTTAAATCCGGAGTACAGTAAGAGAGGATTTAAATAGGAAAGATAAAATATGCCCTTTGAAAAAACCCACTGATCTGATAAAGCTGAGCACTTTCAATATGGCAGACTTACATTTCTGAAGTTCCCTATTTTACTTTCCCTACTTTCTCCTGACTTTTCTGTAACATTGTTCAGCAGGGCAAAGAAACCTGAAATTTTTTCCCACCATGCTGGAAATAGCACATTTTTTCTTCATAGAGTAGATTGTGAATAGGTAAAAAGAGTGCCTTAGATAAAGAACAAAGGGCATTTCTTTTCATGTGCATCAACACATCAGATCTAAGCTTTTGATGTCACAAAGGGGGAAACAGTGGGAGTTTAATTGGAATCAATCTTGGGGTTAGCAGTTCAGATAGCCAAATCTCTTGAGGCAATTTCATGTAGAGAGTTGTTGGGGTCGCCAGGTTAGATTCTGATAGTATTGGACCAATGTGCATGAAAGTAAAAGACTGATGTCAAAGGAGTTTCTCCAGTATCATAGCATTAGTTGGAGAAAAAATCCATCCCAGAGACTTTTAATATACTAAGTTATCTTCACCCTTCTGATACAAATGAGCTGCTGGTTGAGTGGTGGATAAAAATATGATTGTATCCACAAGTCCTTTGTATAGACGGCATCACAAAATTAGGGTTACTATCTGGTATGTCTCAACCCAACAAAGGTCCATATAGTTAAAGCTATGGTTTTCCCAGTAGTGATGTATGGAAGTGAGAGCTGGACCATAAAGAAAGCTGATCGCCAAAGAATTGATGCTTTTGAATTATGGTGCTGGAGGAGACTCTTGAGAGTCCCATGGACTGCAAGAAGATCAAACCTATCCATTCTGAAGGAAATCAATCCTGAGTGCTCACTGGAAGGACAGATCCTGAAGCTGAGACTCCAATACTTTGGCCACCTCATGAGAAGAGAAGACTCCCTGGAAAAGACCCTGATGCTGGGAAAGATGGAGAGCCCAAGGAGAAGGGGACGACAGAGGACGAGATGGTTGGACAGTGTTCTCGAAGCTACCAGCATAAGTTTGACCAAACTGCGGGAGGCAGTGGAAGACAGGAGTGCCTGGCGTGCTCTGGTCCATGGGGTCACGAAGAGTCGGACGCGACTAAACGACTAAACAACAACAACATGTCTCAACCCAGACTGGCATGTCCATTTTGGATCGGGCTTAAAGTTAGTCAGTGAGTACAGTGGAAACTCGTGTTACGTTATCTTCACATGCATGGAAGCGGTCCTCCAGTTACAAAATTTTCAGGATATGGCCAGGCTTCTGGAAAGGATCCCGTTCATAACTGGAGGTACCACTGTACTATAAAACTGAATTAGCAATGTTCTTTTTCCTTCTCTGGAAGGAGTGAACATATTACCCACAGTACAATAACAGTTTTAAAAAATAATTTTCCCTAAGTGTCAGGACATAAATGGCCAACTGTTATGTTCCATGGTTTCCAC
Source organism: Podarcis pityusensis (assembly GCF_964106645.2). NCBI lineage: Eukaryota > Metazoa > Chordata > Lepidosauria > Squamata > Lacertidae > Podarcis > Podarcis pityusensis. The sequence goes on from NC_138030.1 coordinate 88,073,609, forward strand.
TTTACATTTTCAAAACTGTTAACCTATGAACTGTAGGAAATGACTGAAATGTCAGCATATATATATTTAAGAGGAGGGAGGCTTCATGCCTGCCTCTCCTTCACTTCTGGTTCTTTATACTCCTATTTATTTTGCTTCAGAAGGATTTTCCAAGTACATTTCCCAAGCACCTACGTGATAGTTAAGTAAATCAGTGTGTACTAGTCTAAGTACCGGGCTAGCAGAAGATAGTCTAAGGAACATTACTATATCCTGATTTAATGAGCACTCACACTTTATATGTGGGTGCCCTTTGAGGGATCGTGCATGGGGCTATAGTTCCCAGGGAACTTACTAGAAATAGGAGGCTGACTTGCTTCTCAGTGTTATTATTTGGAGGTTCATGCCCGGCCTCAGTAATCAAGTTTCTTGCTGGGAGGTGGGGCCAGCCCCATTTATAAATAGGGGGCAGAGCCAACAATAGCCAGGCAGTCGGCTCTGGATATTCACCCTCCCTTTGTTTAATGTTTCTTGTTTGCAGGTTAACTTTTTCTTCCTGTTTAGTGGGCACTGCTGCAGTCTTTGCCTGGTTGCTGTTGAAGGACCGAGAAGAAATTTTCCTGCATTGGCAGGTCTTGTCTTCCCTATAGCAATTCGTCACAGCTTTGGCGGTTATGGCCTTGGGTGGAATCCTTTAGTCTTTTCTTCCCTATATGGGAGGGGGGTGAAGTGGTGACTCACCCCCCTGTGGCGGCAATTCCAGGGTCCCCCTCTTAAAGGGGTTATATATATGGCTGTCACTGGCCATACACCGAAAGGTTGTCAGTGAACTACCCTGCGTGTGGGGATATGGGCTGGGCTGCCTGCTACACTTATGTCTCACAGAGCACCCCCATTTCCCATTTACCCTGATGAGCCCCAGTTCCCCCCAGCTAGGGGGCTGGGAGGGATACACGCCCAAGGCCTAAGCCAAGTTCTTCCTACATTCAGAAGTTTAAATAAAGTTGTGGTCTAATTTTAATTCCATAACACGTGTCAGAGTCTTTATTCCTTCCTTGTGATCCCTGGGGACTGGGGCTGTTGCGCCTGGTCACGCAATGTGATATAGACAGACTTTTATGGAAAATCTAATTCAATGATGGGGGACTTAGTGCCCTCTAGATATTGTTGGACTCCAGTTTCCTATCTTTGTTCACTGCCCCCCTACTCCACAGCCTTGGGAGATGCCACACCAACCGTCACAGCCTTCTGGAAGGCTGCACTGACCTGTGTAATGTTGGGGGACAATGTGCCGACCATTGCAGCCCAGGGGGAAGCTGACCAGCCTATGTAGTTTCAGGAGACACTGCTCTGACTGGCAGCCTCCTCCTCCTCCACCACTTTTGACACCACAGTTGTGCTTCCAGAAGCCATCTTCCAAAAGTGCTGCAATGGAAGGAGGAAGAAGTGTGGTGGCACATGGGTCAAGATAAGTTTTCCTTCCATTTTTTTTGTCCTGTACTCTGGTGTGAGCCAACTGACCTGCGCCACAGTGCAGAACCAAAAAAACCTGAGGGACTTTATGCTCTTAGCTCTGGCATGGCCAGAGCCCAGAAACCAAAATGGGACACCCTGGATTGGGATCAGAGGTTGGGGTGGCTTCTGTCAATCTGAGATGTCCCACTTAAAACAGGACATTTGGAGGGTATGTGTCAGGCGTCAGAGGGTCCAACCCCCACAGTGGGTTGCTAGGAACGGAAAAGACAAGGAAAGTTCTTATCAACTGCTTTTTATTCAATATTCAGAGAGAGGCTTAGAAATATTGGCATATTCCTCTTGGAATAATGGCATTGCTCCAACCCCCTTCTCTCCCACTTCCTCATATGTCAACAGCACTACGGTTGCCACTTAGAGCCATCTGTCTCCAAGTCCTTTGCTATCCTACTTTTAAGGCTCGCCAGGTTCTGGGAGATGGTGGTTCTGGAATGCTTTCTAGAGATAACGTGTCAGCCAGCTATTTCCCAACTTTCCCCCTCATCTTCCTCTGAGTTGTGACCTCCATCAAACCCCTGTTGTAATTCTGAACTGTCTTCTTCTTCTCTGGAAGGGTCAGGCTGAGGAGGTGGTCCCCACCTTTCCTCCTCTGCCCAGTCCCTGACATTATGATATGTGAATATATTGTCTAGGTCAATACAGATGAAAGACTGGGACAAAAATCTCTGCTATGTATTAGAAGAATAGGTAGTGAAAAGACAATGCAGATGGTGTCTGTATTTGTATAACTGGTTGTTTATAATTTGCAGACTGCTTTGAAGTACAGTGGTACCTCGTGTTAAGAACTTAATTTGTTCTAGAGGTCCGTGCTTAACCTGAAACTGTTCTTAACCTGAAGCACCACTTTAGCTAATAGGGCCTCCCGCTGCCGCTGCACCGCCACTGCACGATTTCTGTTCTCATCCTGAAGCAAATTTCTTAACCTGAGGTACTATTTCTGGGTTAGCGGAGTCTGTAACCCAAAGTGTTTGCAACCCGAAGCGTTTGTAACCCGAGGTACCACTGTATACTTTAGCATGCAGTGCTACCTCGGGTTACAAACTTAATTCATTTCAGAGGTCCATTCTTAACCCAATACCATTCTTAACCTGAGGTGCGCTTTTGCTAATCGGACCTCCTGCTGCCACTGCGCCGCTGGCGCGCGATTTCCGTTCTCATCCTGGGGCAAAGTTCTCAACCCGAGGTACTACTTCCGGGTTAGCGGAGTCTGTAACCCAAAGTGTTTGCAACCCGAAGCGTTTGTAACCCGAGGTACCACTGTAAAAGAATTCATATCATCATCATCATCATCATCATCATCATCACCATCACCATCACCATCATCATCATCATCACCATCATCATCATCAACATCAAGGAGACAGTTCCAAAGGGTAGATACTGTGGCAGAAAATATCCAGTTCATATTTTGTATGAAACAAACCTGCTGATGCAATTGTATCTACAGGAGGCCCTGCTCTGCAGACCATAGGTAAAGGTAAAGGGACCCCTGACCATTAGGTCCAGTCGTGGCCGACTCTGGGGTTGCGGCACTCATCTCGCTTTACTGGCCGAGGGAGCCGGTGTACAGCTTCTGGGTCATGTGGCTAGCATGTCTAAGCCGCTTCTGGCAAACCAGAGCAGCGCAGGGAAACGCCGTTTACCTTCCCGGCGGAAGGTACCTATTTATCTACTTGCACTTTGACATGCTTTTGAACTGCTAGGTTGGCAGGAGCTGGGACTGAGCAACGGGAGCTCACCCCATTGCGGGGATTCGAACCGCCGACCTTCTGATCGGCAAGCCCTAGGCTCTGTGGTTTAACCCACAGCGCCACCCACGTCCCTGCAGACCATGGTGAACAATAATTATGTGCTCTCTTCATCTATCCTTCCACATGGTGCAGCAGGCAGCAGATTCTTGTCCCTTATTGCATGGTATGACTGGTCCATGCATTCTGCAATGGATCCACACTTCTCTATGACTGCTAAAACAAAATGCACTTCACAATCAGCTGTAGAACAAATTCCCAAATGTATCACCAGCTTTTCAAGTCCTTAATCAAGCCATGAAAAACAAGCCCACGTGATGCAGGAACACTAAAGGACACATCTGTTAATGCTGTAACAAAAGGGGGGAGCTTTGTCTCAATCAAGGCTGAAGGCTAAAAGTGTGACTTGGCTTTTTCGCTTTGCTCCTCGTGCGAAGGAGTTCATGATGCCTGGACAAAGACATCAGGAGAAAGGTGCTAAAATTGAAGTATACTCCACAAACAAATGCTTCTTTTGGAAATGCAATTTCCTTTTTTTTTTTTAAGGTGTAGAAATTTAAGATGTAATAAAACATGAATACCAATTGGGAAGTATTAGTTGCTCCTAGCAACCCTGAAAATGTATGATGCCCCATTTTTCATCACTTCCCCGCTCCACGGTAACTGAATGGAAGGCGTAAAAGAGTAACGGATGCTTGTGGAAGCGACCTCAGAACCGACCTCTTTTTCCCCTTCTCAGTAACAATAAAGTATCATTAAAATTGCTGCTCTAGGTAAGATCCTATTATGCATTGCTTCTCAGAAACTCGCCCTTATGCCCCCTTTTGACATTATAAAGCTGTGTGTTTTAGCCTCGAGTGAGGCAAGCATAAGTTCTATTTCCCAGAGGAGAATTCTGTTTGCATTTTGAAAGCCTTGCATAACTATTACCAAATTAATAAAATATTTTAGCATAATTCAGCATTTAAAAATGTGGATAACCTTAAGGCAGTGTGGAAGCTATGGGAATTTTCCATGTAGGGAAAATACAAAGAGAGATTTGCACACCAAGCTATATTTGTAATTTGCTTTTCAGCTGCACAGAAGCAACTAGTCTTTTTCTGGTGGCTGCAGTTATTTCCCTCATGCCTTCATACCCTCTGCAATAAGGTTTACATCCTTATAGGACAGAATCTAGAAAAAACAAAATATTGTGGTGAACTTTATTAAACCCATGGGGTTTAGAATGTTGCCCGTCCAAAAGTGTACTGCAAGGTGCAAAGGTGCTTATGTCAGGCATAGGCAAACTCGGCCCTCCAGATGTTTTGGGACTACAACTCCCATCATACCTGACCACTGGTCCTGTTAGCTAGGGATGATGGGAGTTGTAGTCCCAAAACATCTGGAGGGCTGAGTTTGCCTATGCCTGGCTAATGCGATAGAATGCAATGCACTTTTTAAAAAGCATGTTTCTAGTTCTCATGCTTACAGTATTTCAATAGGGTTTATTTTTACAATGGTACTGCTCCTGATGCATGAGATGGGGCTCTAACAGAAGAGAGGACCCCCATGCTAAATTATTCACCACAAATAGTACTGCAGAATCATTTCCTTGACATCATGATACCCTTGTGCTGTACACTTCTCCACCTCTGCTTCACATCATTGGCTGATGCTGTATGGTTAAGTGAAACACTACATTATGAGGAAGAAATAAACATGAGGAGCATTTTCTGTATTCAGGTCACCTCAATTTTTGTGATGGCCTGGGATTCAGACTCGGATGCTGAACCTGAGGGATCCCAACCTGCACAGGAGTCCCCGCCTCCAGAACCAGCTGAGCCGGGGCTGGGGCTTGAGCCTGAAGGGTCCTCACCTGTGCTGGATCCTCAGGTGCAGGCACCAGCTGAGTATGCTCTGGCCCCTGAGGTGATGGAGGACCCATTGCCTGCAGGTGCTCCACTCTTTGTCCCGTCAGGGGAAGAGGAGGTTGCCTCTGGGTCTGGTAACCCTCCAGCCTCTCCTGAGCTGCAGAGGCTCAGGGCAGAGAGGCGAAGGGAACTAAGTTCCGGCAGGAGGAGTGCTCGCCTCCAGGCAAAGAGAGGCGAGTCACCTGTGGACCAGGGCCGCCCTATGCCTCAGGGCAGATAAAAACCAGTCAGCCCCAGTCCCAGGTTGCGGGAGCAACGCTGTTGCTAGCCTGTTCCTGGCTTCACCCTGTCCTGCTCTTGTGCCAGAGTTCCTGACCCCACCCAACTCCCCGCCTTGGACCCAGCTACAGCTTTGACGGGCAGCCTCCATACCACACCATTGACCTCGGACTGGACTCGGACCTCGCTCCTTGGTTAGCCCCCGGGACCAGCACAATTTTAAATACGGAATTCAAAATGTGGAGTCTGCACTCTCGGTAGCCATGATCCTCAATATCCCTGAACTTAGTTTCAGACTGGAGAAAAATCGACAAATTATCTTTTTATTACTGAAGTTTTTGCCGCCTTGGGCTCCTTTGGGAGGAAGGAAGGATACACACCGAATGCATAAAGTAAATAATAAATAAAACTAAACTGTGCAATACCTTCCAAACCTCAAAACGTTGCAGCTAGTGACCCTATAAATCAAACCTTGTGTTGTGAACTTTTTAAAAGATGGATCAATATACAGCTTTCCTGATACGTTTGTAAAAAAACCCAATATTTGGGACTTTATTTCCACACGTTAGTTCTTTGACATGATAAAGAGGGCAAAGAGCTGTTAATAAAGGTATTGTGAATTCAGGGTCTGTTATTCCTTTCCTGATTTGAATTGAAATATATATGCATCACTTCAAATAGGTGTAATTTTGAGTCCTTGGGATATTGCTTTATTGTGACTACATGAAAGACTGTTGGGAAAAAATCATTATTTTCCATCCCATGTTCTTCAGAGATTTTCCACCCAATGGTGCACTTCAGGTTATTGCATGTCTGCTTAGAGGCAATGCCTTTTGAAACAGTCACCTCTTAAAACTCAGTTAAATCATGATAGGAAGATTGGTTAAAAAAACAGACATGGTGAAAGATATCTGCCTGCCGGCACACAATGTTAGGTGTAGTCCTTAGGCATAAATAGCTAATGTTGCCCTCTATATTCTCAAAAACTTTATTCCCCAATGAAAGAGGCTTGCTTTTTTTTCTGCCTCATTCTCAAGAGACTTGAGAATTTCTTTAGAAATTTTGAGTTTTGAGGTGGCCGTGGGTGGTGCATGAATGTGTGTGGTTCCCCCCCCCCCCCAGTAAATATTTCTCCAGCATATATTTCTCCAATACAATATAACCTTTCTGGTTACTTGTTCTTCATGATTTGAAGAAGCCACATGATGTTTTCCTCTGGGCTTTATATGAAGCATGTGAACCCAGGAAGGCTACAGAATACAGACCACTATTGCTATTGTTTGTAAAATAAAAGAAAGGTTGCTCCAAAAATTTCCTCGACTACCACAAAAGTAAGGAAAAGCATGGGTAAAGTCCTGTACCACACCCATGAGGATTTCACATCCCCTTTCACAATTTTCTACTGCAATTTCTTTTCTCATTAATCAATGGAGAATGGTAAAAAACAAATTGCAGGAGAAATTTTCAGCACAGCATTTACTAACACAATTTTAAGATCCATAGTTTTCTATAAACACTTTGATTAGGGTAGCAAACACATCTAATCTTCCAGTCTAGACATTTTTATGGCATGCTTCCTTCTTTATTACAAAATTGATACCGTTTGTCATGATGTTTAGATCTGTGCTGAAGTGTGAAGTGAAATACACCTAGTTATGTGTTGGATTGTGGCCTCTACATAGGATTTGTCACATGTAGAGATGCAGGAGAATTTCATTTGGCTTACCTTTCTAAGTGACCGTAATTTCACCCAATTTGCAACTCTCCGACTAATATCCAAACCGGAATGTAATTATCCTTCCGCTTTTGCACTGAATTTTTCAATGTAGTTCTTGGCTGGAATAATGTACAGTGGTACCTCTGGTTACAAACGCTTCAGGTTACGAGCTCCATGAACCCAGAAGTAGCTGCTCCTGGTTGCGAACTTTGCCCCAGGATGTGAACAGAAATCGTGCTCCGGCGGTGTGGCAGCAGAGGGAGGCTCCATTAGCGAAAGCGTGCCTCAGATTAAGAGTGGTTTCATCTTAAGAACAGACATCTGGAATGAATTAAGCTTGTAACCAGAGGTACCACTGTACCAAAAAATGTCAGAGTGCATGCATATGAGTAAAATACTTATATAGTGGTACCTCGGGTTACATACGCTTCAGGTTACATACACTTCAGGTTACAGACTCTGCTAACGCAGAAATAGTGCTTCAGGTTAAGAACTTTGCTTCAGGATGAGAACAGAAATCGTGCTCCGGCGGTGCAGCAGCAGTGGGAGGCCCCGTTAGCTAAAATGGTGCTTCAGGTTAAGAACAGTTTCAGGTTAAGAACGGACCTCTGGAACGAATTAAGTACTTAACCCGAGGTACCACTGTAAATGCATACATTGAGATTACATATGCGTTTAAAAACAAGCAAACAAAAACATGTATTCTGTGAATAAAAACATAAATTTTCATTTGGATTTTTACAATGCTTATAGAATGCCCTGAATCCAGAAGAAATCAATCAGAAATAGTTTTGACTAATTCAGGAAGGCTTGGGAGGAAAGAAAAGGTTTCGACAAACATTACAGACTGAAGAATGTTGAGGATTGCATCATTTCTAAGGGAAAGGAATTTCAGAGAACTAGTGCCACCAGACTGCAAGCACATACTTCAGTCATAGCATGTCTTCCTGTAGCCTCGTGTGGCCCCATCAAAAAATTCTTCATCCATTGTGTCCCACCAATATTTCCCATAATGGTTACCATGGTTGGGTCCTCCACATCATACATGTCAAGCATGCAGTGCTGAACCTCTTTTTGAAACAGACTTCAAAGGGAATGCTTATTATTGTTGTGTTTAGGCTTTGCAAGGGTTTATTTGGCCATTGTGATTATTGATAGGCCATGTGAAGGTTTCTTTCATGTTCCAAGCTACCAAGGACATCAAATACTTCCACTTTTTGGAGGCTGGTACAGACAGTTTGAAGAGGGAGGAAGAAATGCGCTAATAAAGAGTTCAGTTTGAGAAATGAGATGCGGGGCAGTTGAAATGTGTCTAACATGGCAGTTTTCTTACATTTTGTTGCTGCTGCGGGAATGAGGTTGCTTTTTAATGAATTGGGCTCATAAAAAAGGGCTTCAGTACATTTAATCTTTATTCATTACCACCGTCTTTTGCTCCTGGAGGAGAGAAAGGAGGACTTGGCAATGGGAGACAACGGCTGCCTCACTTTTCTGAAAGTTTGCTTATCTTCAGTCATCCTCCCAGAATAATAATATTTATTTAGCATGTCATGGGCCATTGGTGGAAGCATAGATAAAAGAGAAGACAAACAAGTGGACAAAAAATTGCTTGAAGATCACCATTGTCACCCTTGTAAAATCGCTTTATGATCCTTGGATGGTTAAATTATTGTTATTATTTTATAAATAAGAGGTGCAATCTTTCTCAGTTCCTTGTTTATTATAGGCCAGAGATCTGCCTCATGAGTATTTGACACAGAACCCTTATGCCAGGAGCTGTTGGTGAGTTGTGGTGGTGGGTGTCCACCTGGCCTCCTGGCAAAGAGGTTGCTGCCATTTGCTGGGAGAGGGGAGGCGGCATCCAGGAAGTGACTAGCAGAATCAATCTGGCAATTCCGCAAATGATCATGTATAAGAAACGGAAGAAAGGGGAAAGCACGACGGAAGAGTATACATGAGTAGCCAACAGTTTCAGGCAGCCAAAGCTCAAAATTAGCTCAAGCTTGTAAGAGAGGTTGAAAACAATAATTAAACAATAATATTGACAAGCTGGAACATGTGCAGAGGAGGGTGACCAAGATGATCAAGGGTCTGGGAATCAAGCCAAATGAGGAATGGTTGAGGAAATTGGGTATGTTTAGGAGGAGACTTCAGATATCTAATGGGCTGTTACATGGAAGATGGAGCAAGCTTGTTTCCTCCGTCTCTGGAGGGTAGAATTTGAATCAATGGATTCAAGTTACAAGAAACGAAGTTCTGACTAAACATCAGGAATAACTTTCTGATGATAAGAACAGATTGACAGTGGAATGGACTCCTGTCAGGGACAGGCCTAGCAGAGAGGAATCTCCAAAGGAGTAGGAATTGGCTGCACCTGAGTCTCCAGCTCCAGAGGAGGAGGAATTGGTTGAACCTGAGTCTCCAAGAAGTAGGAGGCGGTACAAGCAATTAGAGCAGAGGTGGGCCAGCAGGAGGCAAGGGAGGAAGTGGTGTATATCTGGCCTTGGGAGGGGTCAGAAGCCAGTCGAGTCAACAGACTCCGACAGTGAAGAATGAGTTGTGGAGGCTTGGACTGCTGTAAGCCTGTTATTGAGAAATAAACCTCAGGCTGATCGCCGAAGAATTGATCCTTTTGAATTATGGTGCTGGAGGAGACTCTTGAGAGTCCCATGGACTGCAAGAAGATCAAACCTATCCATTCTGAAGGAAATCAGCCCTGAGTGCTCACTGGAAGGACAAATCCTGAAGCTGAGGCTCCAATACTTTGGCCACCTCATGAGAAGAGAAGACTCCCTGGAAAAGACCCTGATGTTGGGAAAGATGGAGGGCACAAGGAGAAGGGGACGACAGAGGACGAGATGGTTGGATGGTGTTCTTGAAGCTACCAGCATGAGTTTGACCAAACTGCGGGAGGCAGTGAAAGACAGAAGTGCCTGGCGTGCTCTGGTCCATGGGGTCACGAAGAGTCGGACACGACTAAACGACTAAACAACAACAACTTAAACTGCCAGCATTCTGTGTCTTGTGTGGGAGAAGCGCTAAACCTGACAACTCCCTTTGAAGGTGGTGGACCTTGGAGGTTTGAAGGTGGAGGTAGGATGGCTCTCTTTCATGGATGATTTAGTTAATATTACTGCATTGCAGGGGGTTGGATTAGATGGCCCTTGACCTTCCCAACAGCAATTCTGTGATCTGCACAGGACCACTACGGCTACCCCCTTACCTCACCCCTTCCATTCCTGGTAAACACTCACAACTCTGCTACTGGGAGGTTAGGTTTGTGGTGATACCTCTCCTCATTGACTGCTGCTGCCTTATGCATTTTGAGGTTTCCCAGTTTTTCAAATGTAATCAGTAATTCTCAAAGCTCTTTTATTATATTCTATAAAACTTTGTTCCTAACTTGCCTCTCTTCTTGATCCCAGCTATGTCTGCATCTAGAAATAGACTTTCTGGTCTTCCTGGTTGCAGAAATAATTTTCAGTGGCAAAAGATTTCTGATGTAATTTTCAATGCTGAACAAGTTGTCCACCTCTGCCCTCAAAGTTCAGATACAAACTGTGATTTGGCTTCCAATTTTGACCTCCTCCTGAGCAAAAGATATATATATATATATATATATATATATATATATATATATATGCATGCCATTTTTATGAAATCAAAGCAAAATATACAGTGGTTTGTTTTTTTTAAAAAAAAACTTCAGTGAGTTAGTGTCAACCTTAAGTGATCACTTTAAATAAGAGCATTTCAGCTATGTTTAAGACGCATAATGTAGCCCCACATTGTTTAATCTTTGTGCAGAAATAAAATCCATGATCCTCGTCCATCTCAATTATTTGTCTTTAAGTAATGGCCATAGTGGTTAAAGTTTACTAGGCCCATTTCATCATTTTATTGCTGATACTTTGCTTCCATCAACTTCCACAGCCAGGAAAGGGGTATTTCCTTTTTCATTTGCCTTTAAAGATTATTATATATGCTCAGCAGTAAATTTACATCTTCCTGCTCCTTTCCCCCTCTGTTCTACCTCTGAATCTGGTAATGATGGTGATGCACATGACAACTTTAACATAGCATTTGTTAATTTACCAGAGGGATTCCAAAGCTTAAAAAGCATTGCTAGATTTGCACAAGCAAAATTTCATTATTTTTTAATACTGTATGAAGTTCTTGTTATCCATTACTGGATATTGACCAACAGAGGGTCTACAAATTATAGATATTTCAGTGTGCATTTCCCATGCACACAGACTCAAAAGTAAACCCCATTACTTGTAAGAAAATACACACAGTGTCTGGCAGCATATTTGATTGCAATGTAGGTGTGCGCTTGATTAATCCTCTTGCCACAGCCTGAGGGTTATCAGCTTGTAGTGATTTGAAGATCGACTTTTTCATTGGTGACAGTGGTGTTACAGAACGCAGTTCCTGCTGAAATATAACAGGCACCATCTGTGATGGCATTCTACCTCCTTTGCAGTTGAACCTGTTTACTCCAGCAACCCCTTCATCTCTCGACTTGAGTCTCCCCCCTTTAGTTGCTGTATTGCTATAACAGAATTGTTTCTTTGCATGTTTTAATTATGGATGTTTGCATTCTAACCTTTTCTTGGGCTTGCTTTATAGTGTATTTTAATTATGGATACTGATGTTTGTATAATTGGTTTTTATATTTTGTAAATCGCTTTAGAGTGCTATTAAGTGGTATATACAGTACTTTTTTCTAAAAAAAAATGTTTAGGGATACTCAAAGTTTTGACTCAAGAAAATCACCATTTTATAGTTCAAATTGGGGGGGGAAAGATACAGTAAATGGACAAAAGTACAAAGATTCACAAAATGTTTAGGGGTATGCATACCCCAGCAACCCCCAGAAAAAAGCACTGAGTATATAAATGAGCAAATTACTTACTAGCAGCTGTTAATTTCTAAAATGAATGACTTAGAATATGGAGGGTTATTTTATTCTCTCTTAATATGTGATTTTTATGTTTCTGGCATAACATGCTGCCTGAATGGCTATACAACAAAAACTCTTCACTGCCTGTGAAAAGCTTGGTGCAATTTTCGCTCAACTTTCGTAATTTTTAATACAATTTCTTTTTTTCATTAATTGATAAAGAATGGTTGGTGGGACAGGAATTTTGGGGAGCACTGCACCACATTATGACAAATGAGGTGGCAGAATTCTGGGCTCCACCCCTCAGACAGCTGGTGGAAGCCATGTTTTGTGAAACTTTCCTATGTCGTTGCTTTTAAACTCCCTTCAGAGAACAATATTTAGTGGACCCCTCCCCTGACACACCAGTTTGCTGTATGCAAGGGGCATTCAAAAATACAGTCCTCTTTCTTCAGACTGAAGTGGTGCAGCTGGGTCTGTCTGCTTCCACCTCATTCTTCATAAAACGTATTAGTTTTTTTACCTTGTGGCTGAGGATAAATTAGACATGAAGTCCAAAGTTCAATGGAGTTGAAACAAATGGGCTTGCTATAAAACACCATGACTTCCAAAGTGCTTTAGAGTATTCAGATCACTTTTAAAATATATAAACCTTATCTCAGCAAATCTTAAATCTCTAAGAGAGGTCAATATTATCGCCCTTGCAACTGAGAGGGCAATGTCTTTACTTCCTAGCAGGAATCTTCTTGTTCAGAATTCTTAGCTGACTGCCATGCCTTCCTCTAGGATAATATAAGGTGTAAGGAGGTCAAACAGGACATTCCACTTCCCATCATAGTCCCCATCCCCCCTTTCTTTCAACTAGCACTCGGCATGCTCAATTCTCTCTTTTTAATGCTTTATTAGTTTGGAAATGTGTAACAGAAATAATCAAAAGAGTTTAAAGACAAAATGAAAATAAGCAGTCATTCTTTCCTTAATTGATACTTGTTTTGTACATCATTTTATAGTTGAATTTAACATGACCACCAATGTTCCCATTATGTTCTTGCAATGGATTCCTTGAATACGCACTTTATTTTCTCCATGTTGTTCAACTTACTTTAATTTTTATAAGATTATCCAATTTACACAGAGAAACTCAATCGAAACCTACCAACGGATTGATATTTTGACAATGTTCTTTTACATAGACTCTGTATATATCCCACTCTGATAAATTTTTCATCTGTAATGTCCCGGAACCTTGCTGAAAGTCTCACTAGTTCAACATACTCTCTTAATTTATTTTGCCAGTCTGATTTAGATGGGATGGCCTCTCCCTTCCAACCTTTTGCGATTAAAATTCTGGCAGCGACTGTAGCATACATAAAGACTTTCCTGAAGTTTTTAAAATTTTGTTACCCATAATTCCAAGCAGGAAGGCTTCAGGCTTTTTTAGGGAAAGAGCATTTAAACATTTTTTTAAATGATATTTATTAAGAATTTTAGAATTACAGAAAAAACAAAAAAGAAAAAGAAAAAGAAAAAACAGAAAAAAACAAACCACAATCAAACAATACAGATTAATCAAAATCAAAATCAAAAAATAAAAACAAAGCACGTAACACAACACAATCAAAAGGCAAAAATAAGCCACAAACATTTAAAAACAAATCCAATATTCTCCAATCCTTAACTGTCATTACCTTATTTCTTTGACCTCCTCACTCCTTCCTTTTTTTGTATCCTAGTTATTAATTGTCACAGCAAATCCTTTCCATTTTTCATAATATTCTGTCATTACATTACCTTAATCTATTTTAACCTTATCTTACTATAGAAGACCCTAAAACTTGAAACTTAAATCTTATTTCATAACCACAACATATTCTTACATATTTCTTTTAACATTTTTGCTAAAGCCAAATAGTTTCATTCCAACATTTTTCTAATATTCATCAATTTTATAAAGCAGTCCTAATAAAAAAAAATTTCTTCCAATCTTCATCCAGCGTCTCTTCCTCCTGGTCCCGGGTTTTGTCAGTCCTTTCTATCCCATCAATCAAGCGCATTAACCTGGTAATCTTATGTCTGAGGCCCTTAAGTCTCTTCCATGTCCCTTCCGCGGCTCTTCTTCATATTTATACCTGTACTTTACTTTGTCTCCTGCTCCTTTCACTTGTGGGAACTCCAGCTTAACAGTGTTTTTGACCCTTCTCGACAAATCAGTCCCTTTTCCATATTCCACACAAAACCCCATGTGGTATTTAAGAACATGTTTCAAAGTCCCTCCAGAATTAAGAGCCCCCGCAACCCCAGACATCTCACGGCCCATTGCCAGACTTGAAAAGTCCAAACATCCTTGCCTAGGGGGGTCTATCCAACCCCCCATTTCCAAACCAAACCAAACTTTATCTTTCCAAATCTGGCTTTTTCTAAGTTCATTTGTCAAATCCAAAAACTCATGTTCCTGCTGGGCCACAACTCCCTCCATCTCTGGTGCCCGAGGTTCAGCAACATCCTCTTCCCTCATCTGATCTGTCAGAGCACACTCCTGATTTGATTCCTGGGTGGGCTCTATATAGTTTCCCACTACCTGTCCAAAGTTTCTGATTGCAGCAGTCATCAAGTCCGTCTTCTCATGTATCTGTTCCAATAGGGCACTTGTTTTACAGAAAGCACGCACCAGAGCCTCTGAATACATTGTTCTGCAAGGTCAGAAGCCTATTCCCACGATCGTAATCTTGTTGCAGCTGCAGAGCTCCCCGATTCAGATTTAATAACAGTTTCACAGGCTCCCTCTAGGGGAAAAGCTTCTATTTGTTCTTTCTTTTAAAGGCAGATCTAGCAACAAAGTTTCCTTTTTCAGATATTTTGTCAATATTTGTTCCTTTAAAATGCGAAAGAGAACAATGGAATCACTATGTTTCTCTTCTTTTAACTATCTGTCAAAGACGTTTGTCTCTGGTCAATGAGCTTCCCAATGAACGTCAGTCCTGACACCCGGCTCCCAGGATCAAGACGGTGGAAAATTACTTTACTTTACACTCTCTTCTGCAGGTTTAAACAGTCCGGAAAAAATCCCCCCTCTTCTCCTGCTTCCGAAGGGGGTTCAACAATTTTAAATGATGAAAATTAATCCTTCACAAGCGTTTTTCTGAACTCTAGTTTGCGATGTCTTTGCTTTAATCTATCTGCAAGAAACGGAAGGCTGACTTCCTGTTTAGACCTTCCCGTTTCAGTGCCAAATTAATATAAATTTCTTAGTCCAATTTTCTTTCTAATCGCAGGTCATTATTTAAAGTCCAATTGTCCAGAATTAAAGTACTCACGGGTAATTGTTTTAAAAGCCAAATTGTCCCAGGAAAAAGGCAGCGCTCTCCGGCAACGGCTGTGCGGCTTCGCTCCGCACAGCAGTTGACTCTCAGCACCGCGCCACTTCCCCCTCTTTGCTCCGGAGCCCAGAAGTGGGTTCCTTTACGGGTTGGGGGGGCGCTAAAGGTGCCCGTCGAGTCCCATGGTCACAGGCTTCATCCGCCTGTGATTTTTGAAAGGGTCCCCGCTTCGCCGTAGCGGGAAAGACCCGTTTTCCGTGGAGCTAATCCCTCTGGATCAGAGGGAATCCGCCATTACCGATGGCGCCACCCCGGAAGTCCCATTTAAACATTTTCTTAAGCTCAGTTATCACAGGGTGTTCTTGAGTTCGTTTTGTCCCCTTAAGGATTTCTTAAAAGTTTGTTCTTTGCAAACCTTGACGTTCCCCCAACCCTTGATGTTCCCTCCCTCTTATTTGTTTATAAATATTTAAAATATATATTTATATACCAGTGCTTCATTTTTTATTTTTTTTAAAAACTGTTTATAATAATATAATATAAATACATAAAACCAGTGCTTTTTCCTGGGTACACAGCACCAGCACCTTTTTTTCTAGAAGAAAAGCACTGCATAAAACTACTTAAAACCCACATTTTAAAAAGTTAAAAACAGACATCAAATAACCATCGTGGAAAGATGTGTTCTTAATTGCCTACATAGGCCTAGTGCAATAGCTATCATTATCCACTGACTTTCCAGTGTGTGGCTTTTGTTTATATAATGGCAGAAATTAATTCTTTTTTAATAAAAAAAATTTAAAAATCATGTCAGACTCTTAATAGGCATCTAGAAGTGATTCCTTGTCATCCACCCAAGCTCTCAAGTAAATGGGAATTGTGCGTATTGTTGCAAGTGGGAGATAATGTCCTTTATTGAACTGAATTTGGTAAATCGGGTCCTCCATCAAAGAGGGCACGTGTTGCGGTGGGAGCTGGCAACCTAACCCTGTGTTGTGGGTGGGAACGTTAGCCACAACACCCAATTGGTAGGTCCCTTGATGCAGGGTTCAATCAGGCCAATGGGATGCAGGCTAAATGGATCACCTATGCACCTATGGTTTGGTCAACCCTGTGAGGGGGTTGTGCCCGTACCTGAATCCAGGGGGGCATTTGGGTGGCGGACATAGCCTGCTCCCGGCTTTCCGCTTATCCAGGTGTTCACCCTAGGCTGACCTATGCTGGTGCCCTGGCTCAGCGCTACCTGCAACAGTGCAGGGAGCTAGTCGAACCAGAGCCTATGGACCACTCACTTGCTGTAATCAATAAAGTTGTGGCCTAAATTCTGCCAAAAACCAAACCAAAATTTGAGTCTTGTGTGAATTTATTTAAGGGGGAGGTTTAAAGGTCTCAACACACAACTGCCAGAACGATAAAGGAATTATTGCATTCATTCTCTTTCTCTCTTCCACACCACAGCACAACTTGGCTGCAGGAGTTGCTGGAAGGAGGCCATAGGAACCAACTCCTAGGGGCCAAGGGGTTTTTGGCCCTGCAAGGTAGCAGGCATGGATTTTACTCCTGAAGCCTTTCTCACAAATGAATATGCAACAAATGAGGGGAGGGTCCTACACAGTGGCGTAGCGTGGGGGGTGCAGGGGGGCCGGCCGCACCGGGTGCAACATCGGGGGGGGGGCGCTCGCACTCGCAGCTCTCTGCCCCTACCTGGCTCACTCAGGGTTAGGGGGCACAAATTACTTGCCTTGCCCCGGGTGCTGACAACCCACGCTACGCCACTGGTCCTACATTCCTCTCAAGCATGCTCCTTTTGGTACAGTGGTACCTCGGGTTAAGTACTTAATTCGTTCCGGAGGTCCGTTCTTAACCTGAAACTGTTCTTAACCTGAAGCACCACTTTAGCTAATGGGGCTGCCGCGCCGCCACCACACAATTTCTGTTCTCATCCTGAAGCAAAGTTGTTAACCCGAGGTACTATTTCTGGGTTAGTGGAGTCTGTAACCTGAAGCGTATGTAACCCGAGGTACCACTGTAATAAAATCTACCCCATCTTTCTGTTAGATGGAGGCAGTTCAGGGGTGTTTGTCAAGCAGCTGGTAGGCCTAGAAACATAGGTAGTTGGCTGCATTTAGCTAGATGGGTTACAAATTCCGCAGGCCTCTCCTCTATCCACAGTGATGATCTTGCGCATCATTCCCTATTCCGCATTTGAAAGTGCCTTGTGATTAGAGCTTCAAGCAAAGTACACTCCGTCCTTGAGTGGCCTCTTCTTCCCTCATGCAGTATGCTACTAGCCAAAAAGCTTTACAAAGCAAGCCACTAAAGACAGCTGGTCGGTAAAAAAGAGAGAGAGATTTACCAGCTGTGCTGCAAGTGCAAAGGGAATAAAAGAGCTGCCCAATGGAGATGTAATGGCTGTTCTCTTGAAGCTGCTTTAAACCAAGTTCTTTATTACTATTCTTCAATTAATTGGATTCAATGACTCTTAGGACATTAGGCAAAGGTACCTGGGAAAATGTCGTAGCACAGATATATGCTGAAGAAAACCATCACATGGGGATGTGGTGTTGCCAGTGAGCAGCAGTTCACCTCCAGTTTAAGTCTATGAATGGCTCAAAAATCTTCACAGTTAATTTGGAAATGCTATCCTGCTGGCCTAGCAAGTTAGGGAATAAAAACATTTGCAGTTTCTGCTGACATCTACTGTTAAAACAGAAAGAGGAGGGTCCCACCTTCTATGCTTTGGCCCGAAACTTCTTGAACTCGGTTTGCCAAATTGTCCCCTACTTCCTAATTCAGTGAGGGCAACACTGTAGCCCCCTTCAGGTGTTATTGTTCCTGTGTTGCTGAACGTGGAAACAGAGATGCCCTGCTCCAAGTGTCTCTACAACCTGTGTGACTCTCTGTCCTGGTAGACCCTCCATGCATACAGCTGTATATGATAAGGCTTCCACGCGACCTAGAACACCAACCACATAGAGTTCTGGACTGCATGGAACCCTTCATGTCTACAACTGTGTATGCTCTTCTCCTTGACATCTGATTGATAGGAGGGCGTTCCATATAACACTGCTCCTGAAAGACCTACATTGGCTCCCAGTATGTTTCCGAGCACAATTCAAAGTGTTGGTGCTGACCTTTGAAGCCCTAAATGGCCTCAGTCCTGTATACCTGAAGGAGTGTCTCCATCCCCATCATTCAGCCTGGACACTGAGGTCCAGCACCGAGGGCCTTCTGGCGGTTCCCTTGCTGTGAGAAGTGAGGTTACAGGGAACCAGGCAGAGGGCCTTCTTGGTAGTGGCTCCCGCCCTGTGGAACACCTTCACATCAGATGTCAAGGAAATAGACCACTATCTGACTTTTAGAAGTCATCTGAAGGCAGCCCTGTTTAGGGAAGTTTTTAATGTTTGATGTTTTATTGTGTTTTTAATATTCTGTTGCGAGCTGCCCAGAGTTGCTGGGGGAACCCAGCCAGATAGGTGGGGTATAAATATTATTATTATTATTATTATTATTATTATTATTATTATTACTATTGATCCACTGAGTGGTTATTATGGGGGTGCAGAAACAAGCAATTTGCCAGTACAAAATTCAGAGCAACTCCAAAAGTCCACAACAGATCTTAGCTGAGAAAATATTCCCCATAACTCTGCTGTTCCTTCAACTCCCATAGGCAAATCTTTCCCCAGGCAAATCTGGTCTCAGCTGCAAGCTTAGCAGGTGGATGTGACTCAAACTACATTTCTGGGCTTAGAAAAAAGGCTTTCTTGCTGCTGTGAATTTCTCATTAGTGTCCATTGTCCTTTCTAAAGAAGTCTAAAGAGAGGACCATATCTCCACTTTGTATATGACAGCATGGTTCCCAGCAGTAGTAATTCTCCTCTTATTTATTTCCAAGGAATACTAAACAGATATTTTGTTTCCATTGGCGGCTGTGCAGCAGCAAACATTAAGCGGCCCACACATATCTAACTAATGCAGTTAAAATATCCCAACCCACCATCCCTCCATTTTTTAAAGTATTTTGATTGCGCCATTGAAATGACAGCACTTTAAAATCATAATACTGAGCAGACTCCTCGAGAGAGAGAGAGAATCTGACATTAAAATGGAAGAGCAGCTTTCTGTGAGTCATTAACCAAGACAACTTTTGAAAACAAATTACAGCTGCATTAGAACACTGAGATATTCACTAATTAATTTTAGGAAAGATGGGTTAATATGAATCATAAGTGATCAGAGTTCCCAACTGTTGTCAAGCCTGCTCTACCTACTTTTTTGTGTGTGTATTGGGTCGGGGAATATACTTTGCATATTTTAAGGAGGCTAAAATTGAAAGCACATAAATATATTGTCTAGTCAGACCAAAGCAAGGTTCTGTAGTACTAACAAAGTACTGGTTGTGGATCCGGGCCCAGTGAACCCGTGGGTAGTGTAGCTCAGGCATGGTAAAATTGCAATGAACACAAGACAATTATTTCGGGATTAAAGCAGGCCATAACTTTAGATGTCAGCAGGTTTGGGCACAGGCAATGAGTGTGTATCCAGTATTAACCACCCCATTGCTGGTTGATTATTTGGCAGGCTTAACCAAGGCTAAGAATTGCCCTTTGATGTACATCAAATCAGGCTGAACCTCCAGGACCACCATTTTGGGAGTGCTATGGCCCATCAGCCCCTGTCTGGATAGAAGCACTTCCCCCTGGATCCCCATAATGGGATACTCTGATTTCTTGGACCAGGTGGGGGTGAGGCTCCTGAACCCCCTATGGCCACCATGAATAAGGTTCCAACCCAATTCCTTAAATGCCATTAAGTGTTGGAAATGTAAAGAGAAAGAAGTTTCTTTTATCATATGTGGTGGTCTTCTAGTAAGATTAAAACTTATTGGGAAATGATATATAATGAAATGAAAAGGATTTTTAAAATAACATTTGTAAAACAAACAAACCAGAAGCTTAACTTTTGGGAATTATAGGGATAGAACTACCTAAACTGTATGGAAACTTATTCATGTATGCTACTACAGTAGCAGGAATGTTACTTGCTCCCAAATGGAAAGAAGCTTATGGAATATGCAGAAATGGTGAAACTAACCGGAAGAATAAGAAATCAAGGTAACATTTTTTAAAAATAAAAGAATGGATATGGTTTATTGAATATTTACAGATAAATTGTAAACAGATAAAAACACTGGCAGGATTATTGTAATAACCTGCAGTTTCATAAGAGTATATCTTTAATGAAGATGAATAAATGAGCAAATTAAGTTAATTTGGATATGCAGAAGATATTAAAAATAAATTTAAGGAACCGCAGAAAGAGGGGGGAAGGAAGTCAAGTTTTGAAATGTCAAAATGATTGTAAAATTAGTGAAATTAGTGAAATGTATAAAATTACTGAAATGTATAAACTTGAAAAGTGTGTGTGTGTGTGTGTGTGTGTGTGTGTGTGTGTGTGTATGGCAATTCCCATAGATAGATCTTAGACAAGGCACACCCAGTTACCTGTAAGCAGATCAACACCAACTGAGGCCAGGTACAGGGCGTGGTTGGTCTACAATGCCAGGGAATGGACCAGAGGGAATAGGTTTTCCCTCTGGTCCATTCCCAGAGTCATCCCCCCCCCCCAAGCTCGCCGGCGATTGCAACAACCCAGCACAGCCAGTAGAGGAAGTACCATCCTCCCGTGTTGTGCACTGATGTTGGAAGTCCTGCCGTGGACACGCTGAACTACAACCACCACCACCCCCTCCATCAGCTGGTAAGCTGTCTCTTTTCAAAAAACTTCAGTATGGCAGCTGTATTGACCTTGGCTTCATACACACAATACCTTTGAAGCACATTCAAAGCATATTTTTTCCCCTCTGAGAATTCTGGGCACTGTAGGTTATTACTGTAGGTGGGGATGTGCTTCAAATACAGTGGTACCTCAGGTTACATATGCTTCAGGTTACAGACTCCGCTAACCCAGAAATAGTGCTTCAGGTTAAGAACTTTGCTTCAGGATGAGAACAGAAATCGTGCTCTGGCGGTGCGGCGGCAGCAAGAGGCCCCATTAGCTAAAGTGGTGCTTCAGGTTAAGAACAGTTTCAGGTTAAGAACGGACCTCCGGAATGAATTAAGTGCTTCACCTGAGGTACCACTGTATGCTTTAAAGGTGTGGTGTGAATGCTTGTAATCCCCACCAAAAGGTAATCAGGTAGAGAAGCTTTACTAAAAAAAGAAAGAAAGAAGAAGCAGAAGCAGAAGCAGAAGCAGAAGCAGAAGCAGAAGCAGAAGCAGAAGAAGAAGAAGAAGAAGAAGAAGAAGAAGAAGAAGAAGAAGAAGAAGAAGCAGAAGCAGCAGAAGAAGCAGAAGAAGCAGCAGAAGCAGATGCAGGAGAAGCAGGAGAAGAAGAAGAAGCAGCCTTAGACCACCAATTACCAGCATAGGCATTTCTTGAAATTTAGTACAATATTTTTAAAAATCACAATCATTTAAAAACAAACAAAAAAGCAACATTCCCACATTCCACTCTATCGGATTCAAATTGTAATACGATAAAATACACACCCACAAACCCACCACACAGCATCGAGCACAGCACATTGCAATAGCTGCAACAGACAGAAAAATCCTGAAATGATCCACTAAAACCCTTTTCATTCTTCAAATGGTCCATTGTGGTGATGGCGGGATTTGGAAACCACTGGTCAAAATTAAGGTGATGCAGCCGGTGGTCCCAGGCAGATAGAAACACCCCTTTTCCAATCTTTCTTTCTTCATATTTTCTTTTAAATATTCTGTGCGCATTCCCGCCCCCTTCAATAAATGATGACAAAAGATTCCCCCCCCCCCTTAATATGTCATGTCTAGTCTGCGGCTCCTTTGACAAGTGAAGCGTTAAACAACATCTAATTAAGCACCATGAACGATGGCCTAAATATGGAGAGAGACGGCATATAATTTTGCCTGCTGCGTCGATGACTCACTCTGCATTGAAAATTTCTTCTGGAACCTATTTTCTTGTAGTGTTTATGAAAAGCAAGAGGGCTTCTCTTAACCCTCCCTCCCCACTACTCCCCCACTCCCCTCTTTTTCTTTTCTTTTTTATGGTCCATTCTTCATTAGAAGTGCATAACCGCTAAAATGCTTAATATTTCCTGCTATGTGCCCCATCCTGCTTGCTGCTTACAAAAGTATTTTCGCTTGTTATTGACTTCCAATTTAATATTAATTTGCAGCACAAAGTGCTGATCAAAATCGTTATCAAGACACGCCTGTTGCTTTCCCTTTCCCGGTGCTGTTAACGGTGTTGCCATAGCAACCCAAGGCAGCGAGTTTAAGCAGAGTTGGAAAAGTCTAATAACCGTGTCCGTCTGTTGCAATGCATACTGCAAACTTATTGTGTGGGCAAGTCACTTATAGGTACCCATCCCTCAAATTGGTGACATATATCCTTGCATTCAGAACAGAGGGACAGAAAGCTGCCTTCTGCTAAGTCATTCCATTGGATGATCTAGCTCGGTCACACAGGTGTTTTTAGCAGCCCCACCTGAAGATGCCAGGCATTGAAATGGGACTTACTTCATGCAAAACAGTTGCTCTGCCACTGAGCTGTGACCCTTCCCTATGCCTCAATACCTTGTGTGGTGTAGTGGTTAAGAGTGGTAGACTTGTAATCTGGTGAACCGGGTGTGGCGTTTGCCTCCTAGGATGGGTCATAAGGAAAGGGTTAAAATAGGTGTGATGTGATTGGCCAGTGAGAATGCAAGGGGGGAATAAAAGTTAGAGTGGGAGGTTTTGAAAGTCAGTTGAGTTGAGAGTTGAGGTTTGGGAGTTGAAGAAGGAAGAGGGAGGTTTAGGTGTGGGTTGGTAGAGTTGTATTGTGAGAGAGTGAGAGGAATTTTTAGGTGGAGTCAGATAGATAGTTGGAATAATCAGTTTGGAGTTGTTAGGAATTTAGAATAAGAAACTGACAAGAGAAAAATTAACTGAAACCATAAGCTTGTTCCTGCATTTAAAAATAAACTTGATTATTTGTTTATGTTAACAACTGACTGGACTCCATGTGTCCCCGTGAGATACGGGGTGGTGGCAGCGGAAAAAGCAATCGCAGTGGCGGCACAGGGTCAATAGACCGTCAAACGTCTGGGGGCCCTGTGTGTGATCGCCATACCAGGTTCGTGTCTCCGCTCCTCCACATGCAGCTGCTGGGTGACCTTGGGCTAGTCATACTTCTTTGAAGTCTGTCAGCCCCACTCACCTCACAGAGTGTTTGTTGTTGGGGAGGAAGGGAAAGGAGATTGTTAGCCGCTTTGAGACTCCTTCGGATAGTGATCAAGCGGGATCCAAACTCCTCCTCCTCCTCTTCTTCTTCTTCTTGGAAAGTCTTGCTTCAAACACTCCTCTATCTGAAGTTCAACAAGCACTAGGCCAGGATTTTTCAAATTGGGTCTCCTGTTGTTTTTGGACCACAACTCCCATTATCCCAAGCTAGCAGGACCAGTGGTCAGGGATAATAGGAATTGCAGTCCAAAAACAGCTGGAGACCCAAGTTCGGGAAATAGACTGAGGGCCTTGTTAGTGGTTGCAGCCTCCCAGTGACACTTTCTAGCCACTGGCAGTTTGCTAGGCTCAAAGGCTTCAAAGAGGTGGCTAAGGTTTCGTTCTCACTGAGATGGTTAATTTGGTCTACTAGGCTGCACGATTGGGTGTAGCACTTCAGACCGTGTGTTGCATACTTCATGAATAAATGGCTGCCTTCGCAAAATGTTCCTCCCTGCAGAAGGAAACCTAGCATATCAAGGTGAAGGTTAAGCCAGAACTCTTTTCCCTGGCATGTTTGCTTTCTATATGTTGGGAGGTATAAAGGAGAATGCAATCATGCAAATATCCAGAAGTGGTACAGGTGTCAGCCGAATCTCAGTGAGACCCTGGCACAGGGATCGCCCAGTCATGAGGCAAGGTGGCCTCAGATGGCAGGACCTACAGTGGCAGCAGATCCCAATGTGGATTTTTATTCTTCCCTTGTACCTGATGTAGATCTTCACTCATCACTTCTTTGCTGTTTAGGTGGCAGGCAGCAAATTGTGGTTCCCCTCAGGTGCCAAAATGTCATGGGCCAGTGGTGCTGCCTAGGCCTTAGACCTGCATAACCTCCAACATTTCTCCGATGAAAATGGAGACATCCTCTCCAATACTTCTCCGATGAAAATAGGGATGTTCTTTTTTCATAAATAAATAAATAATTTAAATTACACACATTTACAAAGAATTTTCAAAGAATTTACAATCTCATACTACAAAAAGAAAATTAAAGAAAAAACAAGAAGAAAGAAAAGAAGAAAATGCAGAAAAAAGAAAGAAGAAAAAGCAGATTTACGTGCATAAAAAACTTAATCTTCCTAATTAATACGTAAATAAACACTTAAATAAAAAAGACTTCTGACAAAAAAACGACAACAGTATAAACAGTACAAAGAGAATGATTGGAATACTCATTTTGTCAGAAAATAGGGATGTTCTAAGGAAGATCAGGACATTCCAGGATCAAATCAGAAACCAAGATAGCTTCTGTAAATCTGGGACTGTCCCTTTAAAGTAGGGACACTTGGAGAGTTTGGACTTGAATGGTCAGAAAGGCTTTTTTCTGGGGTGGTGAAGCGGTAGGATAGGCTTTAAGGGAAGTAGAGTTCCTGAAATGTTATGCTATTTGTGATGGTTTGATGGTATTCAATTGCTTTTTTAGTTGGTTGCTATGGTCCTATAGTGACTCTGTTAGCTGTAACTTATAAGTGAGATATTCCTTTTTGAAACAAATACCCTGTGCATAATGCCGTTGCGGAATAATAGCAATCAGAAAACTTCATAGTACTCAGAGCCATTCACAAATGTTCTTTCAGTAATCCTTACAGCAGTCCTTCACTATAAAATATGGCACTTAAAAGAAGATCATCTGCCAGGCAGCAGTCTTGTTGATGAGACGGTTCGGATGGAATATGAGTTTGCTTGTGACCTCCCACAGGGCCTAGGGATAGGCAGGGTATTTCACTGACGACTAAAATGCAATGCAGTATGGTTTATCTTTCACTGGCTTTGGACTGAACTATATGTGCACACTTTTGAATTATGGTGCTGGAGGAGACTCTTGAGAGTCCCATGGACCGCAAGAAGAACAAACCTCTCCATTCTTAAGGAAATCAGCCCTGAGTGCTCACTGGAAGGACAGATCCTGAAGCTGAGGCTCCAATACTTTGGCCACCTCATGAGAAGAGAAGACTCCCTGGAAAAGACCCTGATGTTGGGAAAGATGGAGGGCACAAGGAGAAGGGGATGACAGAGGACGAGATGGTTGGACAGTGTTCTTGAAGCTACTAGCATGAGTTTGACCAAACTGCGGGAGGCAGTGGAAGACAGAAGTGCCTGGTGTGCTCTGGTCCAGGGGGTCACGAAGAGTCGGACACGACTAAACGACTAAACAACAACAATATGAGTGCGCATGGGCGCGCGCACACACACACACACACACACACACACACACAGAGAGAAATTACAAGGCTAAAATGGCAACATTCAGATTTTCCTTGTGTCCTGATATTGTTCCAACATGTTAGAAGCTCCTAACCAAAGCCTCTGCAAGCTGTTTATTGCACTTTATTGCACATTCATCCCAATTTGCTTGCAAAATGCTTATGTGGACCTTAGACTCTGTCCGGTTTTTATTGAGCATTCATTCTGATTTCTTTGTGGGGCAGTTATACAGTAATGAGCATTCGTCCTGATTCGCTTGCAGGGTGTTCATACATCTTCCTGTTACCCATTTCTTCATCAACAAGTGACAATCTATTTCTTTATCAGTTCCATAACCCCAATCTCCATGTGTATGTTTGCGTGTGTTTAATTACTTTTTTTGTACTAGGGAAACAGATTACTCCAATTGCACAAAGCTAAATTTCTGGCATGCACCTGAATTCCTCCTGTAAAACCATGCATCCCCAAACTCAGCCCTCCAGATGTTTTGGGACTACAATTCCCATCATCCCTGACCACTGGTCCTGTTAGCTAGGGATGATGGGAGTTGTAGTCCCAAAACATCTGGAGGGCTGAGTTTCGGGATGCCTGTGTAAAACAGTGACAACTGGGAGGCACCCTAAGATGCTCAGGAATAGAAAGTAGCATATGAAGAGGCAAGCAGAGAAGGCTCATTCAGGAATAGGTACATTACTCAGACAAATGAGAGTTTATTGAGAGGACATTCTTGTGAAGGACTAAGAGATGTAAAATACAGTTCTAAAATAATCATATTTATGAATGGTCTGAAGCCATTACTTGATTAGAATTACATCTTTGCTCTATTTTCGCCAGGTGTCAGAAAGAGATATGGGTCCGTGGACAGTTCTATTTAGGGGAACAAATATGCTTCTTCTTAGGGGAATTGTTAGTGACACTGAGCCAGCAATTCAAGAGGGATAGCTAATACAGAATAGTCTTTCGCAAGTCATGATTAACTAAAGGGGTTTCATTCTTTGTTCATTCTGACACAGCATTAACTGAAACCTTCATCTCTGAAAAACGGTCAGAGCAGACTTTTGTAACAGCCATTTTAGCTGAATTATTAAGGCTTAAAGCCTTTTCCATTATGTTATCCTAGTATGCAATGTATAGAACCTTATTCTATATCAAGATTGGTAATGCGTTCAGGCAAATCACTTTGACTTTCAATATATCCAAATAAGGTTTCCTTGGTGTGTGTTTTTTGACAAGTCAAAGACAGGGACTCAATGGAGCTGAAGGGGGTGAAATCTACATTTGAAATCAGTCCTGTCTATGGTGCAAGGATGAGCAAATCTGTCAATGGAAGTTTCTCATTTTTCTGATCTGAAATCCTAATGAAAATTCATCAGCATTGTACTGCAAAATTTGACCAATATGCAATCTTCTCTTATATGCACACTTTTTTGCAAAGCTATTTTCACCAATACAAAACATATGCGTACCACATTATTTGGATGGAGATCTGCATTTGTTAGTTCTGCTCTGAGACCTCCTCTGTTCCAGAAAAGTCAATTCTTCATAACTACCAAATTCCATCAGGTGTCATCCTTAACCTACCAGATATTGACTTGACCCCCTTAACATAGCATCCCATGTTTCTGAAAAACCTCCAGAAACCACAGAGGCCTATAATTCTCAGGCATAACAACATAGCATATTTCATCTCCAGAAATACAAGCCGTAACTTCCACCCATCACCTCAAGCTAATTCATGGATATATATATTTGTGGGTTGTTTTTTGTTTTGTTTTATTTTACACAAGACCTGAGCAGTACTGGTTGATATAAAGTTATTTCTTTCAATGCATTTGCACTCTGAAACATACTGTGGGTTATGCTTTTCAGAAGAGCGTTTTAAAATGTCAGACTTGTAGATACTTCACTAAAAAAGTATTTTTCAGAAAGTGAAATTAGCCACCCAAAATCGCTTCCAGAACAAGAAACAACTCAGGACTGCAATACCTCAAGGACCGTCTCCCCAAGTGAACTGACCCAGCAACCACCATCTGATACCCTTCTTCAAAAGGTCCAGAGGGTGGCAATATGAGGAAGGCTCACCTGGCCCCTTTGATACACATCTTTAGGTGCCAGGGGAAACATTATCCTTCTCCCAGGTGTAGGGGTCAGATGGGATTACCATGAGGAATTATAGAATATACATCAAGCCATCGTGTCCACGATGAAGACATTGTGTTGACTGGGTTTGATATATTGATGATAATTTCTGATTAAATCCCATAAGATTCTACATTCATGCCCTTTTGATGCCCTTTTGCCTCTGCTGCCCATTTCTCCTTGCTCTTCACTAATCACGTACACACTTAGGCAGGCAGGCGTCCTGTGTCCTCAAAGACTGGGCAGTTTCGTCTTTGTAGTTTTCTAATAGGTAATCTTAGGATGTTAATCTTAGGGCCAGGAAACAGATCTCACATGAAGGTGATACTGACTGCTGTCCTCCTGGCCATCCTCCTTATCATATGTGTATTGCTTGTTTATTACCTCCTGGGTTGCCAGATACTCTTCTTTGTAGTTCTGTTGGAATTCTGCCTGGGTCAGAGGAATGTGCCACATGCGTAGGCACCGGCAGATATTCCTGTCGACCTCCCCGCGTCTCCCAACCTCTGCTGATAAGCAGGCGAGGTCCGGCGATTCTTCTCAGATGTATGAGAGGAACACACCGTTCTTCCTCTCTCCCCTTTGGTGTCCCCAGGGAGGGGAAAGAAGCAGACAGAAAACTATTTACATCATTTATTTCTGCCTCTTACATCAGTACAGAGAATCATGTCTGCACTCAACAACAGCAAGGAGAAACTCCTCCCAAGTACATCCAGTACGGGTCATATGACACACACACACTGAGCTAACATCCGGTGCTCAGTACAGAATGGACTGCCCCTTTGTTCCCATGGCAACAGTCACAAACATCCTGTCTGGCTTTCCAGCCACAAGCAGCTGGCTGAGCTGCTAGAGCCTTTGCTTGCTGCAGCATTGGTGCTTTATGGTAACAGTTCTCAACTTATTTACCCCAGAAATATTTGTGCTTAATTAGTTTTAGTGGTTTAACTTTCTCCCCACGTGGGTTTGTGGAAATGCTCAGAAGAAATCTGATTGGTTCTTACGAACACTCTGTAAAAAGTTCTTTTGTGAATAAAAAATGGCCTGGGCCAGGGGGCTGCAGACACGGACAGGCACAGAGAGACACGATTATATGCACCCTTCCCAGAGTCTTGCTGGTTCAAGTCTCTGTGTGTATTCTTATTAATCAGGGTCCAATCCTTCCTTTACTTTGCAAATGCAACACCAGGTCTTTGGCTAATTAAACCATCTATGGCCTTTGAAACGGGGGGGAGAGGGTAATTGTTTTGTTTGTGATGTACGTGGTGTGTTTCTGTGGTTTTTATATTGTAAGATGAACCCTTTTTTCTTCCATCTTGAAGTGTAGAAGTGGCCAACATTTCAATTTACATTCCAGATTGTTAGACGTCATCATGCTTCTAGATCCTGAAAATAAATAAATACTGTAAGTGGAAATGTTAGGGTGATACACTCTGGCAAAAATTATGACACAGACCAACAGATTTGTTACTCTAATGACATGATCATCTTTCCCTCACTTGTTACTTTAATTAACTTTTTAATGGACTTTTAATAAAAGACCATTTGCAATTAAGGTGTATATTTGTTCTGGTATGAACTCATTATATACTGTCTTTCCTAATCAATGCTTGTGGTTATGAAATCCCGGCTAAAAATTTGATTATGCATAGAATTAAATAATAGTAATGGCATTGGAGATATTAGTAATGTCACGACATGGTTTCCTGGATCCAGTGCAGAACTAGTTATTGTCTATGTACTCAGATGTCTACATTTAAATGGGAGTCAGGGTCTCACTTGTCATTAACACAGATGTTCTTACAGTATGTCCAAGGCAGCTGATTCCTCTGTGTCCCTTCCACTCCCATAGACCTCACACCAATAGATTACTCTTTATCCATCCATGTTGCATTGTGATGTATGGGAACACATTCCACAACAGATAGCGGATCATCAGTTAGTTGGCTGTAGACAGAGTTAGACAAAATCATGGAGGATGATATGTGTGTGTCATTTTCTGTTAACCATAATAATTCCATGAAACCTCTGTGGTCATGTCCTGCTTCCAGGAGCCTTGTGGGCTTCCTGGAGGCATTTGGCTGGCTACTGTAAGAACTTGGGTGCTGGACAAAATTGGCCTTTGGTTTGATCCACAAGTTATCTATCTATCCATTCATCTATCCACTATGGTATTTGTATTCATTATGTCCAGCACCGAGGTCCTACTGGCAGTTCCCTCGCTGCGAGAAGCGAAGTTACAGGGAACCAGGCAGAGGGCCTTCCCGGTGGTGGCGCCCGCCCTGTAGAACGCCCTCCCATCAAATGTCAAAGAAATAAACAACTATCTCACGTTTAGAAGACATCTGAAGGCAGCACTGTTTGGGGATGTTTTTAATGACTGATGCTTTAATGTATTTTTAATCTTTTGTTGGAAGCAGCCCAGAGTGGCTGGGGAAACCCAGTCAGATGGGCAGGGTATAAATAATAAATTGTTGTTGTTGATGCTGCTGCTGCTGTTGCTGTTGTTATTATTATTTATATAAAGGATCTAAAAATATCTAAGATTTAAAGATGGAAGAACCTGGGAAAGAAAAGCATCTTCAAATGGCACTCAAAAGACTGCAATGTACGTAGCAGGCAAATTTTTATTATTACCGTATTCTGTCCTTTGGGGCAGGTAAGGGTATAACCCAATTTATTTTAATACCTTGAAATAGGCTGTACTGAGAGAAGACTGGGATCTGAATTAATATGCAACATAACATGCCAAATAACCATTTGTAAAATCTTAGTAAGGATGATGACCATGATGTAATGTCAATTTTGAGAGATGCTCTGCTCACCCAATTACTAATGATAACATTTGAAAGCACCGAGAGAAATATCACAATGGTTTCTCCTTTCACAAATTCAAACAGAATTGATTAGACACTGCTTCCCATTAGTTGATTATTAGAAAATAAGCTAAAGGTGCTTTGATTTTGTTCTCTGAATGTCAAGTAACCCAGAAGCTCATAGTCTTCAGTTTTCCTAGCTAATTGCCAATTCTCTTGCCAAAATGCCGTTTAATGTTTTAGACTGAAATTAACCATCCATACCTTGCAGAATGTGTATTTAAGAGAACTCTGGCTGATGCCTTGGAAATTTCGATTTGCAAAATTCTTGTAAACATGTAAAAATTAACTTGTACATCTGGTTTATGTAATTAACACTTTTTCTTCTTCAAGGAACTAAGATGAGACTCCAACATTCGAGAATGGCTGTAATCCAAATCTACTAATTTTCTTTTGTTTGTTTCTTCTTCTTTCTTTCTTTCTTTTTTTTTTGAGCCAAGCTGTGTCAAGAAGAAAGAAGATGAGAAAAGCAAGGATGCTGTATTTGTCCTTGCGCACATGCACATAAAATAGCCAGTATGTATTATAGCAAGAGATTTCTCAGGTGATCAGGCACTCCCATTTCAAAATTGGGAAAGGAGTATGACATGGCTATATATTGTCTCCCTGCTTATTTAACTTATATGCATAATTCATCATGCAAAAAGCTGGGCTGGATGAATCCCAAGCCGGAATTAAGATCGCCGGAAGAAATATCAACAACCTCAGATATGCAGATGACACAACCTTGATGGCAGAAAGTGATGAGGAATTAAAGAACCTTCTAATGAGGGTGAAAGAGGAGAGCGCAAAATATGGTCTGAAGCTCAACATCAAAAAATGAAGATCATGGCCACTGGTCCCATCACCTCCTGGTAAATAGAAGAGGAAGAAAGGAGGCAGTGAGAGATTTTACTTTCTTGGGCTCCATAATCACTGCAGATGGTGACAGCAGTCACAAAATTAAGACACCTGCTACGTGGGAGAAAAGCACTGACAAACCTAGACAAAGCAAAGATATCACCTTGCCAACAAAGGTCCGTATAGTTAAAGCTATGGTTTTCCCAGTAGTGATGTATGGAAGTGAGAGCTGGACCATAAAGAAGACTGATCGCCAAAGAATTGATGCTTTTGAATTATGGTGCTGGAGGAGACTCTTGAGAGTCCCATGGACTGCAAGAAGATCAAACCTATCCATTCTTAAAGAAATCAGCCCTGAGTGCTCACTGGAAGGACAGATCCTGAAGCTGAGGCTCCAATACTTTGGCCACCTCATGAGAAGAGAAGACTCCCTGGGAAAGACCCTGATGTTGGGAAAGATGGAGGGCACAAGGAGAAGGGGACGACAGAGGACGAGATGGTTGGATAGGGTTCTCGAAGCTACCAGCATGAGTTTGACCAAATTGCGGGAGGCAGTGGAAGACAGGGGTGCCTGGCGTGCTCTGGTCCATGGGGTCATGAAGAGTCGGACACGACTAAAGAACTAAACAACAACATTATAGCAAGAAGGATCTGGACGTCACTTAAGAAAACTGGATACACACTTGATGTCTAGGAAATCAAGAATCTACCCCGCAGAATGCTTTCCTATTACAGTCATACCTCGGGTTACAGATGCTTCAGGTTGCGGGTTTTTTGAGTTTAGACCCTCGAAACCCGGAAGTACCAGAAGGGGTTACTTCTGGGTTTTGGTGGTCGTGCATGCGCAGAAGCGCCGAATCGCATCCCGCGAGTGCGCCGATGCGGGTTGGGAAAACTGTGGGTTGTGAACGTGCATCCTGCATGGATCACGTTCACAACCCGAGCATCCACCGTAATTCGTAGAATAATTATTCACAAAAACTCATTTGGGAAAGAACTAATTAAACCTCTGCCTTGGAAGGCACTGTATCTCAACCAATTAACATTCCCATGGGGGGGGGGGAAGCCCTGGATTATTGCAGTTGTGCTGAAAGTAAATAAGTTGCAGGGATGCAGTCAGCAAAGAGGATCTACGGTTGGAATTAATTCTAAAGGTGTAACCATTTTGCAGTAGCACGGAAGCATTATTACAGAGAATGGGTTCTGGTGGCCCTCCAATTGTCTTTGAACACCAACTGCCGTCATTTCTAACCATTGCCTGTGCTGCTTGGGGCTGACGGGAGTCGTACAAAATCTGGAGGGCAGCCGGTTTTCCACTCCTGCATTATAAGGTGTTTTTTGTTC
Organism: Podarcis pityusensis; assembly: GCF_964106645.2. Taxonomy (NCBI): domain Eukaryota; kingdom Metazoa; phylum Chordata; class Lepidosauria; order Squamata; family Lacertidae; genus Podarcis; species Podarcis pityusensis. Next base: position 88,106,651 of record NC_138030.1, read on the forward strand.
ACAAATTTTATAGACAAAGCTTAAAGTATTAAAGATTCACTGCATTCTGCCACTATGTTTCTTGAGCAGCGAGTGGAATGTATCGGCAGTCTAAGTGAGCTTAATATCAGCAAAAGTAGCCAATCTGGAACAGCAGATGGAGAATTAACTGAGATTCGGTTATTTGTATTAAATGACTCCTAGGTGCTATTGCGTCTGGTACAATATTAAGAAAGAAGAGAAACTACCATATGTGATTGTGGAATTGGGGTTATCTCTAGCTGTTGAGAAATATACTTTGCCAGATTTTTTTCCCCCTGTGGCAAGATGTTAGTTACTTACTGCTTTCTCTTAATGAGGATATTTTTTTGCTTCCAACTTAACCAAAAGTGCCCTCCCCTTAAGCAGACATTTAAATAAAATAGCCTCATTTACCCAGAAACAATATGTTATTGAGAAGTGGAGTCTGAGCATAAAATTAACTGTCTGTGGACATTATAAACTAAGAAGGAAATTATATATTGAGGGCACATAGGTGGTGGATTCTGACTGAAACAATTAGGCATGAATGGAATACACACACACACACACACACACACACACACACACACTTAAATATTAAAGGTTACTTAAGAGATTTTGGAGATCAGTGCTTGTAATGAACTAGCTTGGTTTAACAAAGTTCACTGAATTAGTTCATAGCACTTTGAACCACACTTGAAAGTAGTTCTCATTTTTGCCAAGTGAACGGAATGCAGATTGAGTACAGTGCATTCAGTACTCAACAGTGTACAGTGCTTTTTTCTGGGGTGGGGGACAACGCAGAGGTACGCATACCCCTAAACATTTTGTGAATCTAACAGGAGAAGAAACTTTTAAAAATTAGTTTCTTCTCTAGCACGGTGAATCATCAGTTCCGTTGCAACCCCCGATGGCAGCCTCATTTCCTGTTACGGTGTTTCCTGAGTCTCAAACGGAAGTGAGTGTTTACTGTGTGAAGTAGGAGTTGAAATCTAGCACAGTGATCAGTCAGTTTTCGGGAAGATGTCTCGTCATCCCTATGTGAAGGGTATTCCGTTAAAGGAATCCAGGGACTCAACTTGGTTTGATCAACCCCTGTGAGGGAATTGTGCCCGGGCCTGAGTCCAGGGGAGCATCTGGGGAGTGAACAGAGTCTGTTCCCAGGCTTTTCACCTGCCTCAGGTGTTCACCCTTGGCTGACCTATGATAGAGCTCTGGATCAGGGCTACCTGCAAGGGTGTAGGGAGCTAGTCGAACCAGAGCCTATGCAACCACTCACTTTTCTGTAATCAATAAAGTTGTGGCCTAAATTCTGCCAAAAACCAAAACTACAATTTGAGTCAAATGTGTCTTTATTTAGGGGGGAGGTCTCTGGGTCTGAACACACAAAAACAAGAAGAACGAAAAATTAATAACCCCCTCCCCCCTCCTAGAAGGAGGGTATAAGATGTAAATCACCCCAAAGCCTGGTTAAAGAGGAACATTTTTGTCTGGTGCCTAACGAAGGTGTCAGCCGAATCTCCCTGGGGAGAGCATTCCAGGGCGGAAACTGAAATAATTCAAAGACATATCAAAAGTGATTTGCAGTGCAATCCTACTCCCACTTACCCATCAATAAGTACCACTGAGCTGAAAGGGACTTACTCCAAGCAGGCAAGTGTGTCTGGATTACAGCCTTAAAATGCAGTGAATTCTATGCACAGCTAGTAAAATCAGTGGGTGTCTCTATATCTAAGGCTGCTAATCTAACTCGTTTATCTGGGAGTAAGCCTCTGCAAATTCAAGAGAACCACGGAGACATAGCTTGCACAAATGCTACAGCGTACTTAGCACTGTAAGTCCATAGAACTGAATGTGATGTATTTCCACCTAATTCCCTCCGATTCTGGCAAGTGACTTTTGGTAACAAGCCAATGCTTTTGAGGTCAGAAGATAACATTTTGCTCCTATCACTGTTGTCATAATAGAGAACAGTTCACCCTAACTTAAGTTTAATAGCATTAGCACATTTTTTAAAAGATTTGTCCTCCATGGATAAGAAGTTTCTAATACATCAGGCTCAAATATAAGCGTCTTTTCTGTTTCCTGTTAATTTCCCTTGCCATTCCTGTTAATTTAGAAAGCCATTTGTCTTAGATAAGGATTTTATCCCACACAGGCCACTTTACATGGGTTTGATATTGCTGCAATCCTCATAATACTTAGTTTGTGAAATTACTGCCAGTCCATTGCTACAGGTTGACTTGGACTACTGGACCCTAGTAGAGAATGTAAGGTGACCTGGAGAGAGCAGAAAAATCTGGCATGTGCCCCTTAACCAGGTCTTTCATGGGAGATTTCAAACCTTTGATCTCCACATTTGCAGTCTAGAAATAGATAAATCATGTGAGGCTACTCCTCATTTATTTTATTTAGAGAAATAAGCATATGCTAGCTTTCTGTTCCCATAAGGCAGGAGTGGGGAACCTCTGGCCCTCCAGATGTTGTTAGATTCCAACTCCCTGTTGAAGTAAGCTAAGAAGCTCAAATAATATCTATGACTGACATCCTTCTTTGGAAATTAAACCAATGCCCAGACTTTACATTCAAAAGCTTTATTGCAGAAGCTTATAGATATTTGTAATTTTTACAGTTGCACGCTTCTCCAAGCATGGGCTTACAGTCTCTTCTTCTAATTTCCAAATAAATGTATTATCCTTTCTTTCCAGAGCTCAGCCTTCTGTATAGGCCATGCCTTGCAGCTTCTATGAGAGACTTTTGCCTTCTCCTATAGCTTTGCTCTTTTTCTTTCCAGCAGAGAAGAGGCACTCTAACACTCTATTCAACTCAGCAGTGTTCACAGTGGATTCTAAAGCGCAGTCATCTTGCCTCACATAAATTGGAGTCTCTCCTTCACTAGATACCTCCCATGTGACCAACATTAGCCAATCACATGAGAACTGCTAGAGAACTCTAGAATTCAGCTACCAACCAATCACATAGTAATGCATACAAACATTCACATTTTCAGTGAATTAAATTATGACACTTAATGCCCTCATCATTCCGAGCAAACATGACTAATAGTCAGGGATGGAGAGAGTTTCAGTCCAGAAACATCCTGGAGGGCCCTGCCCCAAAGGCCCCTAGGGATTAAAACACAGCCTCAATAGAATTTTAAAAATGAGAATAAAACCATGATAAAACAAAGTTTCCCCAAAAGCAGCTCTGTTAACATACAGGTAAAACTCATTAACTGTATTGTCTCCCTATGTTTAAGGCCTCAGTGATTGTCCAGTCAAACTTCTCCTGCGAGAGCATTCCATAGCTGTGGTGGTAACCAAGAAGCTTCTGTCCCCTGTCACCGCTAGCTTTGCACCCCTTAGTGGCAAAACACAGAGGACGACCTCCAGTGGTGAATATTGTTGACTTCACAGCCTTTCCTCAGGTAGAATAAATGGGAACCAGTGGTTTATCCCTGTTTTTGCAGACAGTCCTGTTTGAATGTTGTGGTGGATGCCTGGAAGCAGATATGGAGGCTTGAGCCTTTGCAAATGGTTCATTCAAACACAAAGAAAGCATTAAAAGTCTGCAAAAAGCCAACAAAATGAAATAATGCCCGTGAGCAACGCAAATGTGCAGGAGGACATTTCAGCTGCAGAAAGTACTACCACAGTGCAAGATCGCCACATATGTCCATTGATTTTTGTTGTGTCTCTGCTAAGTTGCCAGGCATCAGCTGACCGTCAGCTCCTTGCCATTCAACCCCATTATAATTGTGTGCCAATAAACAACATTTTATTCTGTCTTCCTGTTGGACTGCATAGACGCTTCACAAACAATGTGATAGAGTGACAAGAATATATAGGTTTAGACAGGTGAAGATCAGAGTAATGTTTATGAGGTATCCATGCTTTGATCCAGGCCAGGATTCAAGAAAGCGTGTTCTCCCTAAATGAGAGCACGTGTTGCGGTGGGGTCCGCTGAGTCACCCCTCTGTTGCTAGGTAGGGTAATAAAATATCACCCTGGCATTTAATTGGTTGGCTGTGTTGCTGGGGGAATTTACTTGTTGCAAATTTGGTGGGAGGGACCAAACTGTTTAAATTCTGAGCACGCAGCTTGGTGCTTTCTCTTTCGCTGCATGAGCCCACCTGCCCTGAGTTTGGAGGTTTTGCTTGACCTTGCTATGCCTGTCATGGAGCCATCTGCCGTTGGGGCAGGGGCCTGGTAAGAATTTTGTCCATCTGGCTGATTGGCTGGGCCATTTGGTTTTTGCCTACTGCGTAGCAAATCGTCACAACTTGTAAGGTTGGCAGTTAGGCATTGGTTATCAATTGGTTGGAGGAGGGGTAAGGATTGGATGGGCCTGCCCCTCCAATGCTGCTGCGGAAGGGAATTCCGTTAAAGGAATCCAGGGGCTTGCCACGGTTTCGTCCGAATCCCTGGAGAGGAGCTAGGGCCGGCAAGCCCCGGGAAGCATGCGGGTGAGTGCTGAGTGCCTGTGACTCTGCTCCATTGCTCCCCGATATTGTTTTCCCTTACTGGCATCCGATGGAGTTCGGATGTCAGTTCTGTCCCCAGGCGGGGGGGACAGATAGTCTTAACCAATGCCTAAGCAACCACTCAGAGATAAGTATTTTAATAAAGCTGTGGCCAAAATTATGCCAAAAACCTTAAACAAAAATTATGTGTGAGTTGTGAGTTATTTGAGGGGTGGCTTGGGGACCTCGACACGCAATGCTCTCGGTTATGCATAGATTTGTAAACCCCCAGGATTCACAGTAGGTAGATGGGAGAGGGGGGCTATTGTATGTATCTGTTAGCAAGGATAGAACCCTAAAACAAATCAGCTACCTTAGAAGTGTTGTCTGAGTCCAGTTTCTCACAATGGTTGGGGCCAGCTCTTGTCACAGTCTCTGGTCCTCTTAAATTATGACCTGAGGATGATGGCCTTTGCCCAGGCCACCTTAGAAGCCAGTGAGGCAGAGTATTTTGTTTTTAATGAAATAATTTTTATTTGATTTTACAAATATAAAATTACAACCATTCAAATGCTTATTCATATATAGAGATTACTCTGAGTCTCCAGACTTCCCCCACCCCCTTCATTGGTCCTATTGTCAGCATATTATTCTATAATCTATATTTATATCAACCCATATTGTCAGTGCCAGATTTACGTATAAGCTAAACAAGCTATAGCTTAGGGCCCCACTCTTGGAGGCCCCCCAAAAAAATTAAAGGGAAAAAAACTGGATGCACATTTCCAAGATATAAGATAAAAAACAAATAAAATAAAACCCACATATAGCAACAGTGTATTGTGTTGTGTAGGCTCCTATGATGTAAGTAATGGGCCCCACCTGCTAGCCTGCTCCCTAAAATTTCACTGGTTTGTTCATTTCTATGTTTAGGGTGCCTACATTCTGCATGGACTGGTTGCATGGCCACATGTACAAATGGCTTTAGTTACCTATTAGGTCCATAAATTACCATATAGCATATATTCAACACAAAAAACAGCAACAATTTGTTGTTGACAAAGGACAGCTGGACATATAAAGGGCCCCATTACCTTCAGTAGCTTAGGGCCTCATCAAACCTAAATCTGGCCCTGCATATTGTCCATAACATTTGTTACATTACAAGTGAGATTAAAATCCTGCCAATGTCTTCATCTGCTTGCAATGGTCTCTTAAATAGATTGTAAATTTCCCCCATTCTTTTTTAAAGTTTTTGTCCTCTTGGTTCCTGAGCTTTGCCATTTCTGTATAGTCCACCAGCTTAGCTTGCCATTCCTCCCTGGTAGGGACTCTTTCTTCTTTCTATTCCTGCGCCTTTCCATCCATGGGCAGAAGCCAGTGGGGCAGAGTAGAATGGGATAGCATTGCTCAACATTTGGCTTCCCAGTTCTTTTTTTCTTTTCTTTTTTGTTAAATCATTTTTATTAATTTTCCAATAAAAGACATCCAATTAACATATCAAATCATAATCCAATTAAAATAAAAAACTTAAATAAAAAATACCAAATTAACATGCAAATTATAATTATTAATTTTTCGGGACTTCCCATAGTTGGGCCTTGAAACATATCTCCAATTCTCAATCCTGCCTCTCCTCGTTGTTTCCATATTTTCCACATCTCGATTTTAACGCTTTAAAGTTCTCCATCTCTGGCTCTGTGATTTTCAATCATGTCAGACATCATATATCCTTTCATCCATCGAATACAGCTTTATTTGTATATATATCTTTTTTTCAACTGTCTTTTTGCCCATGCAGCTTCCTCTGATTCAGTGGCGTAGCTTGGGTTGTGAGCACCCGGGGCAAAGCAAGTAATTTGCGCCCCCTAACCCGTGGATTTTAGCACTGGAGCAGAGAGCTGCGAGTGCGAGCACGCGCCCCCCAGATGTTGCGCCCGTTGCGGCCGGCCCCCCCTGCACCCCCCACGCTACGCCACTGCTCTGATTCCATTCCAATCCGGGCTGTTATCCAAATCTGTTATCTGAAGTTTCTGAAGTTTAATGACGCAGCAACTCCCAAATTGTTAATCCTTCTAGTCCGGGCTGTTGTCCAAACCTTCCTTTTGACATTTAATAACACAGTACCTTCCACATTATGGCTTCCCAGTTCAGAGGGTGCTACTGGTAATTAAGAGGTGGAGTATTGATACAGTGGAGAGGTTGGTGCAGTGCAGGCACAGCAACAGAACTACCACTCTTCCTACCACTGTGCCAACCTCTCCTCCACCTAGCCCTTCTTCCTCTTGCTTTCCACCATATTGGAAAGGTATCTGATTTATACTGCTGGATAGCAACAACAACAACAACAACAACAACAACAACAACAACACTGATATGAAAGTGACTTTAAAAATGATTCCCATGCCCATAACAAGGGTAAGCAAAGTAGCAACAAAAACTTTTGCATTGTATGCAGTCCCACGCTATATAAGGAGACACAACAAAAAGCTCAGATACCACTCAAGGTGGGTCAATTTGATACAACCCACAGTTTCTTTCCCAAAGCATTGACAAAGTTGTGTTCAGTACAAGCAATAGTTTTATCAGTGCAGACATAAAGAGAACCCCAGTCCATTATCTCATTATTTTGTTTGTTCCCATAAAAGCATATTACCCATGAACTCATATGAGTAACTTGCATAAGCACACTTATCTTCAGAGCAGTATATTTTAGATAGGTACTGTTGAACTATGAAGTTGAGAGCTTCTCAGCCCTGTGCATTAAATTCAAGCCTGTTCTGCAATTAATTACTTCTTTTCTTTAAATAACAGATTTCAGGTGTCCCTGAAATGAAAATCATGCACTTGATGTGTAGAGCCACTCAGGAAGTGATGTACTGATTTGATGTATTCAAAGGGAAAACATGCATTACTTTTTGTTACTTTTTGTTAAGCAACTCTTAGCATTTTTTCATTATATCAGTGGTTTTCAAGCTTTCATTCCGTAAAAAAACCTGTTCCGCATTTATGTCTGCTGCGGAATCTTATTTTATCTTCCAGAGAATGCCCGACTGCTTGGGGGTGGGATTCTAGGCCTGTTTGAGGATGCACACAAGAGGTGTTCACAAGTGTCTCTTCCATGTGTCCTGCCACAGTGCCAAGGAGACGCTGCCTGCCAGCTGTGTCCTCCAGCAGCTGTGCTAATCCCAAAACCATGCCCTGAGAGCCAGGCATTGAGTGAAAATGTCAGTATGGAGTATTTACATGTAGACAGGTATTTGTGTGTTCAGACCCAGAGACCTCCTCCCCTAAATAAAGACACATTTGACTCAAATTTTAGTTTTGGTTTCTGGCAGAATTTAGGCCACAACTTTATTGATTACAGAAAAGTGAGTGGTTGCATAGGCTCTGGTTCGACTAGCTCCCTACACCCTCGGAGGTAGCGCTGACCCAGAGCTCTATCATAGGTCAGCCAAGGGTGAACACCTGAGGCAGGTGAAAAGCCTGGGAACAGACTCTGTTCACTCCCCAGATGCTCCCCTGGACTCAGGCCCGGGCACAATCCCCTCACGGGGGTTGACCAAACCAAGTTGAGTCCCCGGATTCCTTTAACAGAATACCCTTCACATAGGGATGGCGAGACCGTTCTCCCATCCCTATCACATGAACCAGTGCCTATCCACAACCTTACAAGTTGTGGCAAACTGCTATGCGGCAGGCAAAACCCAAATGGAAATTCCTGCCATGTCCCTGTCCCAATGACAGATGACACACGACGGCATAGCAAGGTCAATCGCAAAAATACCCTAAATATAGGGAGAGTTGGGCAGGTGTTCCGATGCACGAACCGAAAGAGGAAGCTCTGGGATACGTGCCTGGGTTTATATAGGTCCCTCAATCCATTTAAACTGCACCCATTGGCCAGATTACACTCAGAAACGAGGGACCTACCAACTGGGCATTGTAGCTATCCAAAAGACCCACCCACAACCAGGAGGTCAGTCTCCAGGTCTCACTGCAACACGTGCCCTCTTTTAGGGAGGACACGTTATATGCATACCCCAAAACACACCAAGCATTGGTCTGTAGCTTTACAGTGTGGGAGACGATTGGGACATCTGTGTATCAGATTTTGCCAAAGCCTGAGGGACTTTAGCATTGGACAAGTGGGACACAGACAGCCACAAATAGCTACAGGTTTGGTTGTATTTCCTGAGCAATCCATAACTCTCTGGGGGCAGGGCATAAGGCAGGAAGGAAAGGGAAGCATTGGGTACCGAAATGTCACAGAAAGTCTGACTTGAGGGAGAAGTTAGAGCCTGCTTCCTGACTCTCTTTCCTTTCCATCACAATGATGCTGACAGTGATTTTTAATGTCTTAAATTGTACTTAAAAGCCGAGCATTACATTTCTGAGCATCAGGAGTCAATGCAGAACAATCTGTGTCGCTGCAGTAGTAGCAATGAGATTATCATAATGATTGCAAACCTAAAGGAAAACATACTAATGCCTTTTAAAAAAAAAAAATGCTGTAGAAAATGCATATTGATTTACTGCTTTGTTTGAAAGAACGCCCTGTGTAATATTTTGCTCTCCCTCGGCCATGAACTTCTGACATGGTTGTGGATCAGCTGTTCCAAACACAGAAATAATTCCTTTCTCGTTTCATCACCCAGACAGGTTCTGGAAGTGACCAGAATATATTTGCTGCCTTTGATGCTGACTAAGTAAAATACATATATTTAAATCTGCAGCATGGCAAAATTATTTTGCTTCTCTGCAGGCGGCGCAAACCTTCTAATATATGCCCACAGTTAAATTAATTTTGTCATCTTTTGGCACCTCGGGAATTGGCGTAGAAGAGTGGGCTGCATGACGGCAAGGAAATACAAAGAGTTTTTTTTAAAAAAAATTGACATTTTATGGAAAGATTTTATACATTAACAAACAAACCAAACTTTCTCCCACCCTCCGTCCCCTCATATATGTTGTTAAGGTGGCATCATATCTTTAAAATCTCAAAATCTCAATTACATTGTAGGTTATTGCTTTATTTATTTCATGTCTCTCCCACTTTTCCTTCAGGGAGTTTGTTACTGTTCTTTTCATCTTAGATGTGCAGGGGGTTTCTGTAGTTGGGTGTTCAAAGCACAGCTGTGTAAAGAAGCATAAGAAAAGAAATCTTAGTCAAATAGTTACACGTGCAATACAGCTTAGTCTGACATAAACAACTGCATCAACAGCTCTTTTCTAATGTTATAAAATGGAAATAAGTTATGCTTGCTTATCGTCAAACCATTTTCCTGTCTTTTCTCTCTTCTCTTAACCAAGAGGAGGGAAAGTGACAGCTTATAGTTGCTCTGCTGAACGTTTGTCTTTCTGACAAACAAAAACTTCTGATAGGTGCACTTAATTTTCTTTTTTAAAAAAGTAGTATTTTATCAGGAGCTGAGCCAGAAAAACAAAAAAAACAACAACCCTTTCCCAACCATTTATTGAGGGAGCGTGAAAAAAAGGTACCACCATCCATTTTGATGTCTCAAGTTTTCATGTTTTAAGCATGCCTGAAGGTACAAGCATAGATACAAGCCAAGGGACATTTTTAAACAACAACAACAACAACAACTTATTTATACCCTGTCCATCTGGTTGGGTTTCCCCAGCCACTCTGGGCAGCTCCCAACCGAATATTAAAAACACAATACAGCTGAGGACTCTAAATCATGGCTCTTTCCTTCTGTGGTGGCAAGCCTTTACTGCCTCCTATATTCATTCCCACCTCTGTTCTAGGAACAGGGAACCTCTGGTCCTTAAGAAGAAGAAGAAGAGTTTGGATTTGATATCCCGCCTTTCACTCCCCTTCAGGAGTCTCAAAGCTGCTAACATTCTCCTTTCCCTTCCTCCCCCACAACAAACACTCTGTGAGGTGAGTGGGGCTGAGAGACTTCAGAGAAGTGTGACTAGTCCAAGGTCACCCAGCAGCTGCATGTGGAGGAGCGGAGACGCGAGCCTGGTTCACCAGATAACGAGACTACTGCTCTTAACCACTACACCACACTGGCTTAAGGTGTTGTTGGACTCCCATCTTTCAACCCCAGAAGCTGTCACGACCAATGGTCAGGATAAAGGGAACTGCAGTCCAAGCCCCAAGCATTTCTGCACTATACCTTACCTCCTTCCATTCCTATACGAAGACCTATTCCACCACCATCCAATTTTTTAAAAACATCCAATTGAAATCAATTACAAGCTTGAATCATGGAAGCATGCTAAATGAATTAAGCTGCAATACAAGTCCTACTGAATTCAACAAGATCTGTGGGAGTGTGTGGATGTGATAAAGTAAAGGTAAAGGGACCCCTGACTGTTAGGTCCAGTCATCAACGACTCTGGGGTTGTGGTGCTCATCTCGCTTTACTGGCTGTGGGAGCCGGCGTACAGCTTCCGGGTCATGTGGCCAGCATGACTAAGCCGCTTCTGGTGAACCAGAGCAGCGCATGGAAACACCGTTTACCTTCCTGCCGGAGCAGTACCTTTTTATCTACTTGCACTTCATGCTTTTGAACTGCTAGGTTAGCAGGAGCTGGGACCGAGCAACGGGAGTTCACCCCATCGCAGGGATTCGAACTGCCGACCTTCTGATCGGCAAGCCTTAGGCTCAGTGGTTTAACCCACAGTGCCACCCGCGTCCCTATATGGATGTGATACATGGCTGCTAAATGTAGCCCTTTTTGGGATACAAATTTAGGTTTCATTGGCAGAGATGGCAACTAAAGAATGCAAGCTCTTCTGTAACCAGGGAAGAAGTGTTACTGTAGAAGTCTGATTTTTCATAATACAGTGTGGCAGAGTATTTCAATACTAGTCACGGCTGAAATTGTCTGGATGATCTCCCACTAATAATTGTAAGCATCCTAGCCAAAAACACAGCTGGTAGATATCTTCCTGACATATACTGTGCAGTTTTGTAGCTTGATTTCATTGTGGTTTTGGGGTGGACAGAGATAGCTGCTTGATGAACAGATCGATAGCACTGGGTGAAAAATAGGCATATCACTTTGAATTTCAGCAGATAGATACAATGGAATCCCTAAGCTTCCTGAGGTGATCTTGAGCTCTAATATTATATGATAGAGGCAAAGAAAAATACCAGAATTTGAGGTCACCCAAAGAAGCTGGGTAGCAGTGGGTTTGGGACTGACAAAAGATCATACTATTTCACTCAGTGTGCAAGTTGTTTATGGAGTACAGTAAGAGACACACTCACAATAGAGGTGTCCATTAGCTTAAGAATTATAGAGAGGATGGTAAAGGGGCCTTGAATGAAACTTCCTTCTCTGATTTTAGCCAAATGAGAGTGACTGGGGAAACCCAGCGAGATGGGTGGGGTTAGAGTAATAAAATTATTAAAATTAGTATTATTAAATCATGTCCCCTGTAGCCTTCCAAAAACAAGGCCCTCTCCAGCCTAGTGTTTTTGTGGCTAGTTTCTGCAAGATCTAAGAATAAGAATAAGAATAAGTTATTTATGTTAGAATTCCTGCTCTGTGATTGCAGTCCTAGGATTGTTGTCTTGCACATGATGTTTTGACTCCACAGAGTGGGAAGTGACGGAGACAGGATGTTTGTGTTACTGTGTTCCGTGAAGTGGGACTATTATCCTTTGTTCTTTTTCTCTTCGCTGTCTGATGTTAGAGAGACAGGGAGCCATGTTGCAGTGCTCCGTGTGTGTTTATATGTAAATAAAGTAGATTAGTCAAAATGCTGAGTTGCTGAGGTCTGTCAAGCATGATGCGCAAACTCTGCGGATCCCTAAGTGTGCAGGTGTTGGTTGGCATCGGTCGCTGTGATGTTTGGGCTCCCGAACTATCGACCAGGAGGGAGAGAACATGCCAGTCGGGCATGTGTCTCTGCCAGGGTCCTACTCGAGTGTAGACTGAACTCCTGACAATTTATACCCCACCCATCTGGTTGGTTTTCCCCAGACACTCATTGACAAAATAATAGTACATTAGTGGTGGGTTTATACTGGACCTAATGGTCAGGGGTACCTTTACTTTACCTTTATATTGGATTGTACAAACATCAGTCCACTTCACTGTTTGTTTGTGGTGCTTCCCCAATGCTATTGCATTATTATTGTCTGTAGGGGCACTCTTGCACTATAGTGCAACAAAACCCATACAAAAAACAAAAACAAAAAACCACCCCAGAACTTGATACCAAAAGTTTCAAGAGTACAAAATAAAGTTAGTTGGCTTGAGAAAAGTAGTCACTCCCTCCTATTGAGGTTCAGAGTTTTAAGCCAACTGCAAGAACCACTGAAACAATTTCCTAGACAGGGGTTTTCACTGGGGCTGAATGGAATTGTTGCAGTGTTCAATATTAAGTATATGAAAAACCACCCTTTATCAAATCGACCAAACTTTCTGGCAAATGACCAGTGCTTCTTTTGAAATTTTGATATTACTTTTGAAAATGGTTGTTCTTTATAGAAATAGTTACAAGCTCCCTCCATAGTTTCTTTTTTCTTTCTTTCGGCACTTCAATTCCCATGGTGCTTGAGGTTTATCTATCAACAGCATTGTAGTATCTCATGCTAACATGAGAGAGCTCTCTAAAAATGTTTTCTCCTTAAAGATGTGCAAAAGTACTGACTTTATTACCTACTTTGTTGCTTGATTTTCATCTTTGGCAACAACAAACATGAAAATGGATGAGTAGTTTTGACTCAGTTGTACTCCTAGTATTTAACAAATATCTTTGCCTGCCTTACATTCTTCAGTTAGTAGCTTTCCTTCCTCTCTCTCTCTCTCTCTCTCTCTCTCTCTCTCTCTCTCTCAAAAATAAAATAAAATAAAATCCTAGCAATTATTTTTCATGACAGAGAATCCTCCATTGTCTTCTAAGCTAGCTACTGAGGGTTAGCTGTGTGGCTTCAAGGTCCTGCTTTTCTGAGAGAGAGACTTCTGCACTTTTTTCCCTAAATGTCAGTGAAGACAAACCTAGCAGGACAATTAAACAACAACAGTATGGGTATCGAAAGTCATGACAGAACTTGCTATTGAAAGTAAAAACCATACTTTGGGTTGGGTCTCTCTTTTTTTAAGGAAAATATCCAGCTAAAGAAAAAAATATCCAGAAAAAGTGATGACGAAAAGGCTTTTGTTCTTTTTTGAAGAATATGGAACCTGCAACACAGAACAGGGAGCAAAATAATGAGAGGCTTGTAGTTATATCAAATAATATGGAGTCTTTCTTTCACATGCTGGGAAGTGCTGCTGGGTCAGAAACATAGTGAACAAACATTTTGTCTCATCTTGTAATCTTCTTGGAAAGCTTGCCTTCCACTTTCTTAAGGATTGTCAGGGAGATGTAGCTCAGTTTTGAGGCCAATCAGAGAAACCCTTTCAGAAAGTTTTTGACAATGGCCCAGCAGGGAGAAGCTTGCTGGTCCAGTTTTAATGGTTTCCATCTATGTGGCAAGCAGGAAGCACCGTTTACTTTGAGAAACAGAAGATCGCGAAAGATTGAGGTGAGGGGTAATTATGCCCAGAATTTCCAAGAACTAGTGAAAGGAGTGACAGTGGAGAAATGTCCGAATAAAAACTTATCTAGGGCAAACCTATGCACATGCAACAGCTGGGACTCCATGCATACAGCTCCAGCTAGATCCTGTTCAGAGTCTGTGCCACATGTTGAGTGGGAAAGGGAGAACATATATGCTGAGGACAATGTGCTGGTGACTATTCTCTTTGCATCTGCAGGTGTGGCAGTGGATGGGCTAAACAGGTGTCTGGGCTCATTAATGGACTGGATGAAAGACAATAAACTGAACCTTAACCCAGACAAGACTGAGACACCGTTACAGGATGGTTCCCAAGACCAGCTGAATGGGATGTAGCCTGCTCTGGATGGGGTTACACTTCATATGAAGGAACAGATACCAAGCTTAGGGGTACGTCTTGATCCATTACTGTCAACTGAGGCTCAAATGGCCTTGGTGGCATGGAGTACCTTCTATCAGCTCCTAATGGTGGCCCAGATGTAACCCAGTCTCGACAGGGACAGTGTATTTTGTTTTTGTTTATGCTCTGATATCCTCTAGGCTGGGGGCGCCAGATGTAGGGGACGCAAGGGGCTTCAGCCCCCTCAATATTTTGAGGCAGGGGACTTAGCCCCCCCCTATATTGAGGGGGCCACCATCCCCTGCCACCCCCAAGTGTGCTGGGTGGGGACGAGAGGCTTGGAGAGTGATTTTTACCTTCTGCGCTGCTTACCCCAATTTTCAGAGTTTCCCAGTGGTTGTCCAAGCGTCCTGGCAAGTGGGGCCCAAAGGGGAGCAGGGGTTGTCGCAAGGGTGATATCATGCACGTGCGACAGCTGCCCCAATGCTCTAGGCTAAACTATTGCAGTGAATCACAAATTGGGCTGCCTTTGGCAACTGCAAGTTTTGCAAACTTCAGTTGCATAGCTGTCAAACTTTCCCTTTTTTGCGGGAAATTCTCTTATTCCAGCGCCGTTTCCCGCGGCTTCCCGCTGCTATCCGGATTGTTAGATATCCCGTAGACTGTCCCCGGGATGGGTGAGGCTGCTGATCCCTTATTTTCGAGGCTGCTGATCCCTTATTTTCAAATCTGAAAGTTGACAGCTATGTTCAGTTGCCATATTAGTGGGGCAGGACAGTCTGAACAAATAACACCCATTCTGGCAAGACTGCACTGGCATAAATTAGGGTCTGAGGTGAATTCATAGTACTGGTTATGCCTTGTAAAGCCCTGTCTGGCTCAGTACCCCAGTACCTCAAGTACCACAGGGATGTAGGTGGTGCTGTGGTCTAAACCACCGAGTCTCTTGGACTTGCCAAGGGTTGGCGGTTCAAATCCCCGCAACGGGGTGAGCTCCTATTGCTCTTTTCCCAGCTCCTGCCAATCTAGCAGTTCAAAAGCACACCAGTGCAAGTAGATAAATAGGTACCGCTGTGGCGGGAAGGTAAACAGTGTTTCCATGCACTCTGGCACTCATCACGGTGTCCCGTTGCTCCAGAAGTGGTATAGTCATGCTGGCCACATGACCCGGAAAGCTGTCTGTGGACAAACGCCGGCTCCCTCGGCCTGAAAGCGAGATGAGAGCTGCAACCCCATAGTCACCTTTGACTGGACTTAACCGCCCAGAGGTCCTTTGCCTTTTTACCTCAAGGACCTCATGAACTAACATTGAGCAGTTGATTGATCACAACTGAAGGCCTGTTTTCATGTGCTCTCTCCAAGGGCTGTTTGGCAGGTGGCAACATGAGAAGGGGGCTTTTCAGTCGTGCCATTATTGGATACACTCTTCCAGAAGCATCACTTGTGAGGGTGATTGCAGGGGGCAACATCAGGTGTGACATCATGTGTGTGACATCAGGACATCAGGAGGGTGGAGCCAAACATGGTGGTCGCACTACTCCAATGACCAGTGGCTCCTCCTCAGCCTCCTCTATTCCCTCTACATGTGGGCAACCCCCCCCCAAAAAAAAAAGATACTTGAAGGAGCCCAAAACACCTTGGGCCCCAGGAGCTGGTACCCCTGCTCTCCCCAGGGAAGCATTGCATCATCATCATTTTATTTGTACCGCCTTTCCACAGATAAAAACAATGCTCAAGGTGGCTTACAACAAGACAAGATTTACATAATTACAAAAGTCATAAACAATAAAGAAACCACATCAAAAATATACACATCCAAGTGGAAAACAATTTCCACATAAATCAAAATCTAAAACTGAGAATACAGCATTGATATCACAGTTTCAAATGGCATAGGTAGAAAAATAACAGCATTTTTAAATATATATTTTTTTAAAGGAGCCCTCTCTGCGCAGCAGCAGCAGCGGCAGCAGTTCTTTATGGAGCCTGTCAGGCCCCACCCTAGGCCAGGTGGTGAGTGACAGGACTGGGGCCCTCAGATGCTGAGCAGCGGAGTCCTCCTGATACCATCTTCTGGTACCATCTTCATCTATTTATAGAGTTCAGACAATGCTTCTCTTCTTTCATGGGTTTTTTGGCTCTTAATTTGAAGTGGGGAGGACATTGTGGCAGTGGTGTTCTTTTTAGTGTGGCAGGATCTGTAAAGCCTGTCTGTGATCTGTAATGTTGTGTTATTGGAGGTTCTTAATTGGTTTTAATGTAAGTTGATTTGGGTCACCCTGTGAGAAATGTGATGAAGAAATAAGATAAAGGACAACCACCACCTTCAGAAACTTCCATGCTACTTGCTTCCCCAGCCACACCCTCCTCTCCCCCGGCCATACTCCTTGCCAGCCTTACTTCATACACATCCAGCTGTCTGGTTTTACCTAGCTGGAATGTGTTCTTCAACTCCAACGGTCTCTCTTCCTCCTAGAGTTGAGGATAGACAAGGGTCTGTGAGAGTGTGTTTTTATATTGTGCTCTTATCTTATGAACCATCCTGAGACCTGCAGGTATAGGGCGGTATAATAATAATAATAATAATAATAATAATAATAATAATAATAGAATCTAGCCTGCTGTACAAATGTAAGAATGACATTCATTTCTGTACCCGCTATTGCCTCTGCCCCACCCACCCCAGAAAGTGCCCCAGAAAGGAATATGTCTCTGGGGCTGAAATAATAAATAATAATAATAATAATAATAATAATAATAATACGTTAATTAAATAAATAATTAAATCTGTATACCACCCTATACCCCAAAGGTCTCAGGGCGGTTCGCAAAAGGTTCCCCATCCCTGAAATCATGCTTATAACATTTTAAAAACATTATTTGCCCTTTTAAACAGATCGTTTCTGCTGGGTTTTAAATGCTGCTGTACTGCTTGTGGTGGCTTTTAGACAGGAAATTGAACCGATTACTTTTAATGTTTTAATTAATGTTTTATTTTGTTTCGTGCTTTAATTGATTGAACTGTACGTGAACTGCCTAGAGGAGTTTTGTTGATTGGGCAGTCGACCAATCTTCCAAATAAATCAATAAATATCGTAGCCTATCAGATTTGGCGGTATGGCACCACTGAGGAAAAACGGTGGCCGTGGAGTATGTGGGCAATGTAAATATACAAGGGGGTGATGATAAAATTGTCAAAGAAGAAGAAGAAGAAGTTGTTTTTCAGCCATCTTGGAAAGTGAGCAGTTTCAGATCATCCCTCCTCAAGACAAACACTAACGTACAGGAAAACTTAGGAGAGCAAACATGGAATTAATTGATTATGATTTCAACAAACTTACGCAGCAAGGAAGCTACACGGTGGACATGAGCATAGAATTACATTCTCAGATGACTTTATGAAAAAGAGAAATAAAATGCTTTAAACTTAGACCAGAAATTATTCCATGGGGGGAAGGCAAATGTGAATGAGCTGAAATGACAGAAATGAGAACTTCTGCAATTATTCATATCCTTTCAATATCCAGATAGGGAAATTTACAATAACCATTTAAATTATGCTGCCGATTGCCTCCAGCACTTAACCAAAGCTCTCACATTATGTATGTTTGCAAAAGAAGCGTAAAGGGAGGAAAATACATTATATTGTTAATAACTACCAAGTCTATAGGCATAATCAATGGAGGGAAAGGGGAGCTTTTTCTTGTACGTTTCGCATTTTCCTCCCATGGGGCATTTGTTGTTTTGCAAATCTCCATGCTATGTCTACAGTGGAGCAGAAATTCCATGAATCTGTTTGCCATTTCTAAAACGCAGCATCCTCTCTCAGCTTTCTTGTGGACCCTGGTTTGTTTTTCTCCTAGGAGACGTGTAATGTCAACACATAATTGCATTCCGGCTATACCTGCATGCTCTCCAATTTGCAATCCTGATGTCCATGACTGGAGTACTACTTACACGAATAGCACAATAGTTTAATGTGTCCCGCCATGGCACAGATTGGGTTGCATAAATGTCAGCAAAACATGATGGCAGGAACAGGCAAGTGGGGAAAGCAAATCTGCCCGGGGGGTGAAAGAAAAAGCCAAGACAACAGCAGGTATGCACGTGTAAAAAAGCCTGCCTCTCATTTCTCTCTTACAAGGATTTAAACCTGGTCTTCCAAGTCTGCTCCACCATTGTGTAAAACTGCTGGAGAATTCCAACAATAACAGACACTGAATCAAAAACTGCCTGTGCCGATCACACACAGGGCCCCCAGACGTTTGACGGTCTATTGACCCTATTGAACCGCCACTGCAATTGCTTTTTCCCCTGCCTCCACCCCGTATCTCACAGGGACACACGGAGTCCAGTCAGTTGTTAACATGAACAAATAATCAAGTTTATTTTTATTTTATTTTATTTTTTAAAAATAATATTTATTAATAGTTTCAGAATTACAGAAAAAAAGAAAGAAAAAAAGAAACAACACTACAATACATAAAAAAGAAGAAAAAAAAGCAAAACATAAAAACCAATACAACAATACAACAAAAAGATGAAAAAAAAAGATTTTAAAAAAAGACACAAATCCCATATTACATATCTTTAACTTCCATTTGCTTGTTTCATTGACCTCCTCACACCTCCCTTTTTGTATTCTAGTTTAATTAGTTATTTCAGCAAATTCTTTCCATCTTTTTCATTTTTTATTAAATAATTATATTAAGACTTTAACCTATTAATTAACTCAACAAATCCTTTCCATCTTTTCCCCATAATCTGTTATTCAAATTGCCTTAATTTATTTAACCTTATCTTACCGTAAAATACCTTAGAGCTTAAAACTTAATACTCAATTATACATAACTCCTGATATCATTTCTACTAGAGCCATATAGTTTCATTCCAACATTTTCCCTAATATTCATTAATTTTAGGCTAATTCCTTAAATAAAAATTTTTCTTTATAAATTTTCTTCCAATCTTCATCCAATGTCTCTTCTTCCTGGTCTCGGGTCATGTCAGTCTTTACTGTCCATTCCATCTAGTCCATCAACCTGGTAATCTTATGTCCGAGGCCCTTAAGTCTCTTCCATGTACCTTCTGCAGATCTTCTTCTTGTTGTTTATACCTAATCAAGTTTATTTTTAAATGCAGGAACAAGCTTATGGTTTCAGTTAATTTTTCTCTTGTCAGTTTCTTATTCTTAGTTCCTAACAACTCCAAACTGATTATTCCAACTATCTATCTGACTCCACCTAACAATTCCTCTCACTCTCTCACAATACAACTCTACCAACCCACACCTAAACCTCTCTCTTCCTTCTTCAACTCCCAAACCTCAACTCTCAACTCAACTGACTTTCAAAACCTCCCACTCTAACTTTTATTTCCCCCCTTGCATTCTCACTGGCCAATCACATCACACCTATTTTAACCCTTTCCTTATGACCCATCCTAGGAGGCAAACGCCACACTGCCAATGAATGAATGAATGAATGAATCTTTATTTGCGTCAGCCATTGGCTGTAGCAATAAAACAACAGTACGATATACAAAGAATAGAAATAAAAAGTCAATTATATAAAATATGTTTTAGGGTTTTGAATCAATCGTCAAATAGTGGATCTTATTCCGATTGCTGCAGCTCAAAACCTTGCAACCTTTGCTGTCACCTGCTCATCTTGATCTGCCAAGAGAAAGGACACTGGGGCAGTGGTTGGGCGACCCGGAATGGACAATAAAAGAGGGGTGATAATCTCATTCCTCAAGTCTTTATAAAGAGTGCGAGCCAGAAGGGCTTGCGCCACCGATTCGGTACTGCCATCTCCACAGGGGCATAAGCATTTTTTGTGGGGGATCTGTTGGAATCGTCCCTCAAGTTCAGCCAAGGGGAATACGTACAATCTTGCGGGAGTAAGAGCACGTCTATATTTCAGAATTGCTAGGTTATGCAGATAGGGTGCCAGAGAGTCGAAATGGGAAGGTGGAAAATAGTCATACCATGGGCAAAATGTCCTTATTGTGGCCAAGTTGTTCTGACGCTCGATATCATCTAGGCGCTGACAAATTAGACTGTTTGCTTTACTAAAACCCAAAGTGAGTAGATGTTGTGGTGATAAACCACAAGAGTGAAGTTTTTGAATCAGAAATTGCCAATGTTTGCTTTCCCACATCCAGAATGATCGGAATTCGCGTTTTCTGTTGATCTCAATCTACAAATGAGACATAATTTATTATGTCCCCACCCCCATTTGCATTGTGTTTCCCTTGCATTGAAATGAATAGCGTTGAATGATGTAATGGACAACATCATTAGTAACGTAAATAATGCAAGTTACACAATTTCACCACAGCGAACAGGGAGACAAATAATGTACCTTTTGAACTGCAGTGGGATAGAATATTGCATGCAATCAATTCAGGGAAGAATGGGGAAAAAAATGTCTTCCTACCTCTCTAGACCTGCAGAAACTAAAAAAATACCCAGATTAATTCACTTAAAATTTACCGTATTATTGGTTTAGGCTGAATTTGTTCCACTTCCCATAAATGTAAAAAGAAGGCATGATAAAGTTTTGTTACATTTTTGCTAAGAGGGTCAAACAAAGGATGTTTATCTGCAGAGCTTAAAACTCACACGGCCATATAATGCAATAGAAAAGGTCTGAGTAAAAATACTGCAGAAGTAGGAGTGAGAAGTCAATTTATGAAACTATGCAACCGTTTGATAATGGAGATTATTGTGAAAATGTTTGAAAAATTTAATAAAAAGGTAAATTACAAAAAAAACCTCACACGTCCAGCATCAGATAAATATAACATACTTTTGTGTAGAACTCTCGTGAGAAAAACAGTTGCCAAAGAAGAACCTAGAGCACTGTGGGAAAGTTCTAAAACCTTTTCAATCTTGGCCAGAACCACAAACAGGTACATTGGAAGACAACCATTTTATGATAAAATTCAATTTTATTAAGGGGGCAGAGAATGCTGCTTTTTTTTGAAGAGTACATTCTCCCACTCCTAATGTTCAACTTCTCTCATATATTATTTTTTAAAAATCTTGTGTAAATTTGACACAATCCTATTTCATTTGAATTTCATCTTCCTTATATTACTGGATAAATTATTGTGCTAAAACCCACCAGATAAATATCAATAACATCTAAGTACTTAAAAACCTGATTTAATTTTGTGCCAAGAAGCTGATGCAATATCCATTTGCAGTTAGAGAAATACCAAAACTATAGATTTTAGGTCTGTGAGAGTTAGATAACATATATTACTTTTTTGCTTGCAGGATAGATTAAGTCCTACCTGACATTCTGGTAAAATAGTTATATATTTCTCTTGACTCCCTCCCTTATGAACTAGAATATGCAGTATTTATAAGACCAGCGCTTATAACTGGGGATTTTTAAAAAACCACCAAGGCAGTGCCTGAGCTAATATATCCTCTTTGGGAAAAGATTTACTCAACTCTGTTCTAGCAAACATGATATCTATGGGACAAATGCTCAGCTGGTTTAAATAGGTCACCATTTTGTACATATCTGGATTTCTAAAGCACTACTGCGTAAGTTGGAAGATTTTATACGAAATGGCAGCGCTGCAAAGGTTGTGAAGTCGGAGCATTATGACATGGCATCCTGGACCAAACACGAATAGCTCATATTGTTATCATTCTGGTCGCGCTGCTATTCATCTGATTTCATGTTATAAATTCCAACTTCCATCAATTCTAGCCAGGATGGTCAATGGTCAGTGGTGGTGTAATATGGTGGATGTGTAACAAAATTCTGGAATGTAATGTATAATGAACTAAAAAGAATGATTAAGGTATCCTTCTTTTTAAAAAAACAACCCAGAGGCTTTTCTCCTAGGGATACTAGGCCCAGATATACCTAAAAATGCAAGAGAAATATTCTCGTATGCTACAGTTGCCGCAAGAATATTAATCGCCACAAATTGGAAAGGAGAGAAAATCCCAACAAAGCTGGAGTGGCAAACCAAGTTGTTAGAGTACGCTGAGTTGGCAAAAATGACAGACAAATTGAGAGGTAATACCGATCAAGCATTTATTAGGAAATGGGACATGTTTAAAAAATATCTTACTGAATACTGCAATAATATGATGTCAGTGGCTGGAACTGAATGACTTCTGTGGTAGGATGAACAACTGTGAGAGATAGTAACATTGACGAAAATTAACAAAAGGAAAATGAAAATTAATAGTGCACTAGATAGATTAAGTGGTAAATTCACAATGAGGTGACCGGAAGTTGTTAGTAACTCAAGAAGAATGTACAGTGGTATGATGTAACAAATTTTACTTTTTTTCTTTTCTGGTTAACTTTTATGTTGGCTACTTTTTAATCTCAATAAAGCATATTATTTAAAAGGATGATATGTAGTATAGTGTCACCTGGAGGGTCCACATGTTCCCCATCTTTATTCTAAATAATTCATCTCCAAAGTGGGTTGATGGGAAGTTCATCAGGCACTGCTAATCCTTTTGGTTCCAAGACAATGGAGAATGGTGCTGAAGACAATGTTCTCCTCTTCTACTTCTACTTCTTTGGTGATCACACGTAGCCGAATAAGATGGTTTTCCATAAACACGGTTTTAACAATGAGTCTGTAAGTGACTGTGGAGGCCAATTCTGGATCCACACTTTCTTCCACAGTGGGGACATTGGCTTCCAGGTGGGAGTTGATCATGGTAAGGGTTTACCAAACGTGCCTTCCTCTTAGCGCGCTTCTCCCTTTCGCACTGAGTTCAAGCATCTTCAAAGTCCAAGACAGCTTTGGTAAAGGCTGTTCTCCAATTGGAGCACTCGCAGGCGAGTGTTTCCCAATTGTTGGTGTTTATACTACATTGCGTGGACAGGCGGAGTCCCCAGATCCCGAGCGGTCCCCCCCGTCATGTGGAATAACGACTCAAGACAATGTGCTATGGGATTAAATTGGCCACAACTTTATTAAATTTCAAATGTGGGTAGACCTTGGCTCAGGCATTGGGCGTTATCACTCCCCAGTCCCCAGGTGGGGACCTAGGGAGCATCAGGGTTATCCAGTGTGGGGGGGGGATGGGCCGGCTCTGGAGAACATATGTTCAAGCAGAGATAGCCGCCCCCGTTACGCCGTCGCCGCAGGGGAGAGCAATGACGACCTTTCGGTGTACGGTCAAAGCCTCCCTTCAGAAACCCCTTTAACGGGGAACCCTGGTATCGCCGCTGCAAAGA
Source organism: Podarcis pityusensis (assembly GCF_964106645.2). NCBI lineage: Eukaryota > Metazoa > Chordata > Lepidosauria > Squamata > Lacertidae > Podarcis > Podarcis pityusensis. The sequence goes on from NC_138030.1 coordinate 88,130,233, forward strand.
GGAAGATGGACTAAAGGATTCCGCCCAAGGCCTGATACCGCCAAAGTTGTGACGTTTTGCTACGGGAAAGGCGAAACCTGCCAATGCAGGGAAATTCCTTTCCAGCCCTTTAACAGCGACCTTAACGTAGCAGCGCCCGCATACCTGTGAAGAAAAGTTAACCTGCAAAACCTGTGAAGAAAAGTTAACCTGCAAAATAAGCTATTAACTGAGGGTGGGTAGGGTGGGAGAAGCTCTGGAGCCAAGTGAGGATTCCCAGGTAAGGTCCTCCCTCTATTCTGTGGGCAGGTAATCCCTCCCCTACCTGGCCTGGTCTCCTTGGCAATGCTTCCCCCAGGAGGGATTGGACAACTGACTGAGGTAGGCGGAGACCTCCAGGTATCCCACCTGAGGGAAGGCAAAGCCAAGCCTATGCTGTTGGAGCCGCTCCAGATCTAGGGGCTGCGTGTGTCCATGCAAAGGGTGCCCTCCGTTTTAAGCGGGGAGCGGTCATTGCGTGGACAGGCGGAGTCCCCAGACCCTGAGCGCCCCCCCGTCATGTGCAATAACGTCTCAAGACAACGTGCTACAGGATTAAATTGGCCACAACTTTATTAAATTTCAAATGTGGGTAGACCTTGGCTCAGGCATTGGGCGTTCTCCCTCCCCAGTCCCCAGCCGGGGACCTAGGGAGCATTAGGGTTATCCAGTGTGTGTGTGTGGGGGGATGGGCCAGCTCTGGAGAACATATGTTCAAGCAGAGATAGCCGCCCCCGTTACGCCGCCGCTGCAGGGGAGAGCAATGACGACCTTTCAGCGTACGGTCAAAGCCTCCCTTCAGAAACCCCTTTAACGGGGAACCCTGGTATTGCCGCCGCAAAGAGGAAGATGGACTAAAGGATTCCGCCCAAAGCCTGATACCGACACCCGAGACCGCAAAGATTGCGGTCTCACCGCCAAGACTACCTACATCTGAAAAGCCCCTTTGCCATCCTCCAACCAGTCAGTCAGGCCATGCCTGATGTCGCTCAGCCAACGCTCATTACCAAGGTCCAATAGGTGCACACCATCGGGCCGAAATAGCTCCTTCATGTAAACTTTAATGTTGGGGTGTTTCACGACCTGACCTCCCATGCGAGTGGTTGCAGAGCGCACTGCCCTATTGATTTTTTCAACAGTGTAATTAAGTCTAGTGGGTTTGATGTTGCCATGCCAATGCAAGCGTGGCAGAAGTTCTGACCAGAAAATCGTGATATTGGGTGAGTGGCATGTACGCTTTCCAGGTCTGCGATCGCTGTTTTGATCAGAATTATGCTTTTACGAATGACCAAATCATTTTCGCTGAGGTGGAGCACAACCGCGTTTGGCGGGTGGCGGAACGCAAGCTTGTGACGCAACCGAGGGAGCAGGGCAACCGCGTTTGGTGGGTGGCGGAACACAAGCTCGTGACGCAACCGAGGGAGCAGGGCATCCCATCGCATTCCACGTTGTCCGAACCAGGAAATGGAGATCTTTGGCTGCAGACCCAGATGTTCTCCGGCTGACCGGTGGTGGCATGCACGGCCGCCCAATGCACTATGCTGTGGCCGAAGATCCACACATGTTTGGGGGTTGAGCCTGAAAGACAGGATTATATGGTATCTGTCAGTGCCTGCTGGTTGTATCTAATGTAGCCTTTGAAGGCAGCTGAACGCCACCGCCCCATTGTTTTTATGTGTTCTGCCGGGAGGCCGCTTGCAGCTGCCGTGGTTGCTGCACCGATACAAAAGGAATGCCCGGAAAATTGTTTCGGGTCGCCTCCACAAGCATGGATGGCCTTACGCAATATTGAGACAAATTGGCAATGGGTCATGGGGCGGCCTGATGCTTGAATGAGGAGGGGGCCTGGTCCCGGAGGACTATCTTCAGGAATTTGCGTGTGTCCGAGACAGGGCATGGTCCTGTATGTGGGGAGGAGGCTAGACTTAGCGTGGCACCCCTACCTAATTGATCGGTTTTAGAGGCTCGGATTTTGACTTGTATCATGCGCCTGTCAAGGTTGATATCAGCCACAGACAAGCCCCTGCGATGAGGTGACAATGTGCCCCCAACGCACTCTCCGATATGGAGCGCACCAAAGAAGGCCAGGGAGAAGGCCGCCCTGAAGAGCCTAACCTCATAGTTGGACCAGCAAATACTGGGGAGCGCATCCCATATCAGCTGGAGGATCTCAATGGTTACTGGCCTCCTCTTATCTGGAATGGGCGGGTGGGAGCGACGCCACCCTGCAATAAGCTTCCTTACGTGGAAAGTGTTACAGGGGTCTGGGAGCCAAAAACAGTTGCTGAAGTACGAGATAGCAGCCTTGTGTAGGCTGATGGTCTTAAGGGCCATGCCCCTACACTTTAGGTGAACCAAATATTTTAGAACATCAGACTCCTTGGCTGCACGTCTGCGTCGTAAACCAAACTTATCTCTGAACCCCTCGAATTGGGACCATGCTCTGGTGTAGGACTGCAGTGTTGATGGTGCAAGGGCGCTCAGAACTCCTGCTGTCACTTCTCTCGTCCAAGTTCCCAGAGGTCCTCCGGAAAGGCCTCTGGGAGTTGATCGGCCTCGGGTGCTAGGTCGCGAAAATGCTCCATCTGAAAGCGAGACAGGGCATCTGCAATGTCGTTATTGAGGCCCGGGATGAACCGTGCGGAAAAGGAGATGTTACCTTTCAGACATTCCAGCACGAAGAGACGGAGCACGCGAATTACCCTGTTGGATTTTGCAGATTGCTTCGCAATGGTTCTTACCACCGCCTGGTTGTCCGACCAGATGCACACCCTGGTGTCCTTGAGGAGGTGTCCCCAAACACGGAGAGCCACTAGGATTGGGAAGAACTCAAGAAAAGTTAAATCGCGTGTAATGCCCTCCGCGTGCCAAGATGTCGGCCAAGGCTGCGCACACCAGTGACCCCTGAAGTAGACACCAAAGGCGCATGCGATGCAACAGCCCATGGGCATAGCTTTGTCAATGAACCATTGGTCCTGGAATTTGAAACCTAGCAAGAAGGGGTGCCTACCACTGGGATGCGGAAACCTTCCCTAAAGCCCTCCTCAATGTATTTTGCTGCCTCTTTATTGGGGTACTGGTGTAAAAAAGGCAGCATTGCTGATAGAGATATGGGTGAGGGGGCTAGGGAAAGGAGAGCACTATTTGCGGGCATTGTTTTTGCTTTGCTGTGTGCCAGAGGAGCCTGTAGAGGCTCCGGCCTCTCTTTTGTCTTGAGATGTGCCTGCGCCTGATCCGCGGGAGCCTCGAAAAAACTTGCTCCCCCGAAAACATTTTGTGGTGGGGTGAGTTCCACTACAGCGCTCGCATTCATGAGCAAATCGGCATTTTTCTCTGAAGCAGGAACCCTTGTTATACTCCCAGCAAGATCTCTTGGGGGCCTCAGATTGGTATTTGGACTGTTTCACATTGTCGGACCCTTTCTTGAAGAATGGGGCAACCAACTCAGACCACACGTCATCATCTTTGATATCCCATCTAGCTGTGTCGTCCACTGCCGCCCGCTCCCTGAATGCCTGGTCATAGGTGAGTGCCGCCTCCCCCCCAGACATGGCTTCAGCCTTTAGGATGATAAGTAGGTAGTTGGTCAGGTGCCAACCCCTGTCAGGATAACTAGCGACTATAATACCCATGTAAGTGGTGTATGCAGTGAGCCAATTACGGAAGGTACGCTCAACACTCACTTTTTTATCTTTTTTCCTCTGCTCTGCGGATTTAGATTTTAGGCATGTCGAAGAGGCAGGGGATAGCAGATCAAACAAATCCACAAACTCCCCATTAAGGATGCGTTCCCGCAACTTCTCATTCAGGCGAATGCCTGGGGGCTGGTCGGTTCTTTTGAAGTTGGATTTCCTAATGCTACCTCTGGAGTCAATGCCCTCCTCCCCACACGGCACGATAGCACCATGTTCATGCCTGTGCCTCCGGTTGCGGCGCCACCAGACCCAGTGCGGCAGCCCTGGGGTGTGGGGGCCTGTAACCCAATAGCCTTTGATGCTCCCCCCCCCCCGTTCACTATCAGTGGAGCTGGACCTACCTGAGGAACTAGATGATCCAGAAGTGTCCCTCTTGGACTTGTGGCCCCTCCTCCTGGATTTGCAGTGTTTCCTCCCGCGATGACGCGATCTGTGCGACTCAGGGCTCTTGTCACTCTTGTACCTGGCAGAGAGCTGGAATGGGGGGACCTACCTCTGCGCCTGGTGGATGCGGATGATGAACGTGACCCACCTTCCTGAGCACGGCGGTCAGAGGAGCTGCTACTGCGCCCTCGCCTGCGGCCGTAAGGTGACCCAGAGCTCCCTCTGCGCGAATCCCGCAGCTCCAGGCGGCGCCTCAGCCGGGCGATGGTCCTGTCTTTACTCTCTCCGCGCACCGAGTGCGAAACACTGCCACTAAGGGAGGAGCGGGTAGAGGAGGATCTCTCTGTACATCTCGGCTTGGCAGCCGCCCCCCTGCTGGCGCAGCTTGTCGGAGCTGGTGGGCTTATGGACCCAGAAGACCCCCATGTGCCGCTGCCTTCTTGGGCGCAGTCTTCTTGGGCTTGGGCTGATCCTCCCTGGTTGCACGCGCCTTCCGCTGTCCAGCCGCCTGACTCTGGGCAGGCTTGGTGGGTGCACCTCTTACGGTGCCCCTTCTGGTACGGGGAGGAGAAGCAGCCTGACGCTTTGGTGGCATGGTGCGGGGCTAATAGAGTAGGGTATGCTAGGGAATCTGCACGGGGGGGGGGGCAATGATCAGTAGAAAATGCCTGCTCTTAATTTGAAAACACACACTAGTGATAAGGAAAGGGTACAGTTAATGGGGGGGGCAGAAATAAGGCAAGAACTGAGTCGCAGCAGGAAGCACTACTGAAGGCTGCAAAATAAAGCAAGCAAAAGTTTAGAAAATCACTGCACTGATTTCAGTTGAGATCAGTGGGCAGTCTCCCCTCGTCGATAATGAGCGCGATGCCTGCTGTCCACTGCACCTGCTGGCAAGGCATGATGGTGAGATGGAAAAAACCAATATGTACCTAATGAAGCCATAGGTGTGCCTGAGGACCACCGAGGCATGACCGTCGCCATGCAGCCAGATCCAAAATGGCCGCCCCCATGCGGCCACCGGTGCAATGGCTGCCGCCATGCAGCCACCATTGTAATGACTGCAGACATGGAGCCACCCCCAAGCAGGCCCTGCATGCCCACAAAAGGGATCAGTCCTCAGAGGCTGGGCAGGGCCCCGTGATGCGGCGCCAGCCCCCGCCACACAGTTTAAGGGGGGTGTGGGGCAACCCAAGGCCCACACTGTCCCCTGGGGCCATCTTGGGGGGGTGGGTATGCCTGACGGCTGCTCAGAGCGGGGGGCGGCGGGGGGCCCCCCGCCGCCCAGGGGAGGTTCCAAGGCCGCGTGAGGTGGCAGAGCCTCCCTGTGGCCTTAAAATGCCGGCTGAAGCTGGTGGAGGCCACGGGGCACAGCCCGCGGCCCCCCGACGATCGTGGGGGCGGCGGAAAGACCCCTGCCACCCAGGGGAGACTCCAGGGAGCGGTCATTTTTAAAGATTTGCCTTGAGAGAGTCTTTAAAACTCTTTTGTTGACCACCAGCATTACGCTTTCCATTTTTTAGTTCAGAATAGAGTAGTTGCTTTGGAAATGGTCATTAGCCATCTGCACAACATGACCAGTCCAACGAAGTTGATGTTGAAGAATCATTGCTTCAACACTGGTGATCTTTGCTTCTTCCAGTACACTGGTATTAGTTCACCTATCTTCCCAAGGGATGTGTAAAAAAAATTCAGAGACACCATTGATGGAATCTTTTGAGGAGTTGGAGATGGCATTTATAAGTGGTCCATGTTTCACAAGCATACAGACTACGAGGCTCTGGGCAGGAAATTGAAGCAATTAAATGCACAAATTGTCATCTCATCTGTCCTCCCAGTTGAACGACGTGGCCCAGGGAGAGAGGGGAAAATAGTGGAAGTGAACAGCTGGCTTCGCAAATGGTGTAAACAGGAACGGTTTGGATTCTTAGATCACGGACTGCAGTTTCTTGAAGATGGACTTCTGGCAAGCGATGGGCTGCACCTCACAACGGTTGGGAGAAATGTTTTTGCCAAAAATCTCAGAAACCTCATCAAGAGGGCTTTAAACTGACTAATGTGGGGGAGGGAGACAGTGCTCCTGAAGGTAGGAGTCTATCAAATGATGAAGATGATCATCCAAATGTCATAGACCAAATGGAGCAAACAGCACACAGACCTAGTGGTGGGAGGAAAAAATCATTAAATAAGAGACACGGGGGAATGATTAATGGACTTCAATGTCTGTACACTAATGCACAAAGCATGGGAAATAAACAAGATGAGCTTGAGCTCTTGGTACAGCAAACTAAATATGACATAATAGGCATCACTGAAACCTGGTGGGATAAGTCCCACGATTGGAATGTAATAATGGGGGGATACAATCTATTTCAGAGAAACAGACCAGACAAGAAAGGAGGAGGAGTGGCGTTATATGTCAGGGATGTGTATACCTGTGAAGAGATCCAAGATTTAGAACCTCAAAGCCAAAGTGAGAGCATTTGGGTCAAAATTAAGGGAGAGAAGAATAACAGTGACCTCATTGTGGGAGTTTACTATAGATCCCCAAGCCAAACGGAGGACATAGATGATGCCTTCCTGGAACAGATGGCCAAGCATGCAAAAGGAAGGGAGATAGTAGTAATGGGGGACTTCAATTACCCGGATATTTGTTGGATGTCAAACTCAGCCAAGAGCATAAGGTCAAACAGATTCCTCACTGGCCTTGCAGACAACTTCATTGTCCAGAAAGTGGGAGAAGCAACAAGAGGAACAGCCATTTTAGATCTGGTCCTAACCAATGTTGATGACCTGGTTAGTGGGGTAGAAGTGGAAGGATCATTAGGCGCGAGTGATCATGCTCTTCTGAAGTTTACTATACAGCGGAAAGGAGCAGCCAAGCATACTAGGACTCAATTTCTTGACTTTAAGAAAGCTGACTTCATAAAACTTAGGGAAGTGCTGGGTGAGATCCCATGGACAGTAATACTAAAAGGAAAGGGAGTTCATGATGGCTGGGAGTTTGTTAAGAGGGAGATAGTAAAAGCACAACGTCAGGCAATACCAATGAGACGGAAACATGGAAGGTGCCTAAAGAAGCCAGGGTGGCTATCTAAAGAACTTTTAACTGAGTTAAGATTTAAAAAGGATGTGTACAAAAAATGGAAAAGGGGGGAAACCACCAAAGAGGAATTCAAACAAATAGCCAGCACGTGTAGACACAAAGTCAGAAAAGCTAAAGCACAGAATGAACTCAGGCTTGCTAGAGAGGTTAAAAGCAACAAAAAAGGCTTTTATGGATATGTTCGTAGCAAAAGGAAGAACAAAGAAACAGTGGGGTCACTCAGAGGAGAAGATGGTGAAATGCAAACAGGGGACACAGAAAGGGCTGAACTCCTCAATGCCTTCTTTGCCTCAGTCTTCTCCGATAAAGAAAACAATGCCCGACCTGAAGAATTTGGAGCAAATGATTCAGCAAAGGAAACACAGCCCAGAATAACTAAGGAGATAGTACAAGAATACTTGGCTAGTTTAGATGTATTCAAGTCTCCAGGGCCAGATGAACTGCATCCAAGAGTATTAAAAGAACTGGCAGGTGTGATCTCAGAACCACTGGCAGTCATCTTTGAGAATTCCTGGAGAACAGGTGAAGTCCCGGCAGACTGGAGGAGGGCAAATGTTGTCCCTATTTTCAAAAAGGGGAAAAGAGAGGACCCAAATAATTACCGCCCAGTCAGTCTGACATCAATACCAGGGAAGATTCTGGAGCAGATCATTAAGCAAACAGTCTGTGAGCACCTAGAAAGGAATGCTGTGATCACCAATAGTCAGCATGGATTTCTGAAAAATAAGTCATGTCAGACTAACCTGATCTCATTTTTTGACAGAATTACAAGCCTGGTAGATGAAGGGAACGCAGTGGATGTAGCCTACCTTGATTTCAGCAAGGCATTTGACAAGGTGCCTCACGATATCCTTGTAAAGAAGCTGGTAAAATGTGGTCTTGACTATGCTACCACTCAGTGGATTTGTAACTGGCTGACTGACCGAACCCAAAGGGTGCTCATCAATGGTTCCTCTTCATCCTGGAGAAGAGTGACTAGTGGGGTGCCACAGGGTTCTGTCTTGGGCCCGGTCTTATTCAACATCTTTATCAACGACTTGGATGATGGACTCAAGGGCATCCTGATCAAATTTGCAGATGACACCAAACTGGGAGGGGTGGCTAACACCCCAGAGGACAGGATCACACTTCAAAACGACCTTGACAGATTAGAGAACTGGGCCAAAAGAAACAAGATGAATTTTAACAGGGAGAAATGTAAAGTATTGCACTTGGGCAAAAAGAATGAGAGGCACAAATACAAGATGGGTGACACCTGGCTTGAGAGCAGTACATGTGAAAAGGATCTAGGAGTCTTGGTTGACCACAAACTTGACATGAGCCAACAGTGTGACGCGGCAGCTAAAAAAGCCAATGCAATTCTGGGCTGCATCAATAGGAGTATAGCATCTAGATCAAGGGAAGTAATAGTGCCACTGTATTCTGCTCTGGTCAGACCTCACCTGGAGTACTGTGTCCAGTTCTGGGCACCACAGTTCAAGAAGGACACTGACAAACTGGAACGTGTCCAGAGGAGGGCAACCAAAATGGTCAAAGGCCTGGAAACGATGCCTTATGAGGAATGGCTAAGAGAGCTGGGCATGTTTAGCCTTGAGAAGAGGAGGTTAAGGGGTGATATGATAGCCATGTTCAAATATATAAAAGGATGTCACATAGAGGAGGGAGAAAGGTTGTTTTCTGCTGCTCCAGAGAAGTGGACATGGAGCAATGGATCCAAACTACAAGAAAGAAGATTGCACCTAAACATTAGGAAGAACTTCCTGCCAGTAAGAGCTGTTCGACAGTGGAATTTGCTGCCAAGGAGTGTGGTGGAGTCTCCTTCTTTGGAGGCTTTTAAGCAGAGGCTTGACAACCATATGTCAGGAGTGCTCTGATGGTGTTTCCTGCTTGGCAGGGGGTTGGACTCGATGGCCCTTGTGGTCTCTTCCAACTCTATGATTCTATGATTCTAAGGTTGGTAGTACAATAGCTGTGTAAACAAGTATTTTGGTTTCCCTGTGAATGCCCAGGTCCTCAAACACTCTGCACTTCAATCGGGAGAAAGCTGCACTCGCAGAACTCAGGTGATGCTGGATTTCAGCATCAGTGTTGAATGATAACAGTGAACACCTTGTATTCAGAGATCAAGGAAGGATTATAGCTTGGTGATACAAGTTCATGTTTTGTGTGCAAAATGTCTCAAGTTCACTCACTTCTCAGCATCCTCAAGAAGGGCTGAGGAAGCCATTTTTTGGAAACCCTGGAGAGCTGATGCCAGTCATTTTTGAGCATGCTGAATTTGAGAAGCATCCTAGGCTCCTAAATGCGGTGAAAACAGGTGATGTGCCTGCACATATGAACTCTCTGGACCAAAAGGCTCTTCCCGTCTCCAGCATTATTAGTGCACTTGGGATAAGGACAAACTGCCTTTGTTCTCCAAATTGTTTCATAAGTGCATGAAGAGATGGAAGTTCAGTTGTTCCCAATCATGTAAGGCCACAAAAGTTTTGCAGTTGACTTTGTGTTAACTATTGCATTTAGTATTTAACCTTCTTTTAAAAAAGATAGGGGAAAATGAAGCTTTGAATAAATCATCAGAGAGTTGCAAAGCTCCATTAAACACATTTATAGCATATTTTTTTAAAATCAGAATAACATAAGGTCCATTAAACATCCCATGAATCCTGTTATTGATTTGTTGCATTGTTTCCTAGCTCTCAGCTATTTTTACTATAAAGATAATACTCCTTCTTTCAAGAAGTGTTTTCACTTCTATCGAGTTTGTTTATGAGAGTGTCTTTCTTAAGAAGGAATTCAAACAGCCATAATAGTTGCACCAGTCAATTGCAATTTTAATGCATTTTCTGCTTCAGTCAGAAGTAGCATCAAATAGTGCTAGGCTAGCTATGGCAGAATATCTGTGAAGTAAAATGCCACATGATTTTACTTAAAGTTAAATGTTTGAGGATAAGATACTAGCACTGAATTTTGAACTCTTGGATACTATCTGAAGCAGATATGGCAAACCTATGCATTCCCCTGTGTTGCTGAACTGCAACCAGTGCTATTTTTCTTGTAAAAGGGCTGATGGAACCAACACGAATACCTCCCTCTACAAATTAACTATGATAAAAACCAAGATCACTCTACTTGGCAAGAGGACTACCAAGTCTAGATGGACTGTACATGGTCACAGCCTAGAGCAAGTACTCAGATTTAAATATCTAGGATTACTTATTGGTGGGAAGACATTATGGAAACTGTCTAGAAGCAATTAAAGCTAATATCTGGCCATTCTACTCCGCAAGCTATATAGGTTCTTCCATTCAAAGGGAGGGCAATTAATCAACCCAGCTATTAAGATCTTTGTCTCTAAAATCAATGGCCAAATGCTCTACGGCAGGTGTAGGCAAACTCAGCCTTTCAGATGTTTTGGGACTACAACTCCCATGATCCCTAGCTAACAGGACCAGTTGTCAGGGATCATGGGAGTTGTAGTCCCAGAACATCTGGAGGGCCGAGTTTGCCTCTGCCTTCTGTACGGGGGTACTCTACTTGGTACCCCCCAATTATGACCAATCACTCAAGGCCCCGTTACCTTGAGACTCTGACCTTCCCACAACTACGCAGGGCCTTTGTAGAACTAAGATTCCAACAGATGCTCTCAGCATATATAGAGGGGAGATATTGCGGAATTCCCCATATGGATTGCAAATTTATATATGGATGCAATCAGGTAGAGGACATTACACACTATCTGCTGATCTGCCCCCGTGTACAATGCCCAGAGGAAAATTCTTAATTGGCTTTCAGATCAATCCACACAGGAAGTGACAGCTGAACTCCTAGCAAATAAACATATATACATTCAGTGCTTTTTTCCCCTTAAAAAAATGTTTAGGGGTACTCTCATTTTCCTATTCATATTGAAATACTGCCCCTCAATGAGGCCAAATTTAGATTCACAAAAAGTTTAGAGGTATGCGTACCCCTGCAATTCCCCCCCCCCCAGAAAAAAGCACTGTAGACACTACGCACCTGGTAGCCAAATTTGCGCTGGCTGCCAATAAGCTCCGTTCCAGCTATGTGAATGCACTCCAATCTTACACCTTAATGTTGTAAATTTATTTTAAATTGTAAACTGCTACAGGTTACATTATATGATTTTAGATGAAACTTTTCCTTTTATTCTCTGTCGTCCATTGTAAAGGCCTTTGGCTATATGCAATAAAACTGACTGACTGAAATGCATATAAAAAGTGGTTATCAACATCCAGGTGATTTATTTTGGTTCTGGTCTGTTTTAATATTTGACGGCAAAATATTTGTTTCAGGAAAATGCCATGAGCACGGCTCTTGATCTGCATGGCACAAGATATGAGCCCTTATTATTATTATTATTATTATTATTATTATTATTATTATATTTGTATACCACCATATACCCACAGGGCTCAGGGTAGTTACAACATAAAATCACAATTTTAAAAACACAAAATACACAATAAGCTAAAAGCAAAAGCAAGCCAATAAACCTATCCTTATAAGTCTTCCAAACATAGTTCAACACATCTAAATGCATTTACCATAAACACTGTCCATTACGTGCACAATGTTTGCATGCCAGCAACAAGCCCACTGGGGCCATGGATGACTGGCCTTCTAACAATGCACCCAGAAGGCGCATTGATGGATGTGAATGGCCCTGCGCATTGATTGCACAAGTCCTCATTCAACTGTGGCTGAGGAGCAGTCATATTTCATTTACCCCTCTACCTGACATTATGAAAGCAATGGGGACGAAACTGTCTAAAACAATGTGGGCCGCTCTTCTCTTTCCTTCTGCAGGTGCATCACAATGAGTCCATCAGCAGCCAATACATCTTTTTCTTTTTCTCACAACAAAGTGAATTAGATTCTACCACAGGCTTCCTCAGCCTTGGCCCTCCAGATGTTTTTTGGCCTACAACTCCCATGATCCCTAGCTAGCAGGACCAGTGGTCAGGGATGATGGGAATTGTAGTCTCAAAACATCTGGAGGGCCGAGGTTCTGTTCTATCAGTTAGGAAAACTCTGTCTGTTTTTGCTATTTATTGAGGTCTGTCTGTTTTTGCTATTTATTTTGCATTTTTGTTTTTGCGGCTCCTTTTTGTTTGTTTTTGTGACTGTGTGGAACCCAGTTCAGCTACTGATAGATTGATTGTGTGACTGCAGTACATTGTTTATTGCTTTCATTTTATGGATCAATGGTCTCGTTAGATATTAAAATTCACGTTAAATTGCTGTTTTAGGGGTTGTTTTTAAGAGTCTGGAACGGATTAATCCATTTTGTCTTACTTTCCATGGTAAAGTGCACCTTGGTTTTGGAACGCTTTGGTTTTGGAACAGACTTGCGGAATGGATTAAGTTTGAGAACCAAGGTACCACAGTATTTGGGGGCATTGCTACTGCCCTGTAAATTAAGAGAGCTCATTTGTTTCCACTGGCAGCATTTGAAATGGTATTCACCATGCTTAACATGCAAGAAAAGTGTCTCAGAGCTAACATCCGATCCCGTCTGTGTTTATGGGATGTTAAGCTCTCTCTGCAAGCGCCTCAGGCTTCACCCTGGCTTCTAATATGCAGCTTATCTACTTTTCCAAAGCATGCAAATTAGCTGCCAGTTCAGCTGAATAAGGAGACCTGCCTCCATTTGAAGGCATTGCATTTGATATTACCTGAAAGCTTTTCTTCAGGTATCAAGCTGAGGTGTCTTATCCATACATGCAAGTGATCACTACCTAGTGCACTCATTGACGGATGAACTTCATCTTCAATTTTTTCCAAGTCTTCAAGCGAGAAACACACACATCTGAAAGAATCATAGAATCATAGAATCATAGAATCATAGAGTTGGAAGAGACCACAAGGGCCATCGAGTCCAACCCCCTGCCAAGCAGGAAACACCATCAGAGCACTCCTGACATATGGTTGTCAAGCCTCTGCTTAAAGACCTCCAAAGAAGGAGACTCCACCACACTCCTTGGCAGCAAATTCCACTGTTGAACAGCTCTTACTGTCAGGAAGTTCTTCCTAATGTTTAGGTGGAATCTTCTTTCTTGTAGTTTGGATCCATTGTTCCGTGTCCACTTCTCTGGAGCAGCAGAAAACAACCTTTCTCCCTCCTCTATGTGACATCCTTTTATATATTTGAACATGGCTATCATATCACCCCTTAACCTCCTCTTCTCCAGGCTAAACATGCCCAGCTCCCTTAGCCGTTCCTAATAAGGCATCGTTTCCAGGCCTTTGACCATTGTCAAAGTGTTCAACCATGGTGTTTTTAGGGCTGCTAAAATATAGATAAATGACAACACACACACACATTTGAGACACATCAGCTACAAAGGGGCATTTTCAGGTTTTCAGCGGAGGAATTTAAAGGGATGCTGGAAATCCCACAGGTCCATTGGGCTGATAGCTGCCATTTCAGATTAGTGTGGTTATACATGGGATAGCTCAGTTAGTAGAGCATGAGACTATTAACCTCAGGGTCGTGCGTTTGAGCCCCACATTGGGCAAAAGAGTCCTGCATCGCAGAGGGTTGGACTAGAGGACACTTGGGGCCCCATCCAACTCTAGAGTTCTATGATGGCAGGCCTTCTGTTTCTGCAGTTTGATGTGCAATCTAAATGGGGAAGAACTGTAGCTTAGTGGTAGAGTTTCTGCCTTGCTTGCTGAAGGTCTCAGGTTCAGCCTTTGCCACATCCATGTTGGCTGGGAGAGAGCCCTGTCTGAAACCCTGGAGAGCCTGTATTAAAAAGGTTTAAAAAAAGTTAAAGGACCCCTGTATGGTTAAGTCCAGTCAAAGGCGACTATGGGGTTGCGGCGCTCATCTTGCTTTCAGACTGAGGGAGCTAGCATTTGTCCACAGACAACTTTCCGGGTCATGACTAAACTGCTTCTGGCGCAACAGGACACTGTGACAGAAACCAGAATGGATGCAAACGCCATTTACCTTCCCACTGCAGCTGTACCTATTTATCTACTTGCACTGGTGTGCTTTCGAACTGCTAGGTTGACAGGAGCTGGGACAGAGCAACGGGAGCTCACCCCGTCGCAGGGATTCGAACCACCGACCTTCTGATTGGCAAGCCCAAGAAGCTCAGTGATTTAGACCACAGCATCACCCGCATTGAGCTAGTTGGATCAGTGGTATGACTCAGTATGAAGGCAGCTTTCTAGATTCCTGTGCCGCTTTGTGTTTGCTCTGTTTTAACAGAATGTCAATGGAGGTATCGGTGGTGGTGAGAAATCTCTTATTATTCACTCAGTCTTCTGATTCACTTCATCAAATAGCAATTTGTCATATTATTGTCACTTGGTTTGAATTGACTTATCTGAAACAGCTTAATGGAACGTAAATATGAAGATGGGCGTACCCCCCCCCCCATTGAGAAATAATGATTCCGTATGTTTATGACAAATGCATTGAGGGGAATGAAGGATAGTGTAAATAAAGTGTGTGATATTTTAGCCTTTCCAGTAACACAAGCAAGGAATGCATAAAATGTGATGAAGAGGCAGTAAAGGTAAAGGTAAAGGTACCCCTGTCCGTATGGGCCAGTCGTGTCCGACTCTAGGGTTGTGCGCCCATCTCACTTAAGAGGCCAGGGGCCAGCGCTGTCCGGAGACACTTCCGGGTCACGTGGCCAGCGTGACGAATCTGCTCTGGCGAGCCAGCACCAGCGCAGCACACAGAAACGCCGTTTACCTTCCTGCTATAAAGCGGTACCTATTTATCTACTTGCACTTAGGGGTGCTTTCGAACTGCTAGGTGGGCAGGAGCTGGGACCGAAAGACGGGAGCTCACCCCGCCGTGGGGATTCGAACCGCCGACCATGCGATCGGAAAGCCCTAGGCGCTGAGGTTTTACCCACAGTGCCACCCGCGTCCCGAAGAGGCAGTAAGGGGGCTTAAAAAAAAAATTCACCCCACTTTTCAACACTCAAAAGACACCATCAAATTCAGCACTTATAAAGAAGAAGAAGAGAAGAAGAGTTTGGATTTGATATCCCGCCTTTCACTCCCTTTAAGGAGTCTCAAAGTGGCTAACATTCTCCTTTCCCTTCCTCCCCCACAACAAACACTATGTGAGGTGAGTGGGGCTGAGAGACTTCAAAGAAGTGTGACTGGCCCAAGGTCACCCAGCAGCTGCATGTGGAGGAGTGGAGACTCGAACCCGGTTCTCCAGATAATGAGACTACCGCTCTTAACCACTACACCACACTGGCTCTCAAACGTTGGTTCTGGGAGTGTAACTGGGTTCAGGGGGGCAAAAAGAAGGACAGATTGATAGCTAGCAGACAATGTAATCAGCCAGTAACCACAGACTCACACAATTTAGGGTGGTGTGGTCGGTTCCCCTAACAGGGTGCCGAGCCAAGGGGGCACAAAATAATAATAATAAGACCTATATTTCTACCTAGGAAGAAGATCTATTTAAGAAGTGACTGTGCCAAAAGGAATAATTGTGAAAATATGATTTTTTTGGAAGGAGGGGAGATTTTGTCCTCCCTCAGGGCGACATATTACCAAAGTATGCCCATGCACACAATACCACACACACACAAATATTTGATGATAATCACAGAAATTGATAAATAGAACAACTCCACAAATACATCTGGTTGGATCTAGAGATACTTTCCTGCATGCAAAGGTAACTTTTACTCACAATGGGCGGTTTTAACCCTTATACTAGATTTCTTCTGCAGGTGGAAGCTAGGAAGAAACTAATTATTGCATCATTCCCATAACTGTTTTGTTAGCACCTATATAAATGTTTATGGAACAGTGCAAGTGACTATTTTCCTTCTACTCATGGTTCTTGAGATTTATCCTAATGGTTAGTTTATATATATGTACTTTACATTAGAAGCATCAGCTACTGACCACAGTTGAACAAAATTCTTCCCTCTGTTGATTCAGGGTAACCAAAACATACAGCTATTAACTTCTTCTCCTTTCCTTAGGGCAGATGGCAGACCCTCCTGACCAGCAAGCACTAATTCTATGATATAGAATACAGGTGATTTATTAATGGGTTATAAGCTAAATTCAGCCTGAACAATCAGTTTTGTATCTCTCTCTGCACACATGGATGTATGATGAAACCCAACAAATGTTGTCTCCACCAGAGCTTGCTGGTCATTTGATCTTTTATGATGACTGCCCAAAGAGTCCATAACATGAGGGAGCAGTATAATGGGATCTCTGCTCTTCCTCAGTCCATCAGTCGAGAAATCCAGAAAATATTGGCTAGTAATTATGTAGGTAGTACTCATCTAGGTGTTGTTGTTGTTTAGTCGTTTAGCTGTGTCCAACTCTTCATGACCCCATGGACCAGAGCACGCCAGGCACTTCTGTCTTCCACTGCCTCCCGCAGTTTGGTCAAACTCATTCTGGTAGCTTCAAGAACACTGTCCAACCGTCTCGTCCTCTGTTGTCCCCTTCTCCTTGTGCCCTCCATCTTTCCCAACATCAGGGTCTTTTCCAGGGAGTCTTCTCTTCTCATGAGGTGGCCAAAGTATTGGAGCCTCAGCTTCAGGATTTGTCCTTCCAGTGAGCACTCAGGGCTGATTTCCTTCAGAATGGATAGGTTTGATCTTCTTGCAGTCCATGGGACTCTCAAGAGTCTCCTCCAGCACCATAATTCAAAAGCATCAATTCTAGGTAGATGAGTAGAAATGTCAGCCATTGTGCGTACTCTCTGTTAGGATGACTGGGTGGTTGAATGACCTTTCTGATCTTGTGTAAGCTGCTATTTTCTTTGGGAGGAAACACTGCTCATGGACACTGATACAAATCATTGCTTGAGGGCTATGGGAGAGGGATACATTGGGTGGTTGAGATGAAACACCCCCATCCCAATCTTTCCATTTGGATGCTTCTCATAAACTGTGACTCATACTTTTAAAATCATGCATATTCATTTAATTCATGCAATGTACATGGTGTCTGCTTGGTTCCTAAGTCAGGGTATCAGAGAAGAATGTAAAGTGAAGTAAAGAAATTTCCATTCTGATTTCAAATTTGCAATTGCCCAAGACATGGCATTCAGGAATGTATTTATGGTTGTCAGGAAATAAGGTATCATTTATGAGTAATGTTAACATGAGGGGAAGTATCACCCAGTGGCTAATCAGCTGGTCTTGGGATCTCAGGGACGTTATGTAACTACTGATGAGATGAAATATTCCCGCCCACTGAAAATGCAGATTTAATGAAAGATACAATTTCAGTTGTATTAGCTAAAGAACCTTTCTTGAATAGATGCTACACAATGGATTTGAGCAGTCAGCTACAACTAGGCAGTGAAGATTTTTCCACCCTCTCTTTGTTCACACTTTCATTTGAAGTGTATCCTTCCTTCCAATCATTTCTCGCCATCTCTTCTGCCTTTCTGAAATCATATGCCAGAAAATTATTCTCCTTCCATAAGGAAAGAAAGAAAGAAAGAAAGAAAGAAAGAAAGAAAGAAAGAAAGAAAGAAAGAAATTTCTAGAAACACTGGGTTGAACAAAGCTTGCTTTCAACTTCAGGAAAGGGAAGAAAAACTAAGGACCGGAGCAAAAATTGGCTTGCATGAACAAATACATCATTGCAAAACCAGCTCAGATTATCAGATTAAACAGAGAAGCCTATTCAAGCAAGATAGGGTAAAAAAATAAAATAAAATACATAACTTTATAAACCAATTGTTCAAGGACACTCTAAGCCTAAGGGAATGATTGCTCAAAATGAAATCTGTCCCCCTTCCCCTTTTCTACGGAATTTTATTTTATTTCTGAATTAAATTAAGGTTGAAACAAATCAGGCAACAAAAAGGAATACATATAGCAATACAAGAAGATAATGAAGACTGTAACCCTATACATGAGTGCAACACAGCAATCCATAGCACAATATGATACTGCAGGCATTTCCCTGTACTTGGGAATTGGTCAGCTCTGCCAGATTCCACTAGCACAGGGTCTCCACCTTCTGCAGAAGTCTTCACTGTGTTCACTCAGAGTGCGGATGGGTTGAAACTACCACCAGCAGTATCCCTGCTAATGGTAGTCTGCATAAACCCCTGAATGGGGGATGGCCAAGAACATAAGAATATTCTGCTGGACCTGTCCAATGGCAACTTATTCTCAGTGGCCAACCAGACGCCTGTGGGAAACAATTGAGCAGAACATGAGCACAAGAGCACTCTCCACTCCTGTGGTTTCCAGCAACTGGAATCTGGAAGCACTGACAGCTCCAGCTGTGAAGGTACAGCATCACCATCATGGCTACTGGCCATTGACAGTCTTCTTCTCCATGAATCGGTCTGATCCTCTTTTAAAGTCATCCAAATTGTTGGCCATTGCTGACTCCTGGGCAAGCTACGTTCCATAGCTTGACTATTTGCTGTGTGAATAAGTACCGTATTTTTCGCTCTATAAGACGCACCAGACCACAAGACACACTTAGTTTTTGGAGGAGGAAAACAAGAAAAAAAATATTCTGAATCTCAGAAGCCTGAACAGCAAGAGGGATCGCTGCGCAGTGAAAGCAGCAATCCCTCCTGCTGTTCTGGCTTCTGGGATAGCTGCACAGCCTGCATTCGCTCCATAAAACGCACACACATTTCCCCTTACTTTTTAGGAGGGAAAAAGTGAGTTATGGAGCAAAAAATATGGTACTTTCTTCCATCTTTCCTAAATCTTCCAACATTCAGATTCACTAGATCTTACATTGGCTCAGCTACCATCTATGAGACCAATCTGGTCCTCTGTGCTCCCACAACAACAAAAATTAAAAACTGGCAATTTGACTACCACCCGCCTTGTGGTCAATTCAGCTTTGATGCTCCCATCTGGGAGTTAGGATTGCTTGTCCAAAGTCCAGTTAAACTCACAGGTACTGAGTGGATATGCATGGGACTATCAAGAAACACACTGATTGCAATCTTTAGTTGATTGTGGAGATGCTTGTGAGACAACTGGAGGAAAACAGACAAAGGAGAATCTCACTAACTATGGAGAGATTGAAAATATAAATTATAAAGCATATATTATGTATCTAACCTACAATAAATATATGGGCATCTGTACATGATTGGCATTTGAAGGGCTTCCACAAATGTGGTGGTGGTGGTGAGACTGGAAAGCACACTGACATAATAGTGTAATGAGTTTTTGGGTGCCAGATTTCTTATTCTAGGGCAAATATTTTCAAACTTTTTAGAGGGGGAACTCTGAGATCCTTCACAAGCTTGTCGAGGTTACTCAGTGAGGAGATTGAAAATTCTTCTTTCTGCCCATCCAATTTCTGAAATACTACACTGAATTGGCTCTCCCATCATTATCAGGAAGTCACTGTGTCAAGCAGAATATCCAGTGGCAGAAAAGAAACAGTACAATAAGAATAATAGTGGAATTTTCTATGGTGGTCCTAAATTGTCACAAATGGTTGCCTAGTGTGAAATTTTGAATTAGGAGGCATCAGGGACTTATCCAAGGACTGTTTGTGCACAGTGTGTTTAGCATCAGAGTCCTCTTCATGCAACTATTGAAAGAGTGGTATGCGACATACCCTCTTGTGATTGGTAGACAATATTAAGCCTCTTGATTGGTCAGACCTAGTATAAACATTAGGGGCATATTCTTCTGTCCTTGCTATGTCAACAGTGCGGGAACTTCTCCCAGCTTCATCTTGCAAGGACTGTGGCTCCAGACCTAAATGTGGCCTGGTTTCTCAAGGCCCAGCCAGACCCTGGCATTGGGTTCTTGCTGAGGTGAATCTTTTTTAAGCAAAAAGAGTTTTGATGAATACTGACATTTCTGAAGGAGTTTATGAATATCCCATATGTGAACTGGACTATACATTGCCATTTCTTGTTTATACACTGTGAAGCAAGAATGGGGAGCTTTTGCCCTTCTGGATGTCAGGCTGCAACTCATTCTCAGTATTGACCATCAGCCATGCCAGTTAGGGCTAATAACAACAACAACAACAACAACAACAACAACAACAACAATAATAATAATAATTTATACCCCGCCCATCTGGCTGGGTTTCCCCAGCCACTCTGGGCAGCTTCCAATAAAACACTAAAATACAATAACCTATTAAACATTAAAAGCTTCCCTAAACAGGGCTGCCTTCAGATGTCTTCTAAAAGTTTGGTAGTTATTTTTCTCTTTGGCATCTGGTGGGAGGGCGTTACACAGGGCGGGTGCCACTACCGAGAAGGCCCTCTGCCTGGTTCCCTGTAACTTGGCTTCTTGCAGCAAGGGACCTGCCAGAAGGCCCTCGGCGCTGGACCTCAGTGTCCGGGCAGAACGATGGAGGTGGAGACGCTCCTTCAGGTATACTGGACCAAGGCCGTTTAGGGCTTTAAAGGTCAGCACCAACACTTTGAATTGTGCTTGGAAACGTACTGGGAGCCAGTGTAGTCCTTTCAAGACCGGTGTTATATGGTCTCGGCGGCCGCTCCCAGTCACCAGTCTAGCTGCTACATTCTGGATTAGTTGTAGTTTCCGGGTCACCTTCAAAGGTAGCCCCACATAGAGCGCATTGAGAGATATAATTAAGCAACATCCATAGGGTTGCCCACTCCCACTGTAGATCATACCTGGACCTTTTAGAAGAGATTAGAGTATTTCAGAGAACACCCTCCCCCCCTCATTTTATTAGCTCGAGCAATTTGCAGTCTGCATAAACAGGTGCTGTTCACAGCCTTAATGGTTTGTTTGAGTGCATGGATTTCTGCTGAAGAAACACTGTTCCCTAGATTAGATTTTCATGGTGGAAGAATTTGAAGGGTATTTGACTTTAAAACTCTGGGTGAGTACATCTGGTACTTTAACCATCCATTTGGACTCTTAATAGTAGCTGCTAACACCTGAGATGATAAATTAGCAGACGCCTTTCAAGCTGTTTCTTCACTTCAAGCCTCATTTACTTCAACCTATTCACTGTAAAAACAAACAATGCACAATTAAAAAGGGACCCCAGCCATACCCAAAAATACACGAAGGCTTCTTATTAAGGATACATGAAGCAAGCAGAATGTATTATGGGTAGGGAAGGTAATGATCCAAGTTAAAGAAATATGAACAGGGGGGTTGAAGAGATAAAATGACTTGGCTTGTCAACAGGTATTGAAAGCATTCCCATCACAATGCAAACTTGGCACTGTTGCAAAATGATGTCCCTTCTCTTTTGAGAGCTCTGTGGGAATGAGAGAGTTTAGCTCCCCACACATAATATACCAGAGGGGAGATCCTTCAGTTAAATTCAAAGTGTAATTTAATGCCTTAATTCACAATTTTCCATCTCTGCAATGGCATGCAAATATTTGAATATTTGGAATCTATTTACAGTGTTTTCAAGGAAATGTTTTGTGGCAGGATCAAAGTCTTAATACTCATAATTTTGAAGCTAAAATACACAGTCAATCTCTTCATATGCACTAGCCCTCTCTATCCTCTCAGATCATGCTTAGTTTACACTAGCAGACCTTTCCTCCAAAATTAGTTTATTTAGGAAACATATACAGTGGTACCTTGGTTTTCGAACAGCTTAGTTCTTGAACAACTTGGAACCCAAACACTGCAAACCCGGAAGTGACTGTTCCAGTTTGCAAACTTTTTTTCAGAAGCCGAAAGTGCTCTGTTTTTAGTCCTCCACTTCCGATTGGAGAGTTCCTCTTCCTGTTTGAGGGTTCCATTTCTGATTTGAGTCCCCCACTTCCAATTAGATATTTGGAGCTTATATTTGGTGCTTTTGCTTTTTTGTGTGTTTTTGTTTGTGTGGCTTTTTCAGTTAATTTGTTTTTGTGACTGTGTCGAACCCAGTTCAGCTACTGATTGATTGGTTGATTGTGTGACTGTGGAAATGAATAAAAGTTGCAAAGCCAAGAGAACCATTAACAGAACAACAACAGAAGTAGTAAAATCCATGTTTAAATTCTATTTTAGGGGTTGTTTTTAAAAGTCTAGAATGGATTAATCCATTTTGCATTACTTTCTATGGGAAAGTGTGCCTTGGTTTTGGAACACTTTGGTTTCGGAATAGACTTCCAGAATGGATTAAGTTTGAAAACCAAGGTACCACTGTACATGGCAATAAGAATTATATGGAGAACATATCCTGAGTATCTCATGAAGTGCTATATATAATAATTACAACAGTTTTTTCCATGGCTTCATCCCATCTCATCATGGTTCAAAAAGTCATACTCCCACAGAGAGTGGCAGGTGACCGGTTCTGCTCACATGATTCTGGATTTCAAATCTTAACATGGTGGCTTCAAAAACATGAAGTGTCCCATAAGATTTCAAATCTGCATTTCTTGCTACTGAATTGCAGTAGCAAGAATCAGTACCTATGTCCAAATTACTAGCATCATTTATTACACAAGAGTCATGGATCCCTTCCTCCTGATTCTCACCCCACCCAAGGTCCTATTTTTGGGGTGCAGTGTATCCTGGCGAAGAGGAAGCCATCAGGAAGATAGTGAAAAGCTAACAATGTGTTCCCTACAGTAACATTACCAGCCATTCCGAGTCCCAGAAGGGAGTGCAGTAGAGACAGGGACTGTGTCTTAATTCCCTGAGGAATTGCTCCATAGCAGCACAACAGCCTGAAGCATGGGGACTTTTTGGATTCGAAATCCATCTTCCAGGTCAAATTGGAACACTTCATTTTTAAGTGGCAGATGCTGACTGGAAGAAGAGATACAGGAATTATGGCTGGAGGATGGGAAAGCTCAGTAATTGACTTGACCACTTTAGCTTGTTTGGCTCACGGCATTTTTTCATCTCTCACTACCTGTGCCAAGAAAACATCTATTGTAGACGAAAACAATCTGTCAGCAAAAAAAAAAAAGGGGGGGGAGACCCCTTGTTAAATTTTATTCCTTGGGTCCATTGTTACTGGAAGCATTCGGCCTTTAAACACTTTTGCCATTTCCCCTCCCAGTTTCTTTCAACCGTAACTAGGACTGTACAACTTTGGAGCTGTCTGCATTTGTCTTGAGCACTGAGAACATAAATCAAAGCTCCACCGGTCCATCTTCAGCAGTCAGTAGAGGAGAAAACACTGTCTGAATCCTAAAGCTTCTTCTTGTTTAACAACCCCCTGAGATTGACGATCAAGAAAAGAAGTTTGGCAACTTCAGTCTCCTCACTAAGCTGAACTTCAGATTTCCACCAGCTTTCTCCAAAACATTACCTGGCATTCAGATGGGGGCAGGGGAGAGTTAAGATAATATTAAAACTTCCCAGTGGTTTTTTTCACATTTCTAAGGTGCCATCAAGTTTCATTCAAAGAGAATAATAATAGTAATAATAGTAATAATAATAATAATAATAATAATAATAATAATAATAATAATTAATTTTATTTATATCCCGCCCTCCCCAGCTGAAGCCGGGCTCAGGGCGGCTAACAACAATAAAATAATACAACATTCTAAAATCTGATATTTGATAGCTCAAAGATCAATGAGTGGTCTCACTGATGCCCAATTAGAAAGAATTGCTACTGAAATTTTGTCCTGTCTCCTCCAAATCTGCAGAAAATCCAAGGAGCTCTCAGCTGGAATCCTGGTGGTGTTTGTGGGAAGCCAAAAGTACTGAATAATGTTAGCAAAAACTCTCATTTGCAAAATATATGTAGTATTTTTGAAAGAAACTTCAAATTATTCTGATGATATTGACAAGGTTTCTCAGTCACCCACCAGAGGTCCTTCTCAGCAATAGCTACCTAGTTTGGGATAGCACTTCCTCTTTAATTAAGGCTGATATCAACTTTGTACAGTTTTAGGCACTTGAAGATTTTCAACTTTTTATAGGCTGTTGAAGGTTGTGATACTGTCTGCTGAGGTCAGAAATCTACAGAGTATTGCTGTTATGCGATGTTGGCTATTGTGTTTTATGGATGGCCTCTTCTAAAGAAGGGTGAGTTCCAAGTTAAAAGGTTATGGAACAGTTATAATGTACCAAACGTGTATGGTCAGTTTCTTTGAAAGCAGAAATATCTGTGAAGATAGCACAGTTTTGCACTTCCTTCCCAATGGCCGCTGATTGAACCATGTCAGTAGCCATTTCCAGTCATTATCCCCTTCATAAGATAATGACGAGAGGGCAGAGTGGTGTGCCCTATTTTGACACTTGAGATGAAACAGGAAGTGCTGCCATGCTGCCCCTCTGCCTCCGCGAGATCTCACTGGAAATCAGTGTCACTTCTGCACTGGTGGCAAAGGTGGTAGGGTACCCATAGGGGTGCTATCTGGGGGCTTCTGCTGCCTGACTTTGTGGCTTCGCCCCGCCTAATGGGGATGAGCCAACAGTGATGGGCAGGGAACCTCACCTCCCATCGCCTGCTTTGATGAAGCCTACTTGGTGGAAGGACAAAATGGTGGCAAAGTTGCCATGATGGAAAACACTGGTAGGAGTGATGGATTAGGTCCACCAGTACGTTCGCACTGCACCACCCTCGCTGCCACTCTCAGTATGCTGCAGCCATGTGGACAACAGGAAGCTAACAAGTCTCACTGACCTGAGCTGCCAACTACTGCTGGATGAGGGTCTTGTCCCCTTTGTCACAGCCTCATTGCAGTCTGCACCAACCTCCATGCATGAGGGGTGGAATGCCTGTAGTGGGGAGCCTTCTCTGCCCAAGTAGAGCACAGTCAGGATGGCAGGCTCCCCGCTGCAAACAATAGCCCTCATTTCATTGAGGGAAGCAGCAACTGGCATGGTAGAAGGGGCAGGGGCAGCATGCTCATTCCTGCTCTACCCCTTATGTGACTGAAGAAGCCTAATAATTATCTACGTATTGACTAAGATGGGAAGATTGCAAACTACAGTAATCAAGTGACAACCCCCTTGCAAATTGGCCATGTGAATCCTCAAGCAGACCATTGTAAAAAGCCAAGCTGCAGTTTACAATCTGTGATTTCTTTCTTTTTTGCTGTGCTTTGTTTTCCTCTTAGGAAAGATAATTGCTTTGAAAGCAATTATTAAATTATTGCAATGTTACAAAAAAAAAAAAAAAAAAGCACCACACAATTAACTTGCAGGGGAAAGTTGGCACAGGGAAAAAAATTAGTCAATTGGATCTCTAATTGTTGTGTTGGTGAGACAGCGTGTATGTCAACTGCATAGCCTGAAGTCTTAGAACAGAACTGTACCCTTTTCAAACATATTCACAAGTGCTAGGTAATCAAACCACTTTCATTGGAGACTCAAAATAATCAGGGGAAACAAATAAGCAAGCAGTTTTAGACCAACTGCAAGAGTGCAAAGAGGTGCCAGGAAGTGTTGTGTCCTGATAGTTGCAGCTCATTCCCTCGTTTGCATTAAGAAATTTTCTCCTATAGGGTTTCCATACTCTGGTCCATAGCATGCTTAGACAGCAGTGGTCTCATTATCTGGAAGCTGAAGGATGGACAAGCACAGGAGTCATAGAAAAGGACGTAAGAATTTTTTGTAGCCATGGAAATGGGCTGAATAAGGGCTATCAGCAAGTTATTTATTCATTATGCTACAGTTATTTAGAGAGGCACACACACAGCATATTGGATTGAGAAGTGTGAATTAGGTGGTTTCTCATTAAAATGCAAACAGACTCAATGTTCTCCCCCAACCCTACTACTGAGTAAACCTGCATGTTTGCACTGTGCTTCTATGGTATGCAAGAAGAAGAAGAAGACTTTGGAGTATGAGTATTATTGCCTATATGGATAATTGGCTTAATTTTGAAACAACACCCTGATTTTTCTTTCCCCTTTAACTATCAGATATTGTTTCAAAGCAAAACTATCAGATTCCTGTTTCAAAGCAAGGCTACTCAGCACAAAGACATACCTTTTCTATGCAGTCATAAAGTTGCAGTGTCAAATCCGAGACATTATCTCTTTTCTATGGCAACAGGCAGGTATCAATGTGAGAAAATTAGGCTTTCCTGGCAGGATCAAGCAGCAGGAGAAGCAAAAATATGAGCTGATGGAAAAGGCACTCATCCTGATGCAAATTGCTTCAGTAATAAACAAGACAAAAAGGGGAAGGAAGCCCAACTGCTGGGATAGTAAATTGCTTGTTGTTGAGGATTTTTGCAGGTTTGCCTGTTGTGACAGTTCTCCATGTGAATGAAGCCATGTGACTTCATGTCTCTTGCATTGTTTCCCTGCTATATAAATAAAGAGAAGCAGCAATTTTGACTTATGCTGATGTCCACATCACACATTTCCATAGTCAAATGTATACTTGTGTGCTAGATCTTCTGCAGTGCAGCTACAAAAGAGAAACAATTATGGCTTTCCCATTGCCCATTGTAGTTAACGTGAATAAAAGCATGAGAAAAGCCTGCTGGATCAGGCTAGTGCTGCATTTAGTTGAGCATCCTATTCTCACTGAGACCCTACCTGCCCATAGGGTGCAGGTGGCACTGTGGTCTAAACCACTCAGCCCCTTGGGCTTGCCAATCAAAAGGTCGGCTGTTTGAATCCCCATGACGGGGTGAGCTCATGTTGCTGGGTCCTAGCTTCTGCCAACGTAGCAGTTCAAAAGCACACCAGTGCAAGTAGATAAATAGGTACCACTGTGGTGGGAAGGTAAAACGGCGTTTCCATGCGCTCTGGCTTCCATCATGGTGTTCCGTTGCGCCAGAAGTGGTTTAGTCCTGCTGGCCTCATGACCCAGAAAGCTGTCTGTGGACAAACGCCAGTTACATATTCAGACCTTTCAACCTCCCCCTTAAATAAATTCAGACAAGACTCAAATTTTGGTTTGTTTTTTGGCAGAATTTAGGCCACAACTTTATTGATTACAGCAAGTGAGTGGTTGCCTAGGCTCTGGTTCGACTAGCTCCCTGCACTGTTGCAGGTAGCGCTGACCCAGGGCACCAGCATAGGTCAGCCAAGGGTGAACACCTGGATAGCCAGAAAGCCAGGAACAGGCTATGTCCACCACCCAAATGTCCCCCTAGACTCAGCCACAGGCACAACCCCCTCACAGGTTGACCAAACCATTGAGTCCTTGGATTCCTTTAACAGAATACCCTTCACATAGGGATGGCAAGAGCATTCCCCCATCCCTATCACCTGAACCAGAGCCGATCCGAAACCTTACGAGTCGTGACGATTTGCTATGTGGCAGGCGACACCCAAATGGCACCAGCCAATCAGCCAAGTGGGGAAAATTCCTGCCGTGCCCCTGTCCCAACGACAGATGACACACGATGGCATAGCAAGGTCAAGCGCACAGCCCTAAAAGTAGGGAGAGGTGGACAGGTGTTCTGATGCACGCACTGAAAGAAGAAACTCTGGGTCATGTGCATGGGTATATATAGGTCCCTTGATCTGTTTAGCATCCCATTGGCCTAATTAAACCCAGCATCGAGGGGCCTACCAATTGGGTGTTGTGGCTATCCAATCACACCCACCCACAACACAGGGTTTGGTTGCAAGGTCTCACCACAACACGTGCCCTCTTTAAGGGAGGACCCAATCTCCCTCGGCCTGAAAGCAAGATGAGTGCCGCAACCCCATAGTTGCCTTTGACTGGACTTAACCATCTAGGGGTCCTTTACCTTTTACCTTCTTACCTGTCCATGCATTGTCTCAGCAGAGTGGTACATGCTCTGGTATATTGGCTGAACACGAGACACTTAATCTCAGGGTCATGGGTCCAAACCCTACGTTGGGCAACAGATTCCTGCATTGCAGGGGGTTGGACTTGATGACCCTTGGAGTCCCTTTCAGCTTCTAATAGGACTGAAATGTATCCATTGAATAATCCATGTAATTCTTAGTTCAGAGAAAACTGTAAGCTATCCTCCTCCTGGTGAGTATGTGAGTGTGCACATGTGTGATTAAAATGTTACACAGCCATGTTTTGAATCCTCTTGGTGGCACCGTTGTACATTCTCCCACACCCCTTTTATCTGTCTTTAACTGAAGTGCATTATTACACTAAGTGCGGGGGGGGGGAGCACTTTATTTCCCCCACCCACCCACTTCAGTTTTATATTTGCAAGATGGCAAAGCATTTATGGAACTTAGATTAGCTTTTTAAATGTTTTCCCTGTTAATTTAAGTTAATGTTGTAGCCCAAGCAACATAATTGCTTCTCACTTTGTTCTCTCTGAGGGAAAAGAAGAAGAAGAAAAACCCTGATGATTGCCAAACTTTATTCTCTCCCTTATAACAGTAGGACATGGGAGTTAGTTTTAATTTCTTCCCCTTCTTTTCCCCTCCTCAGATTGAGCATGGAGAAAGGGTGTCCTGAGGAAATAATGCTCACTAACCTTTGCCCCCCATCCAGATCATAAGCTAATGTACCAAAGCAGGACCAGCCCAAGACATTTTGGCACATGAGGCGCACCACAAAATGGCGCCCCCTACCACCGCCATTTAACCTGGCTAGGAAATTCAACATTTACCAAACAAGTCTTGGTCTCAGAGAAAGCTAATCACAGGACAAAGATCAGCTGATGAACAGTGATGTAAAAGCTGTAAAAAAGATGGGGGGAAGCAGGCACATGAGGGGAAGTGGTGGAGGGTTGTTGACGCTACTGCAGTGCTCCCAAAAAGGCCACCCTTTCTATGGTGCTGTTCTCACCTAAGCTAGAAATCACACACTCCATTGGTAAGAAGTAATGGGAGCGTTCCTGGGTCCTAGAAGAAAAATGGGGCATTCCAATGCTAATCTGGGAATAAATAAACACTTTGGTCATTTCAATAGGACCAAGCACACACACAAACCATCCAAGCACCCACAGACCAGAAACAAAATAAAAACCAGCAATTTCATATACAGTGGTACCACGGGTTACAGATGCTTCAGGTTACAGACTTCACTAACCCAGAAATAGTACCTCGGGTTAAGAACTTTGCTTCAGGATGAGAAGAGAAATTGTACGGCGGTGGCCGCAGGAGGCCCTATTAGCTAAAGTGGTACCTCAGGTTAAGAACAGTTTCAGGTTAAGAATAGACCTCCAGAATGAATTAAGTTCTTAACCCGAGGTACCACTGTAGGGCATTTAAATCTTAAAACAGGACACCCTCCCTCCCTTGCAGTCAGACATGTTTATTTCTGAGTAAATGCACTTTAAAAACATACAGTGGTACTTCTGGTTACGAACTTAATTCATTCTGGAGGTCCATGCACTGATCCACACACACACAAAACGAATTCACACACAGGTGTCTTCCCAAAACCCATCCCAAACCCCCAAAATGTGTTTATGGAAGACAATCTTACGTGGCTACGAGTGATCACCGAAGAAGAAGAGGAGAAAGAGAAGAAGAGTTGAGATTCCTGCATTGAAGGGGATTGGACTCTCAGGGTCCCTTCCAACTCTATGGTTCCAACCATCCCTGAATGAATCAGTAGTTGAGAATGAACGAGAAGCTGCTTCCTAATTCACAGAGAGCTTTCAACAGTTCCCCAGCAGTAGCTGTTATGATGATGATTGCTTAGCATCTTCTGTCCCACTTCAGTTTAATCAGTGGTGAACACTTGTTGTCCTTGATTCTTCCCTCTCTTTGTGGGCCTGTGTTAGATGTCTCTTAATGGTTCTCATTCTAGCACCTTACTACGGTTGCCAAGCTTTAATCTTTCTTCCCTCAAGATCTGCAGAGGCGTTGATCCACAGCACTGTGAGTTAATGGTTGTTCTACTGAATTCTGTTTTGATGGGCTTCCTTTGTACTCCCAATCAGTAGCCTACACTTAAAATACAGGCAGTGTGGTAGGCAATTATGTATGGCACTTGAGCTTAGTACATTCCCTTGAATGGAAAGCTTTGCAGTAGGATGGGCAACCTTTTCCATAATGACTATTTTTGAAAAGCTATTGCGGTTTTTATGTGCTATTTCTATTCTAGTATTTGAGACATTTAAAAGGGGAGGGGGAGCAGGTGGCCTTCCATGAAGAAAGTTTTGCACAAGAATGGTTATTTGAGGTCACCATTTTGTTTTTATAGCTTTAAACCCTTGCCTTTCAATGAGAGAGAGAATGAGAGAAATTATTTATGTGCTAAACATGTAGGCAACTGACTTATGGATTACCATAGGTTAGGGTTTTGGTCAGTACTGGATTTACATATAAGCTAAACAAGCTATAGCTTAGGGCACCACTCTCTTGGCAGCCTCAAAAAAAAAAAAAAAAAAATTAAAGGAGAAAAAAACCTGGATGTACATTTCCAAAATATGAGATAAAAAAACCAAATAAAATAAAACCTACATTCAGCAACAGTGTTTTGTGTTGTGTAGGCTTCTTCTTAATTGTATTTCAGTTCAACAATCACTTTGATAAAATACATATTTTGTTATGTGCGAATGGCTTTAGATACCTATTAGGTCCATAAATTACCATACAGTATATATTCAACACAAGAAACAGCGACAATTTGTTGTTGACAAAGGACAGCTGGACATATAAAGGCCCCGTTACCTTCAGTAGCTTAGGGCCTCATCAAACCTAAATCCGGCCCTGGTTTTGGCCACCTCACGCAGCTGAGCTACAGAAGCATCACATGGTGTTGTCAGATGGAAGCATTGGATATGGGATGCAAATGGAGCAAATCCTCCTGTATTGATCCAGAGAAGCGTTCCAGCTGTGGATGGAGGCCTTAAGCCTTGAACCGAGAACACAGGGAAGTATCACTGGAATGGAATAACTGGTTCTCACTCTTAGGTTCTTTAGGAATATAGGGAGTTGCCTTAAACCAAATCAGAGTATTGGCCCATCTAGTTCAGTATTTCTTACACTCACTGGCTGCAGCTCTCCTGTGTTTCAGACAGAGGCCACTTTCCCAGCCCTGCCTTGAAAGGCCAGCGATTGAACCTCGGATTTTCACATAAAAGTCATGTGCCGTACTTTGGAGCTATGGCCCTTTCCTGTACAATAAATTGCCATGGAGGGACTGAAGCAATGTCAAAAGCAGCTCTTCCTTTCTGCAAAGGACCAATGGATCACCACATTGCTCTGAGCTGTAGTGTTATATGGTGTGAGGAAATGCCCTAATCATTGCATGAGTGCACAACTCAATGTGGCTCAGATGCAACAGTGTGGTGGTGGTGCCCAGTACCTTGGAGGAGTTATAAAAAGTTAGAGAGAAGCAGCATGGAATGGGGAGGACTAAATACAATCCTGTCCACTAGAGCACAGATTTTCTTTGCGCATGTTTGCACTACTATCATTTCCTTATTTTATGTGGGCTTTGGGTTTGCTACAGAATTTTGGGTTTGCTACAGAATTTTGCCTAGATCCCAACATTAAAAAGGTAAAGGTAAAGGACCCCTGACAGTTAAGTTCAGTCGCGAATGACTCTGGGATTGTGGTGCTCATCTCACTTTACTGGCCGAGGGAGCCGACATTTGTCCGCAGACAGTTTTTCCGGGTCATGAGGCCAACATGACTAAGCTGCTTCTGGCAAAACCAGAGCAGCACATGGAAATGCCGTTTACCTTCCCACCGGAGCGGTACCTATTTATCTACTTGCACTTTTGGCTTGTTTTCAAACTGCTAGGTTGGCAGGAGCTGGGACCGAGCAACCGGAGTTCACCCCATTGCAGGGATTCGAACCGCCGACCTTCCGATCGGCAAGACCTAGGCTCAGTGGTTTAGACCACAGCACCACCCGCGTCCCTAGATCCCAACATTATCAGCTGCCAAAGAGACAGAAATAATGCTGAAAGGAATTCATCACACAGAGACACACTAATATGTTATAGTCATGGGAATAGACATGACTGCCAAGAGCATCCTTGGGCAGCAGCCAGGCCTCAACATACTGCAAGGACCCACCATCAGTCACAGTTCTGTGCTGTTGCTTCTTCTCACCATCATTACCACATGCTTCAGTGGAGAATCAGCAACAGCAATGAAAAGTTGAGATGAAGAAGTGTTCAGTCACCTGCCTTCTTCCTTTGGGCAGCAACTAGGATGACTGCTCTACCTCCTCATCTTCACTGCTTCCTATTCCACCCCCCTTTTAACCTGTTGGCTCCCTGAGTGAGCATGGAGTGTCACTGGGGATACCAGGCTGGCAAAAAATTACCCCTCCTTTCCCCCCTTTATGTTGGAAGAGCTGTTGGAAGCTTGGTTCATTTATTCATGTTTGGAGGGAATGGCCCCAGGTTAAAAACTTTTTGGAATAAAGTATTCTCCATTATATCTGTAATTAAAGGCCAACTCCTTTCTCTAAATTCTGCCTTTATAATAATAATAACATTATTTTACCCCGCCCATCTGGCTGGGTTTCCCCAGCCACTCTGGGCTGCTCCTAACAGAATATTAAAAATGTGATAAAACATTAAAAACTCCCCTAAACAGGGATGCCTTCAGATGTCTTCTAAAAGTCAGATAGTTGTTTGTCTCCTTGACATCTGATGGGAGGATGTTCCACAGGGTGGGTGCCACTTCCGAGAAAGACCTCTGCCTGGTTCCCTGTAACCTCATTTCTTGTAGTAAGGGAACCGCCAGAGGGCCCTCAGAGCTGGACCTCGGTGTCTGGGCTGAGTGATGGGGGTGGAGATGCTCCTTCAGGTATACTGGGCCAAGGTCATTTAGGGCTTTAAAGGTCAGCACCAACACTTTGAATTGTGCTCGGAAACGTACTGCTGGATAAGTGTTTAATGGTTATTGTATTTGTTTAAAAACCAATACTATATAAATATATATGAAATATATGTCATTATCACAGTCTTTGTTGCTTAAGGAGTATAGTCTATCACTGGCATCTTACCCCAGGCTCTTCAAAACCTGGAGCCAGACCTGATTTTGGCATTTTCTGGATTTGTCTCACCTATTTTTCCTCTAATGCTTTGTCATCTTATTCTAGAAGTCTCAGACCAGCTCCTTCAGGGAACTGTGACAGAAGTTTTAGAATCCATTTACATCACTGGTTACTTAAGGTCATTCTATGGTCACCTTAATCAAGCTTTGACAAGGACAACCTGCATTTTATTCACATAATGCTTTAATTAGACCTGGATTTAAATGGAGTTCTGGAACCGCACAAAGCCCACTTCAAACTCTTCAACTTGAGCAGGTTGTGGGGGAAAGGCAATTAAACGGTTTGCCACGCCATTGTTTCGAAGAGCTGATAACCTTGACAGAGAAACCAGCAACATGCAGCACATAATAAAAGCTGGGTTTCAGCTAATGGAAAATGAAGTGTTCTTAGTTTATCTTTCTAGGTCACTCATGAGCAAAGCTGTCCAAAACGGGGAGGGGGGGGGCTATTCAACTTCGACGGGTAAAATGCTGTTAAATTTGCTCCAAAAACAAACCAGAAAAACAAGGTACTCTGTTGTTTCCCTGAAAAGCATGCAAATTCTTTGGCTTTTTTTTCAAAAATCCATTCCCACAACAGCACCTCTTCTTCTAAGCCTCCTAGCCACATCGGGCTATGGAAAGCAATCTTTATCATGGTCACAGCTTGTTGCGGAAGGGTTAAACCAGGAATGGGGAACCTCTGAACCTCCAGTTGTTGCCAAACTATATTCCCATCATGCCTGACTACTGGGCATGGAGATGGATTCCAATTGCACCTGAAAGGCAAGAGCTTCCTCACTCATAGGATAAATGGATGGAATTGTTTTCCATGCCTGTAACTAAATAAGGATAAACCCAGGCACAGTTTCATGCTATGCATTTAGCAAAAGCTACAACCTTGATGGCAGAAAGTAAGGGGGAATTAAAGAACCTTTTAATGAGGGTGAAAGAGGAGAGCGCAAAATATGGTTTGAAGCACAACATCAAAAAAACGAAGATCATGGCCACTGGTCCCATCACCTCCTGGCAAATAGAAGGGGAAGAAATGGAGGCACTGAGAGATTTTACTTTCTTGGGATCCATGATCACTGCAGATGGTGACAGCAGCCACAAAATTAAAAGACGCCTGCTTCTTGGGAGAAAAGCAATGACAAACGTAAACAGCATCTTAAAAATCAGAGACATCACCTTGCCAACGAAGGTCCGTATAGTTAAAGCTATGGTTTTCTCAGTAGTGATGTATGGAAGTGAAAACTGCACCATAAAGAAGGCTGATCGCCGAAGAATTGATGCTTTTGAATTCTGGTGCTGGAGGAGACTCTTGAGAGTCCCATGGACTGCAAGATCAAAGGAAATCAGCCCTGAGTGCTCACTGGAAGGACAGATCCTGAAGCTGAGGCTCTAATACTTTGGCCACCTCATGAGAAGAGAAGACTCCCTGGAAAAGACCCTGATGTTGGGAAAGACGGAGGGCACAAGGAGAAGGGGACGACAGAGGACAAGATGGTTGGATAGTGTTCTCGAAGCTACCAGCATGAGTTTGACCAAACTGCAGGAGGCAGTGGAAGACAGGAGTGCCTGGTGTGCTCTGGTCCATGGGGTCACGAAGAGTCGGACACGACTAAACGACTAAACAACAACAAATGATTTGATCATCAACCTGTTTCTTCCCCACAAAGGTTCACACTATGCCTTGCTTTCAATAGTTGCAGTAAGCCAAGTAAACCAAAATCTGATGTAACATTAGTTTTGCATGGCAGAAGAGGTAAATCTGACCTTGGGCAGATGCTAGGAGAGTTTTGTCGAACTGGTGCCCTCCATATGTTTTGGTCTACAATTCCATGCTGGCTGCGGCGGATGGGAGCTGTAGTCTAAAACATCTGAGGGGCACCTGCTTAATGAAGACTGTCCTAGAGGAACAAAACTAAAACCGGCAAACAGGGATGGATGGACCAGCATTTTCAGTTCTGTCAGTTACTCAGTTTCCCAATATTAAATGCAGTTCTCCACTTTTCTGCAGCAATTCGCTTTAAAAAAGTATTCACCAGCATATAATAATAATAATAATAATAATAATAATAATAATAATAATAATTTATTTATACCCCGCCCATCTGGCTGGGCTTCCCCAGCCACTCTGGGTGGCTTCCCAAAAAAATATTAAAATACTGTAATACATCAAACATTAAAAGCTTCCCTAAACAGGGCTTCCTTCAGATGTCTTCTAAAAGTCTGGTAGTTGTTGTTCTCTTTGACATCTGGTGGGAGGGCATTCCACAGGGAGGGCGCCACTACCGAGAAGGCCCTCTGCCTGGTTCCCTGTAACTTGGCTCCTCGCAGTGAGGGAACCACCAGAAGGCCCTTGGTGCTGGACCTCAGTGTCCGGGTAGAACGATGAGGGTGGAGACACTCCTTCAGATATACTGGACCGAGGTCATTTAGGGCTTTAAAGGTCAGCACCAACACTTTGAATTGTGCTTGGAAACTTACTGGGAGCCAATGTAGGTCTTTCAAGACCAGTGTTATATGGTCTCGGCGGCTGCTCCCAGTCACCAGTCTAGCTGCCACATTCTGGATTAGTTGTAGTTTCCAAGTCACCTTCAAAGGTAGCCCCACGTAGAGTGCATTGCAGTAGTCCAAGCGGGAGATAACCAGAGCATGCACCACTCTGGCGAAGCAGTTTCTCATAGTAAACAGGTTTTGTATGCCACACAAACACACATTTGAGCAAAGCAAATGTAATGCGTATTTTGAATTTGATTTTCACTAATAGATGCATGTTTATGTACACTTTACCCTACTTTCACTTATTTATACACATTACTTTGCTGGTGAACTGCACTGCAAAATTCAGAGAAGTGTGAATTTCAAAGGATGGCCACATTTTGGTCCATATATCGTTTCAAAAGTTTTGGATTTCTTAGGCCTACCTTTTAAATATCACCCAGTTCAAATTTCTCCCCCAAACCTATTGGCAAAACAGAAACCTGCACTAGTAGCTCCTTGCACAGATTATTGGGCGCAGAGAGATGATGATAATCCACAATGGATTATCCTCCTGAATTATTCTGAGACCTAATTGGAGCATTTACATGAAAAATTGCTCTCCTTGCTCATCTTCACGCTACCAGGGAAGGTAAACCATTTTTAAATTATGAAGGGAGAATACAAAGAGTGTATGAACCACCTGCTCATATTTTGGACTCAAAGTGTTTATTTTTCATGGCATCTCTTTGGTGTAGATGTCATCCTTCATTTTCCCCCTCTTGCAGTGGTTGATTGGTGGAGAAAAGAATCAACGTATAAAAGCTTTACTTTGGGGAGATCTGCTTTAATGTTACAACAGATGCCATCAATCTGCTCCCTTTTAATGAGTTGCAGTGTGAGTCCCTCAGAATTAATTATCTCCCGACAAATATTAGCCTGTTCTTTATTTTTATTTTTCTCTGCTAAGTGCTGAGTACAAAAAAAGTAATCCTGTGGCATCAAACAATTATAAAACAAGAACAATGTGCAATACTTCTGTTGTTGTTGTTTTGGATCATGTCCTTGAACCGTATCTTTGTTTGTAGAACAACAGTTCCACTTGAAGGACCCAGTTCTCACAAATGTCACGCTGAAATTTAAAATGAAATTATAATTGGATGTAATCTCACCCAAGCAATAGAGGCCTCTGTATCTTTTCTCTTATTGCCCACTCTAATTTATTGAAAAAGATTTATTGAGGAAAGATTGATGGATTGTTTCCCCACCTCTAAAAAGCATTTTCATGTGTGTGTGTGTGTGTGTGTGTGTGTGTGTGTGTGTGTTTAATTCAGAGAAAGTTATGGGTCTTATTTTTTTTTTTAAAAAAAGAACAAAACCCCTGAAAACCCTGTTTTTCCTCTGTGTACCATATCATAATGAACAGTGCAATCCTTGGGACTTATTCCCATGTAAGAGTAGGATTGCAACCTAAAAGTAAGAAAAAGAGCATCAAAACACTAAAATAGCTATTGTTACAAAAATTGGGTGTCTCCCCCTCTCTCTGCTGAGCGGAGGCAAGAGTCCATGGGATTCCAGGCACTCACCCATGTTTCTTTGGAGAATTGAGAAATGGCAGAGACCGTCATAGCTTTAAGAAATTTAGTTTATTCACCTATTTACACCTTCAGTCTGAATGGAGGGAGCCCAGACATAACAGCATGGTCATTTCAAGAGGGGCTTCTCCCCCACAGCAGTGAAGCCATGGAGTCTGAGGCATCTCTTCCAGCTTGCCTTCAGCCATCCTGCCCAAAATGGATCCCAGTCTTTTCTCCTCCTCCTCCTTCCCAGCAACCCTTGCTCAAGACTCCCTTTTCCTATCTCCTCAAACACACATCCCATCCCCTTGGCAACGTTTGTCTCCCCAGGCCAAAGGATTGCTCTCAGGTGGCCCATCAACACTTTTTGTCATGTTAACAGATTTGCTGTTTTGCATAAGCCAGGCCAGGACACAGTTCTGCAGCTTGTACTTCCATCCATATCTCAATAAATCAAAATCCTATCATTTATTAATTTCTTGGCTTTAGCTCCCCCCCCCCCAAAAAAAAAAACCACACACACACTCTAACACTATTTATTAATTCAGGTAGGTAGCCGTGTTGGTCTGATGCAGTGGAAATAAATAAATAAAAATTAAAAAATTGTCCAGTAGCACCGTAGAGAACAACTAAGTTTGTTCTGGGTTCAGGTAGGTAGCCATGTTGGTCTGATGCAGTGGAAATAAATAAAAATTAAAAAAATTGTCCAGTAGCACCTTAGAGACCAACTAAATTTGTTCTGGGTATAAGCTTTCATGTGCATCCACACTTCTTCTGGACAATTTTTTAATTTTTCATTTATTTATTTTGACTATTTATTAAGTTGCATCACCTTGCCAACAAAGGCCTGTATAGTTAAAGCTATGGTTTTCCCAGTAGTGATGTATGGAAGTAAGAGCTGGACCATGAAGAAGGCTGATGGCCGAAGAATTGATGCTTTTGAATTATGGTGCTGGAGGAGACTCTTGAGAGTCCCATGGACTGCAAGATCAAACCGATCCATTCTTAAGGAAATCAGCCCTGAGTGCTCACTGGAAGGACAGATCGTGAAGCTGAGGCTCCAATACTTTGGCCACCTCATGAGAAGAGAAGACTCCCTGGGAAAGACCCTGATGTTGGGAAAGATGGAGAAGGGGACGACATAGGGCAAGATGGTTGGACAGTGTTCTCGAAGCTACCAACATGAGTTTGACCAAACTGCGGGAGGCAGTGGAAGACAGGAGTGCCTGGAATGCTCTGGTCCATGGGGTCACGAAGAGTCGGACACGACTGAACAACTAAACAACAACAAGCTTAAAACACAGCTCTGAGGGTTCCACCACAAAAGCTTGCTGGAAAAGAAATGGAACTTAGCCCCAAACAATTATGGTTAACTTGAAAGTAGTTCAGTGAGTGTTGGTAGTCACCATTCAGTATTGACTCCACCACAATGAACGCCCTGCTCCAAGTAACAGAGGGTTGCTCTTTTACAGATGAAATAACTGCCAAAGTAAACACGTTATTAACTGCATGAATGCACTGGACCTGCATGTTCTTTTTATACAAATAGCAGCTGAGGAAAAGGCCAAGCAGCCTTTGGATTATGGGTGTGGGGAAATGAAGCTGGAATCTTTCCTTTGGTGTCACAGTCCTGCCAAACTGCTCATCTGAAGCTTCTATTTCCATTTGAACTGAAACCTCCATTGGTGCCAATGGGAGCTTGCCTCCAGACACGAGTAGCAGCTTTGCAAAGGAAAATTTGCGTCAAGACAACCTTCCTCTTCTTGCCCTCCCACAGTTCCAGGGCAACTCAGGCTTCCTTGGAGGCTATTTACATTGCAAGAAGTGTGAAAATTAATTGCATTTGCACAATTAACATCACATCTAGGACTCGGCTACACTGGCAAAGAAAAAGCACTTTATATGTGTTGTTTATGCATTCTAACACTAGGTGGCGCAGTGGAGTTCCATTTTTGCTAAGCCCAAACATGGACCACTTAGAAACGCCATCTCCAGCTCCTCAAAAGATTCCATCAACAGTGTCTCCGAAAATTTTTACACATCACTTGGGAAGACAGGCAAACTAATGCCAGCATACTGGAAGAAGCAAAGATCACCAGTGTTGAAGCCATGATTCTTCAACATCCACTTCATTGGACTGGTCATGTGGTGTGATGCCCGATTATCGTCTTCCAAAGCAACTACTCTATTCTGAACTTAAAAATGGAAAGCGTAATGCTGGTGGTCAACAAAAGAGGTTCAAAGACTCTCAAGGCAAATCTTAAAAAATGTTGTATAAACACTGACAACTGGGAAACACTGGCCTGCGAGCGCCCCAATTGGAGAACAGCCTTTACCAAAGGTGTCATGGGTGTTGAAGATGCTCAAACTCAGGTCAAAAGGAAGAAACGTGCTAAGAGGAAGGCATGCTTGGCAAACCCTCACCATGAACTCCCGCCTGGAAACATTTAACTATAACTGAAACACTTCTTTGATGTGTCTAGATCTAGCCCTAGTTTAGCCCCAAGAAGCTAAGTTTCTCTTCCATACCCAAGTACACTTGAGAGTGCATACCTTTGGAGATATGACAAGTTCAGGCTGCTGAGGGCTTTTAGAGGTAACTAGAATTGCTTCCAACTTGTTCTGTACTTTGGGGAAAGTATGACACCACCATCCTAAGAATGTTTAGTAAGTGCCTGGGGCTTACTCCCAGGGATGTTTTTGCGGGCCTGCAGTCTTAGGTCTTGAACTGGTCATGTCTAGAGCCCCATCTGCAGTATACATTTTAAATAATAT
Source organism: Podarcis pityusensis (assembly GCF_964106645.2). Lineage (NCBI taxonomy): Eukaryota > Metazoa > Chordata > Lepidosauria > Squamata > Lacertidae > Podarcis > Podarcis pityusensis. Next base: position 88,170,058 of record NC_138030.1, read on the forward strand.
TTTAAGTCATGGCTTCTGCCAAAGGATCTTGGGAATTGTAGTTAGCTAAGAGTGCTGACACTCTAAGGGACGCGGGTGGCACTGTGGGTTAAACCACAGAGCCTAGGACTTGCCGATCAGAAGGTCGGTGGTTAGAATCCCCGCAATGGGGTGAGCTCCCGTTGCTCGGTCCCTGCTCCTGCCAACCTAGCAGTTCGAAAGCATGCCAGTGCAAGTAGATAAATAAGTGCCGCTCCGGCGGGAATGTAAACGGCATTTCCGTGCACTGCTCTGGTTCGCCAGAAGCTGCTTAGTCATGCTGGCCACATGACCCAGAAGCTGTACGCCGGCTCCCTCGGCCAATAAAGCGAGATGAGCGCCGCAACTCCAGAGTCGGACACGACTGGACCTAATGGTCAGGGGTCCCTTTCCCTTTCCCTTTAAGAGTGCTGAGAGTTGTTACGGGACTCCTTTTCCCCTCACAATTCCAAGAGTTCCATGGGAAGAGGGTTTGATTATTAACCACTCTTGAGAATAGCAGCTCTGTGAGGAGAATAGGGATATCCAGTTTTAAAGACTGGTGTAAAAATGAACTTTTCCATTATTCCCTCCCTTCTGCACAATCTTCTTATGGCCCATTTTATCACCTTGTTGGCTTTCTTTGCTTACATTTTATTTCTTGCTTCCATCAGCGAAATTATATCTGATGCCGTGCATCCTATATTCACACCATTGTGAATATGAGCCAGTACAATAGGGAATAGAGGACGGTGTAGAAAGACCATTGTATTTTTTCCAGCATCTTGTATCAAAAACCAAGTGATTCTTCACTTTTTTGGATTGACTCTACATGTGCTTTGTGCTCATTCGTATTGCAAAAGAAAGGGTCGTCACACTCACACACACACACACACACACACACTTTTCGCCTCACAAAAGATTCACAAGGCAGTAACACTTCAGCGTTCGAGGAGGTTAGAATTATAGCAATGGAAAAAAACCCTGTTACTGTGATTTATTATTATTATTTAAAAAGTAGATGCAGGAAAAACTGAATGGGGAAGAGAGCTCTTTTGTTACCCTTGTGTTGATTTGTAGTGAAAGAAGTGCAAATACAGTAATTTGTTGAAACTGTGCAAATGCCACCATTTCAGAGATGATGGGGAGAGGGGGGTGCGAAGTAATGTAACATCGAAAGCCTCCCGCTTTCAAGGTTACAACTAGTGGTTTGCTGGACAGATTATTTCTCTAACTCCACCCCATCTTCATCCTAAACTGGGTGAAGATTGGATTATTTTTTGTGTGGACAGGCGGAGTCCCCCCAACCCCAGGCGACCCTCGAGCAGAATAATGACTCAAGACAACTTGCTATGGGATTAAAATTGGCCACAACTTTATTAAGTTTCAGATGTAGGGGGACCTTGACTCAGGCATTGGGTGTTTATCCTTCCCAGACCCCAGCCGGGGATCTGGGAGACATCACGGTTATCCAGAATGTGTGGGGATTGGGCTGGCTCCGGAGAACATATGTTCATGCAGAGAGCTCACCCCCCATCACAGGGGAGAGCAATGACAACCTCTCGGCGTATGGCCAGTGCCTCCCTCCTCAAGACCCCTTTAACGGGGAATCCTGAGATCACCACAGCAAGGGGGCGTGGGTCACCACTTCACACCCCCCCCCCATTTAGGAAGATAGACTAAAGGAATCTGCCCAAGGCATGAAACTGCCAAAGTTGTGACGTTTTGCTATGGGAAAGGCAAAACCTGCCAATACAGGAAAATTCCTTTCTGGCCCTTCAACAGTGACCCTGACGTAGCAGCGCCTGCATACCTGTGGAGAAGAGGTTAACCTGCAAAAGAAGACTTAACTGAGGGAAGGCAGGGTGGGAGAAGCTCTGGAGCCAACTGACGCTTCACAGGTAAGATTCACCTTATGTTGTGTGGGCAGGGTGGTCCCTCCCCTTACCTGGCCGATCCCCTGGCAACACCTCCCCAGGTGGGACTGGGCGATTTGCTGAGGTATAATGATAATAATAATAATAATAATAATAATAATAATAATAATAATAATTTATTATTTATACCCTGCACATCTGGCTGGGTTTCCCCAGCCACTCTGGGTGGCTTCCAAGAGAACAGAGGTAGGCGGAGACCTCCAGGTATCCAGCCTGGGGAGGGTGAAGCCAGCCCGGACTACCGGGAGCAGCACTGGGCTCCGGGGGGCTGTGCACGACCATGCAAAAGGTGCCCCCCCATTTGATGTGGGGAGCGGTCATTACTGTTTTACAATAGTAATATTGGTTAAGGTATAAATATAAACATAAATCAGCCCTCCCCCTATGAACATTATTTCAGGATTCAGATTACATTTCTTTGAAGCACAATTTATTCTACAAATTGGGTTAGAATGCAGTCCTACAAGTAGACTGGATCTTCAGTTGGTTTCTACTTTTTCAGCACCATTTCCCCTTCCTTGTTGTTGTTACTTCCTTTAACTTGAGTGATTCCATCCATTTACTCATGAGTGATTCCATCCAGGATCGTGACCCAGAAGATGTCCCAGTTTTCCACAACAGCATGTTGGAGGGTATGCAACTGAGGGCAATTTAAGCAAACCCCCAACCATTTTTGCAAGGAATGTCAAAGGGACTGGAAATAGTAATGACACTACAAGAGCTACATTGGCGCCACTGCACACGATAAAATGTCAATAGTTGACAACATCTGTCTCTTCCTCCAGTGATTAACCATAACTCTTTACAGCTTTGCTAAATACTGGGGGTAACCTGATCATCAGTCTTGCCAGTCAAGAATCTCATAGAGGTGCTGCCACAAGATACTTCGGCTCCCTTTTTTATTTTGAAGTTATGGCAAAGTTCTGCCCTATTCAGAAATACTCTACCAAATACACTGGGACTGTCAGGTGGGCGTGCAGGAGCCAGGCCTGTGACCAATAGGACTCTGCAGGACTGGGGCCTTCCTAAGTTTGTTCTAAAGAGGCAAGGCACGGCCACACAGGTGAGGCCGATTGGTAACTCACAGCACCTGGTGGCAAGAGCTGGGAAGGGATATAAGGTCAGCTTTCCCCTTCGGCTCTTTGCCACAGCAACACGCTTCCTGCCTTGCTGTGTTTAGCTTCTTGCTTCCTGATCCTTGATCCTCGGACCCTTATCTTCTTGACTCCCGGCCCTCGGACTCTTGGCTTCTGGACCCCCGTTCCTGCTCCCACCCCACCATCTTGCCCCCATTCCTGACATCCCCTGCCAGGACTTCGATTGCCGATGATCCAGACCATGATAGGGACTTACTCCAAAGTAGGTGTGTTTATTATATCTCTGAAGTAGAATATGGTGGCTAGAGTTGTCACAGGAGTTTCTAGCCTTCTGATGGTAACAAAAAAACCCTACAACATTATAAACTTCAAGGGAATAATATGTGAGTTTTGTGTGTACTACTCAGCATGTAAGGACTACTTCCACTCCACCATTGAAACACCTGTTTCCCCAAATCATTCATGTTTATTGACAGCTGGTCCCAATGCTCTGCAGTCAGGTGGGATGTTAACATTGCATTATATGTCTACAAGCTGAGCTGAGCCTATTTTGAATAGTTGAGTCTAATGAGATAATGCTTTTCTCTGCAGAAAGAATTTGGACTTTTTGTGCATACTTGCCTGCTCCTCTTTTGGTGGCAATCTTCTAATCAACTGTACAAAAAAAAATATGCTTTGATATACCCTATATAAACAGTGGCATCTCCCTTTTTTTGCCCTCCCTTGTTTCTCTTTAAAAACAACTATTAGCTTGGTGTAGCTGGAGCTCTACAGAAGAGGAAATAGATTTACTACCCACCAGGGTCTTTGAGAGACATATGTGCTAAATGCTTCCCTGCTGGAATCCAGTTTGTAAATATAGACTTTATCGCAGAGAGATAACATTTGGGTGAATTGACACCTTTCATTAAGATACCATAAGTAGCAATGGTGGTGGGAGTTATGGCAGCTCCTAAGACCTTTAAGGCATGGTCCCATTGGGAACTAAAATACTTCCGCCCCCAACATGCAAACTCATTTCCAGAAGCTTGCTTCTTTCCTACAGTTCACTTTGTCTATAATGCTTAACGTTTCTATTCCTGTAACATTTCAGTACGTTCAAATGATTTCATATCCAATATACCAATAATTGCTAATCAGCCACAGTGAGATTATGAACCGCTGGCCTTATGTGAGGTAGGCTGAAGTTCTGCTAGCAACGATCACTTGTAAATAAGAAGCAAAGATTGTGACAAATATCCCAAATTGTTCTGTAGCTCAGATTTGATTAAAACCTGGAGAATAATATCAGTCTGTTCTCCTTCATCCTTTTGCCTCTGGTCTTCCTCTCTCATTCCCACCCACATGACTTCATCTTACCCATGTATCCCCAAACTTCTCTCCCATGGACCCATCTACACACCTTCCTCGTTCTCCTGTGGTGGGGAAATCTCTTCTTTGCTCTTCCCATAACTGGAGCAGCAGCAAGTTTTGGCTGAGACAGGAAAGGCAGGGACCAATCACTGAAGCAGGAAAAGAAGGCTCTGTCTGTCTGTGTCTCTGTCTGTGTCTCTGTGTCTCTGTCTCTCTCTCTTTCTCTCTCTCCCTCCCTCCCTCCCTCCCTCCCTCTAACACCTAACCCTAATGCTGCTACATGCTATGGGAAAAAGTTCAGTGATGCAACAGGTTCAACTGCTGACATTTTTGAGTAGGGCTTGGAGAGAGACCTGTCTGAAATCCTATGAGGGACAGTCCTGTATTTACAGAAGCTGTCCCAGTTCCAGATTTGATCCCAGAATGTCCTGCTTTTCCTTAGGACGTCCCTATTTTCATCAGAGGAATATTGGAGGGTATGGAGTTATGCGACACCCGCCCCCCCCCGGAAGCCAAGGAGCTAAGAATCTATACAACCTTTAGAAAGCACCTGAAGGCAGCCCTGTACAGGTAAGTTTTTTAAAATGTTCAATGTTTTATTGTGTTTTTATATATGTTGGAAGATTCCCTGAGTAGCTTAGGCAACACAGGCTGGGTGGGGTATGGGGTGGGTGGGGTATAAATAATAAATACAGTGGTACTTCCAGTTGCGAACGGGATCCGTTCCAGAGGTCTGACTGGATCCCGAGGTTTCCACAACCCGAGGATCACTGTTCTGTGCATGCACACAGCGGTAGACTGCTTCTGCGCATACGCATGTGGCGAAACCCGGTCCGATACTTCCGGGTTTGCTGCTTTCGTAACGTTAAGTTTATGTAACCAGAGGATTACATAAGCCGAGGTGCTACTGTATGTTTAATATTATGGAATAGGACATCCTTATTTTCATCAGAGAAATGTTGGAGGGTATGAGCTACTGTTAGTGTAGGCCAGGGGTAGGCAACCTAAGGCCCAATCGCCTTCTCGATCTGGCCCGCAGACGGTCCGGGAATCAGCATGTTTTTACATGAGTAGAATGTGTCCTTTTACTTAAAATACATCTCTGGGTTATTTGTGGGGCATAGGAATTTGTTCATTTATTTTTATTTTTCAAAATATAGTCTGCCCCCCCCCACAAGGTCTGAGGGACTGGCCCCCTGCTGAAAAAGGTTGCTGATCACTGGTGTAGGCATTACTGAGGTAGACGGATCAATGAACTGACTCAATATAAGGCAGCTTCCTGCATTCCTATGTAGCAGCAGAGCTGGCCCAAGACGTTTTCCTCCAACAGAGAGGAACAGCCAAGCATGCAGTGCTGCTGGTGTCCCTTAGCAACTGCTGCCTGAGGCGGTTGCTTCCCTCTGCCCAATGGTCATGTCAGCCCTATGTAGCAGATGGTCAGACATCAGGCACTGTGGAAACTGGAGTGTCTTCGTGCTTTGTGTGTCAGAGAGGTAGCTGGAATATGCTTGGTGGGAGGGAAGATGGGAAGGAATTGGTTGCCACTGTACCCCTGACTGGAATCTGAGTTAACTGCATTTTCAGTGAGATAGTATAAGCTATGGAAATAAGGAGAAAAGTTTTGCTTATTGCTACTTTAGGCAACTTGTCAGGAAATGTGCATTTCTGTCTCTCTCTTATAAATGTCGCTATGATCTTCAAATCTATAACACAGTGAAAAGCCTTCTTTCCAGTTATAAAGTTGAATTTATCTTGCTACGGCACAGAGGCTTTTGAGTGCATTCAAACTGAAATAACCATTTGACTTTTGAAAAGGTTCATGCATTAGGCAGAGTGCATTAATTGTATCCAAAAGTTGCTGAAGAGGTATTAAATTGTCTGCTGGAAAACAGACTTATACAGCATCTTTTTATGTCTCAGCTGTTTCTCTTGTCAGTGTTGGCTTTATGATTGCAGAAATGTAATAGTTTCTTTGCATCTTCCAGAGAGTTCAAAATTTCAAGCAGCACTAGAAATCACCAGTTAAAATTGAAACAGAAACTTTGTTTCCTTTTCCTTTACCTTCCTGAGAAACCTCTTCAGTGCCTTCAGCGTGTGTTTGAATTCTGCAGCATAGTATATTTACCCGTAATTCACACTTTTGACGTTAATTTTCTTTTTTTCAACTTGCATACAAGTAAACTGCTCAACCAAAGGAAACAGGAAAAAAATAGCAGCTAATGATTGGGCTTTGGCATAATCAAAATGCAGTGGGTTGGATCCAGGTGATTTTAGTTTAAAATAGGTCCCACTGAAATGAACAGTGTTATTTTTCTAGAAAAAGATGTGCCGGAACTCACTCAATGCCTCACTTGTTCTCTTATAATGGCAATGGTACCCACTTGAGAGGTGCCAGAACTGAGTTCTGGCAAGTTCCAGCTGAATAAAAGCCCTGGAGATGAATGAGATAAGTTGCTCATGACTTAACGCATGGGTAGGCAAACTAAGGCCCGGGGGCCAGATCCAGCCCAATTCTAAATCTGGCCTGCGGACGGTCCGGGAATCAGCGTGTTTTAGAATGTGCGCTTTTATTTTAAATGCATCTCTGGGTTATTTGTGGAGCCTGCTTGTTGTTCTACATGGGTAGAATATGTGCTTTTATTTAAAATGCATCTCTGCATGTGGGGCATAGAAATTTGTTCATTTTTTTCTAAATATAGTCCGGCCCCCCACAAGATCTGAGGGACAGTGGACCAGCCCCCTGCTGAAAAAAATTGCTGACCCCTGACTTAACGTGTCACTGATTTAATTGGGAACTATGTTTCAACTACTTTAGTTTGGATAGCAAACCAATGATCAGAAGTTGATATCATGCCAAACCATGGATGGGTTTAAAAGAGGACTGGACAAATTCATAGGGGACAAGGCAGTATGCCTTTGAATGCCAGAAATTGGGGATCACATGTGGGGAGGAGGGCTGTTGCTATCACGTCCTGATTTGGACTTCCCATAGGTATCTGGTTCACCACTCTGGCTTAGATGTTGGCTTTGGCCTGATCTTGCAGGGAGACTCTTCTTATGTCCTTAAGCAAATAAACAAGGGAATAAACCAGTAAGAACAAAGGGAGTTGATGAAGTCAAGAACTGGGAAAGCAATGAACACAAGACAGAAACCAGAGGAACTGGAGGAAGTCTAAGAGGGGAACTGGGGGAAAATGTGGCATAAGAGCAGTTCATGTTCTCAAGATGGGTATAGAAATTTGAAGGGATGTCATGTGATTGGCGAACTTGCACCTCTCTCCCAAGCAATATTTCCTCTCCCATCCCCTTATGATACTTGGATATGTGAAGAGGGAATGTGGGAGTTTGCTGCACATCCTTTATCGCCTCTTCCTTGCAACACTCAGTGAAGGTAAGTGGTTTGTGAATCACAGTGTTAACAATGCAGCTAACAATAAAAGTATTGCGTTTTATCACTTAACATCCTTGTTGCAGACAGATGGAATGTTATCATTTCATTATGAATACTTTGCAAGGTTTAATGTTTCATAATGGAGAATCGGGCAGGCACTGAAATTACTGTCAATCAATAAGAAAATGGCTTTTGCGATAATGTTTATGCTTCTCTGTTATGGAAACATTTGAGCAATAAAAATTCATAGATCAGCTTTCTGTGAGTTCATTCAAATGTACTTGATATCCCTTTTTAAAACACTTAATTATTCATATTTGAGATGTAGGTTAGGGAATGAAGTGGAAAGCAAGTACTATGCATGTTTTTCTTAAAAAGCAGCAACCATATCTTTTACATTTAAAATGTGGTGCTGACATTACTTTTGATTTCTAAAACTGGTGATATTAATTGGTCTTTTATGTTTACAACACATGCTGCTGACATTACATATTATTACTAACACTGCTGTTTCTTACAGTGTGAAAAGAGCTGGGATTAATTATTTGCCTTCCTCTTCTTTGGCACTTTGGGGGAGGGATGTAGGTGACAAAGGTTTTCCCTACGCTCAGTGGGGTGGGGGTAAGTTCCCAGTAATTTTTGGTGGGACCCAGAGCTTACATTAAGATGAGGTAAGAGCAGGTGAAACACCCTCTCTCTTAATGGTATTGCTCCGTCTCTCTCTCTCTCTCTCTCTCTCTCTCTCTCTCTCTCTCTCTCTCTAACAGAGCAAGGTCATGTAAAAGGCCCACTGGAAGGTAAAGGTAAAGGAATCCCTGGACGGTTAAGTCCAGGCAAAGGCAACTATGGGGTTGGGGGACTCATCTTGCTTTCAGGCCAAGGGAGCCAGTGTTTGTCCACAGACAGCTTTCCAGGTCATGAGCCAGCAGAACTAAATTGCTTCTGGCACAAATCCATGATGGAAACCAGAGCACACGGAAACACCGTTGACCTTCCCATCGCACCAGTACCTATTTATCTACTTGCTCTGGTGTGCTTTTCAACTGTTAGGTGGGCAGGAGCTGGTACAGAGCAATGGGAGCTCACTCTGTCATGGGGATTCAAACCGCTGACCTTCTGATCAGCAAGCCCAAGAGGCTTAGTGGTATAGACCACAGTGCCACCCACATCCCGTTCTGTGCAAAAGCAAGGGAGAAATAATAATAATAAAAATACCCCACCCAACTGGCTGAGTTTCCCCAGCCACTCTGGGCAGTTTCCAGCAAAATATGAAAAATAATAAAATGTCAAACATTATAAACTTCCTGATACACGGCTGCCTTCAGATTTCTTTTATAAGTTGTGTAGTTCTTTATCTCCTTGACATCTGATGGGAAGGTGTTCCACAGGTGTTCCATTGCGAGAAGGCCCTCTTCTGCTTTGTGGGGGGTAAAAGATCTCCTTTTTCCTGTTCTATGCCAGTTTTGCATGCATTCTGTTGTAGGTCCATTATTCCTCTTTTTCTGTAGCTTTTGTTTTTAAGGCAGAAAACTTCAATTTTTAGGAGAGCAATGTCATTGTGCTAAATGGCAGCACAGAAGTAGCTGTTTGAAACTTTGGCCTGCCAATCTATCCATCGATGTTTGTTTGACAACCTGGGCATAATGACATGACATACAGCACATGATGATGGAAGAGACGAAGAAATGTTGGGTCAGGAGCCAAAGATGCAAAGATATAGGGATGCAGAGTGCTTCTGTGCACACAAGTCTGGAACTACCAACGTGGTTCCATCCCCAGATGTTGTGGGACCCAACTCCCACCAACCCTGACCACTGGTTTTGCTGTCCAGGGCTTATGGGAGTTAAAGGCACATGCACACAAGATGCTGAAATTATGTTTCATAACATGAAAGCATCTTGCGCCAAGCACTCTTACCTGAGCAATCATATACATGTCTACTCAGAATAATGCCCCCCATCACTAGGGCGTGTATAGGATCGCAGCCTAAAATTCTCAAACCAGAGTGGAGAATATGTTCCTCAATTTCGTTTTGGCTTAGTAGCAAGGGTCCACTAAACTCACAGCTGTCACCAGACACAGAGTCTGAACAATTATGGAGGAATTTCAGGCTTTATCTCTGTTTAGCAGCTGGCTTCTCCAGAGGACAGAAAAATGAGCTTTGGTAAATATCCAGCCTATTAGCACCTCATGCTCAGATCTCCTAGCCTTTTCCGTAATGTTTATCCCATCACAGATGGATCAGTGCTTGTGAGGATGGTACAATAATGCTTTCTACTGCTTCATAGACCTATTTCCTGATATAATATTATATGTATAGTAAATCCTTTCAGGAACAACAGTGTCCTGATTCTATTTATAAGATGCATTACTCCACATAACACATTTCAAGCACAATGCCTGAACTGTTTTCTTTTAAAGAGAGTTCATCTTATTTTTGTGTGGTTCCCCATGGCTTGGCATCCACAGAAGTTTCAGATATATATATATATATAAGATATTTTGGGGGACTCTTAGTTTTCTTTCCACTTCAGCTAACCTATAAACTCAACTGGAATTAATTTCCTAATAACCAGGATTTGAGAAAAGAAAGGAAATAGCTTTTAAAGATTTTAATGCAAGTTTCCCGCTGTGTGGATTTTGCCTGTGCGACTGAGCGTGTGTGGATGAAAGTCTGCTACATTTTAGCACTTCTAGTTTGGCTCGGATGCAGAACTCATGGAGAGAGCAACTCCAGTGAAGAAAATTCATTGGATGGGTTCACGCAATGATTCTCTCCGCTCAGGTTTTCTCTGCAGGGCTTCAGTTCAAGAACATAGCAGGGGGTAAGAAAATCCTTAAATCAGTGTGCTTCCCTCCCCTGCTCTGCTTTAAAACTCTAACTCTGGACAGCTATCCTTGAATAGTCTGTTTTGCTGTACAGTCTCAATGCCTGTACCTGCTTTCTTGTATTTGGATGAAACATCTACAATATGAGTCATCAAAAATTAGTGACGGTTGGCTGACGATGGCCTGGTATTGCACAACCAAAGCAAAACTAAATAAGGCAACCCAAAACACGGTTTGATTAACAAGGCAATCCTAACTATGTCCACTCAGAAGTAAGTAAATCCTGTTGAATTACAGGGGTACCTTGGTTCTCAAACTTAATCCGTTCCAGAAGTCCGTTCCAAAACCAAAGCGTTCCAAAACCAAGGTGCGCTTTCCTATAACAAGTAATGCAAAACAGATTAATCCATTCCAGACTTACAAAAACAACCCCTAAAACAGCAATTTAACATGAATTTTACTATCTAACAAGACCATTGAGCCATAAAATGAAAGCAATAATCAATGTACAGTACTATAAAATAAATAAGACAGTACTGTAGATGATAAAAAATGAAATTATTTTTCTCTCTCACCTGCACTGATGATAGTCATTGTTTGGATGGGGGGGGGGCTTTTATCCATTTCCGCAATCAATCAGTAGCTGAACTGGGTTCCACACAGTCACAAAAACAAATTAACTGAAAAAGCCTCAAAAACAAAAGCGTCAGACTTAATCCATTCCAGAAGTCCATTTGACTTCTGAAATGTTCAAAAACGAAGGCAGATTCTGATTGGTGCAGGTGCCCTGAAAACAATAGCTGATGTCCACATCGGACGTTCGGCTTCCAAAAAATGTTCAAAAACCGAAACCAGCATTTGAAAACCAAGGCGTTTGAAAACCAAGGTACCACTGTAAATGGGGTTTGCTCCCAGTGAACTGGGGTTAGAATTGCAGCCTAAATTGACTTTAATAACACTGTTTTGCCACATTCTTGGATGGATGCCCTTACCTGCCTGCAAGGGTTTAATAGCAACTGCTGAGCTACATGAACACGAGTCATATGGTGCAGTTCTTGCTGGTTGGCAGTGCCAACTCCAAATTGTGTAGCCTCTTGAGGGAGACTCCTTCCTTGGTGGGACCAACTCCTCAGTGCTTGGCAATGCCAATGGCTGCTGCTGCTGATGTGTTGCCAAGTTCACTTTCCAGGTAGAAGGCTGGCAGGCAGGAGAGTGAGTTGGCAGTGGCAGCTGCTGTTCCTCTTTCTCACTACTGTTGCTCCATCTCTCAGCTCTAATGGATCCAACGAACAAGACAACAAGAAAACAAGCAAGTCGATAGTAGTGTTGAGGAAGAGCAGCAGCAAGGACCAATGGTCTTTGATGATGATTCGCCTTGCAATAACAAGACCCTTGACTGGTGACCATCCTAGCAACACACGATGCCATGTGGTATAGAAATTAGGCTCAGTCTAGATGAGGGGATACTTGATTCAAAACCAAAGTCAACTACAAAACCACCTGTGCCAGCTATGATCTTTCACCCTAACATACCTCAAAAGGTATTTGTGAGGATAAGATATGAAGAGTGGGGAAACCTGCCATCCTTGGAAGAAAGGCACAATGATAATGTAATAAATCAACACTAAATATTTACAAGTTTATGGAATTTTTGGATTTATTTTCTCAGAGAAGTTGAATTAACTATTCCTTTTAATAGTATTCTTTTGAATTGAGGCATACATTTTCCCAGACAAGAGTGTCTGCTTTTATATTTAAGTCCTTCATGTTTGCTTTTTACCAATGAGTTTAGCAAATTGGCTTTCTAGTCAGGATTATCAGTTTTAAATATTTACATTAGGCTCAGTTCAGTATCATAATTTATTGTGCTAATGTTGGTGCATATATTGTTTATATTTTATTACCTAATTTCTACTAAAAGGATACTGTAAGACATGTTAGAAATCATCGTTTTAATGACCATAGCATTATGGAGAGGGCTCTGTGGACCATTCCCCTGCTTCCTGGAAGATATCCAGAGTTTGAGCATCCCCAGCAGATGACTGCCTAACCTAGGGGAAGCCAGCATGGTGTATTCCCTGGACCATAACTCCCATCAACACCAGGCAGCATGGCCAATGATCAGGGAGGATGAAATTTGTAGTCCATAATGTATTGAGGGCACCATGTTGACCACCTATGGTCTAGTTTCTGCTTGAGGAACTCCAGAGAGGGAGCAATATAGAATCATAAGAGTTGGAAGGGACCACAAGGATCATTTAGTCCAACCCCCTGCAATGCAGGAATCTTTTGTCCACCTGGAAAGGCTAATTTATGGTGCAACTTGTCTGGGAAAATTAATGAGCAAATGCCTAGATTCCATTTCATCGGAATTGAGAAAGATGGCGTCTGCCACCTGAGGAGGACTTTTGGATGGATTCAGCATAAATAACAGCGCATGAGGATTTATTGAAAACAAAAGACTTACCAGCTTTAAAAAAAAAAAAAAAAGGGAGAGCCTTACAAAGTTCACACAGAAGCATAATATCGCTTACCTCAACTCGCCTGCGGAAACAACTCAGAGACTATTAAGAAGAAAAAGGATAACAACAAGAAGATTGAAAGATGGGACTGGTGAACACTAAAAGCAGCAGAAATATGAGATGATTGGACCCTACTGAACTTGAAGCATGGGAACCCCCAACAAAAATTTATAATTTGGCAATATTTGGACTTTATGATATGTATTGGTATAATTTGGAATAATTAATGTGATATGATTGGATTGTTAAATGGAAAACTTAATAAAAAATATTTAAAAAAGGAATATTTTGCCCAATTTTGAGTTCAAACCCATGGCCCTGAGATTAAGAGTCAAACTGTTCTTACTCTTAAGACGCTTCTCTTAATGTTCAACTAAAATCTATGATCTTGTAACTTAAGCTCGTCATATGCCACCCTGCCCTCTGGATTGGCATAGAATAAGTCTTTACCCACTTGTATGTGGCAGGTCTTCATGTATTTGAAGTGTATATGTGCATGCATCTGGCGTTGACTGTTGCTTTACTCAGATGGTATGGTTTTCCTCTTTATATTCACCTTGAACCTTCCACCAGCAGGATCACATTGCATCATGCTAAATCTACCTCTGGCATGTGTATCCCATGCTTGAGAATGTACACCTTTCTACTGAAGATAAACTCAGAATTTGCCTGAAGTCTAGCAGCAGAGGAACCAAAGAAACACTCAGCAGAGTACCCTATCCTGGTATAGACAAAGAGACATGCCTAAAGTCCTCCAGAAGCTGTTGGATCCTGAGGGTATTTACACAGGCTAAGCATGGAGAGGCAGTAACACCGAAGAACTGACATTTTGCAAATGATAAGGTTCTGTTAATTGGAAGAGAAGTGTCATAATTCCACTCTAACTGTGGTTCTATTGGAATTGTTGTGTGGGCTAATAATTGGCAACCGTGTGGGTATGGAAAGAAACTGCAAGTCCCTATGGACCTGGCACTGACGATCTCTGATTAATTAACTTGAAGAGCTGGATTTAAACTCAAAAACTTATGTTTGTCACTTAATTTAATTAGGTGTTGCACTGTTTTCGCACAAGCTGGTGGTGTTTATTTCTGAGAGCAGGACTGGGTAGGAGGAGGCAACTCCCCCAGAAAAGTGGAAGACATCATAGAAGTTTAAGGAAATGCACTTTCAATTCCATCTTGCTTCTGTTTGAGTGCCTTTAGAGTTTCAGATTCCTTCCGGTCTTGCAAATTCTTCTGAATGCTATTGCTAAGTGCTCCAGGACTACAAAGCAGCAGATGAGAGAAATATATCTTTTTTTCAACAGGCTTCACAAATGGCCAGTGCTTGGATATTGAAGTCCACAGGCATCTTAGAGTGTTCTGCTTACTAACACTGGGAGCCAATGTGATGCCCTCAAAATTCTGGACTACAGCTCCTTTCATTCGCCATGTTGGCTGGAGCTGATGGGAGCTGTACTCCACATCTACTATACTAACTTGTAGCCATTGGGGGGGATGAGAATAGTAGATGAAATTTCACACAAGTAGATAGAAACAAGCTGTTTTCCACAAGCCCTGTAGCTTAAGAGCTTGGGGGAAGGGTATGAAAACTTGTTGGGACATCTTAGTCACTTCTGCCCAGTTCTGAACTTCTGCCTTGTTCTTGATCTCTTGAATCATGTTTCCTGAGCTCTATACCATTACTAGTCTAAATATATGTATCTTTATTTTGTACAAGTAAGAGCTTCTGCCTGCATGTGTTGGATGGAAGGAAGACACTATTTCCCTGTCTACTTCCAGTCCTCCAGATATAGCATTTAAGAAGACTTTCTGCTGGACCATAAGGAGTAGGGCAGATTCACGGCAGTTGTTGATCCTATAGTTGGTCTCACTCTGTTCATTCTCTTTACTCAACTGTCAGGCTCTGGCAGTTAAGGTTAGAGGAGGGATAGAAAAGGCAATCCAAAGCAGATGTTCCCTGTGGCTGAGGTCATTTGTCTGAAGAGGCTGTGATACCGAAAACCAATAGACAGGAACAGAAATAGAGCATTTGAAGGAGCATACTGATTGAAGAAAGGTGCAAGCCCTATTAGAATACTCTGGCAGTGTGCATGTGTGTATAGATGTACAGAGTGTGAGATACATATGGCTCAATGTTTCACCATGCAAACACCACCCTGGTTTGAAGACAGCTTCTGAGTGTTTTTGCATGGCTTCAGACATTTGCACTCAATGCACATAATTATCCTGTTGGGCATGGGGGGCATGGGGGTGGGGGGCAAGAATTTCAGTGGGTGCAGGTGTTTCAGCTTACCTTGCTGTTGTGAAGTGGCTGGGGGGGTGCGTTTCTTTCCATTAAACATTTTCTCCAGCACTCTGCAGCCTTCCCAGCTGCTTGAACTTTCAGACTGACAAAAACCACATTGGAGGCATTACGATACCTTATTATGCCTCCTCCTGAGCTTTAACTGAAGTGCAGGCACCTGTGAAGGCTGCAGAGATAAAACTCATGTAACTTCTATATGTTACTTCTAAATGTTTTAAGCACACACCAAAAAGAAAAGAAAAAAGAAAAAGAACACAATGAAGGCACTTGCATGATGTCAATAGGCAGGGCATTCCAAAGTGTAGATGCATTTAAATATGTATATATTCTGCAGTTCTTGAGGTTATAACCACAACACAAAATTTGTAGAAGCGAAATATACAACCTATTGTTACATTTCATGTGTGCAAAGTAGGACAGCAGCATGGGAAGGTTGCAACAATCAATGAGACAAGAAATCAGCCTCAAAACAACAACAAAAATAAAAATAAAGTAATAAAAATAAAATTTTATTTATATCCCACCCTCCCCAGCTGCAGCAGGGCTCAGAGCGGCTAACAACAGTAAAATAATACAGCATTCTAAAATCAATTCATTATAAAATCAGTTCAAATCAAATTGATGGCAACCATTGGGCTAGAGATTCTGTGAAGAATTACCAAAGGAGGGGGTCAGGCTGTGCCCTAGCCAAAGGCCTGGTGGAACAGCTCTGTCTTTCAGGCCCTGCAGAAAGATATCAAGTCCCGCAGGGCCCTAGTCTCTTGTGACAGAGCATTCCACCAGATCGGAGCTACAGCCCAAAAAGCCCTGGCTCTGGTTGAGGCCAGCCTAACCTCTCTGTGGCCTTCAAGATGTTTTTGTTTGAAGACTGTATGGTCCTCTGTGGGACATACCTGGAGAGGCGGTCCCATAGGTATGAGGGTCCTAGGTCTTATCATTAAAATAATTAATATGCTCGGTGAGGGGTCCCCATCCCCAACCATACCAGTTCTTTACATAGGTATGTCACCTATACTGGTTTTGAAATACATATCAGAATTCAGGAATGTCCAGGAAAGCATCCTTTCAAGACAGAAAAATGCATCCTCAGGAACTTCAATTAGCACACGTAACAATGGAAGTCTGGTATGAGTAATAACTTCTCTATTGACTTCTGAGTCCATGACAGCTGTGTCTATGCAATGAGGAAATATGGGGAAATGCAATGAGGAAATATGGCAATGAGGGGGTAGGTGTTGCTAAAATTACAGATCTGTATATGCACTGGGAGACACTGAGAGCAGAGACATCACCTTGCCAACAAAGGTCTGTATAGTTAAAGCTATGGTTTTCCCAGTAGTGATGTATGGAAGTGAGAGCTGGACCATAAAGAAGGCTGATCGCCGAAGAATTGATGCTTTTGAATTATGGTGCTGGAGGAGACTCTTGAGAGTCCCATGGATTGCAAGAAGATCAAACCTCTCCATTCTTAA
The DNA here is from genome assembly GCF_964106645.2 of Podarcis pityusensis. Classification (NCBI taxonomy): domain Eukaryota; kingdom Metazoa; phylum Chordata; class Lepidosauria; order Squamata; family Lacertidae; genus Podarcis; species Podarcis pityusensis. Next base: position 88,186,963 of record NC_138030.1, read on the forward strand.
GGAAATCAGCCCTCAATGCTCACTGGAAGGACAGATCCTGAAGCTGAGGCTCCAATACTTTGGCCACCTCATGAGAAGAGAAGACTCCTTGGAAAAGACCCTGATGTTGGGAAAGATGGAGGGCACAAGGAGAAGGGGACGACAGAGGACGAGATGGTTGGATAGTGTTCTTGAAGCTACCAGCATGAGTTTGACCAAACTGCAGGAGGCAGTGGAAGACAGGAGTGCCTGGTGTGCTCTGGTCCATGGGGTCACGAAGAGTCAGACACAACTAAACGACTAAACAACAACAACAACAACAACAACAACAACAACAACACATGCACTGGAGCTTCCACTGGACTTGGAGTCAAGCTGTCTGTGTTTCCAGCACTGCTCTCATGTCATAAGAGGACGCAATTTTGTTCATATACAAAGGCTACAGGAGAGAAACTAACATGGTTATAGGACAATAATGTCAAAAGCCAGCAGCAAGATTTGAAACCAATCTGGGGATCCCTTGGGGGGGGGGGGGAACCACGGATGAATTTTGAGAGAAGCCCATTGTTTCAATAAGAATAGCATGGTTCCCAGGGTGGGATGAGGCTGAACATCCCTACAAAAATGCACAATATTGGGTAATTGTGCCCACCTGGCAAAAAGGTGCTTCTCCAAATTTTCATTGATTCTATTTGTGCTTTTGGAGACCACAGAGGTAGCAACACAGATCTATTTGCAAACAGAAAGATGTTATGCACATTCAAAGGACAGACATTTTACAGATGAATTGCAGACTAGCTTTATTACACTAAGCACTGTAATAAGGCTCATAATGACACACATGAATGATTCAGTTGACTACCTCCTGCTATAACCAACATTAAAGTGAAGGTGCTTACATTGCAGGTGACAAATTATGAAGCCTCTTATTTTAGTGAAAGTATTTAAAATAGTTAAGGGATCTGTTGAAAGACAGGTGCTATCTTGCATCACATCATTTGTCTTGCTGAGCTCTCATAAAACACTGCTCTGGAGGTATTGTACCACCCAGAAATTATGTGTTCATGTATAGGGAATTAATGCATCCAGTGCATAGCGAGGTGTCTATGGGATTGAGCAGATATGCACAGGCCCGAAATGGTGTGGCATAGATTTTTCCAAATGGTTTTTGCATAGGTCAGGGATCCAATGATTGTGTAGCCCCCTTGCTGGCTAATTCTGTCATCTCAAACCAAATGCTAGGATAACATTAAAGGGAATTGCATGTTCCCTGGGGGGCCCACTGCATGAAGCACTGTTCCAGGGTTTCTCAAGCAACCTGGGGCTGCGTTTACTATGCCAACATCACATGGATCTTAGGCCTTGGAGCAACATCCCAAGACCCCCTTAAGGGGATCCCCTCCTGTGGGAAAAGGGTTTTCCCCAACCTGCTTATACTATGGATCCAGACCAACCTCTCCAGTGACATAAGTCAATGTACATAAACAACCACAAGACAAATACTGCTCTGAGGAAGCCAAAAATCTCACAGCCCTGGTCCCCATCGAGGCTGTAGATAAAATCCCTTCTCAGCCCACCAGCTGGTAGCTAACTTCTGTCCACAGAAGGGAGAGGGGGTGAGCAGGGAAGACAGTGATGGCACTCCCAAAGACATGAGACTAGAGATGGGAAGGTCCGGGGGGGGGGACTGGAAAAATTGGGGGAAACCCCAGTTTTTCCATTTTTTCCCCAGAAAAATGGGGGGGGGGGTAAGTGTGTTTTTTTTTCCAATTTTGGGGGGGAAAGGGGCTTTGGGGGAAACCAGGAAAAAAAACCTGGATTTTCCCATTTTTTCTGGGGTTTTTTCCAGGTCTTCCCATCTCTACACGAGACTAAGCCTCTGATTATTATTATTATTATTATTTATACACCACCCATCTGCCTGGGCCTCCCCAGCCTCTCGGGGTAGCTTCCAACAGAATGCTAAAATACAATAGTCTATTAAACATTAAAAGCTTCCCTAAACAGGGCTGCCTTCAGATGTCTGGTAGTTGTTTTTCTCTTTGACATCTGATGGGAGGGCATTCCACAGGGCGGGCGCCACTACTGAGAAGGCCCTCTGCCTGGTTCCCTGTAGCTTGGCTTCTCACAGTGAGGGAACTGCTAGAAGGCCCTCGGCGCTGGACCTCAGCATCCGGGTAGAACGATGGGGGTGGAGACGCTCCTTCAGATATACTGGACTGAGGCCGTTTAGGTTAAGGCTCTGGAGTGGACCAGGATGAGAATTTTCTCATCCTGGGGTGGGGGGCTAAGGCCACCCAAAAAATATTCAAGGTGGGAGCCAGGCCCTCTCAAAATTGTATGGCACTCATGCATGCACACCACCTGATTGCCTCACCTTACTCATGCACGCTGTGGGGGCATGCAGACATCAGTTGCACAATCCACATGGCGTGTGCATGACATATCAGCACACCCCACAACATGTGTGCATTGTTTGTGCATGTCACATGGCCACGGCCCCCAATAGCGGGGTTAAGCCAGAGTGCTTGCCACAGACCCTACAGCCCACTGGAGCTGCCAATTGGCTCCTGGGGTGTGTGGCTTACCTGCCCTAAAGTGCAGCAGACCACCATTGCAACTTACTGCACAACCGTTCTGACTGGGCCAACGGCATACCACCAACCATATCATAGGGGCACGAACAAGGTCCGCATTGAGGTGGGGACCAAGGACTTAATGGGAATTGATACGCTTTATCATTGATTGCAAGGTCAAAAGCAATCCCAGAGGGTCAGTGTCTTATCCAGAGGTCAGCAAACTTTTTCAGCAGGGGGCCAGTCCACTGTCCCTCAGACCTTGTGGGGGGCCAGGCTATATTTTTTTTGGGGGGGGGGTGAACGAATTCCTATGCCTCACAAATAACCCAGAGATGCATTTTAAATAAAAACACACATTCTACTCATGTAAAAACACGTTGATTCCCGGACTGTCTGCGAGCTGGATTTAGAAGGCGATTGGGCCGTATCCAGACCCCGGGCCTTAGTTTGCCTACTCATGGTCTTATCCATTTGCAACCCTGCTAACCTGGAAAATCACAAAGGAGTTTTGTGCTGTAATTTCACATGAGAAACTTTGGACTGGTATTTTGGCTTTCCCACCATTTAAAATTTAGTGCGACATGGCAGTGTATCAATCATAAAGTCACAGTTCCACAATGCAACAGGTGATGCAGTACAAAAGGTACATCAGAATCTGGGATAGAAGCGCTAACATTATAATTGGGAAAACTTAACATAATAATCCCTGCATCTGAATGCACCCGTTCTGTTCTCACTATGGTCAAGGAAATACCTGCAAGCAGGACATGAGCATAACTGCGCTCTTTCCCCTCATTAATTTGTTATAAGTACTACAGTGCTCTTTCCCTCTAATGCAATAGATAATGTTTAAAGCAGACTATGATGCCTTATTCAATTATTCTCAAACTGCTGAGACATTGTCACTCTTTCAGTATTTACCTAGGGTAGAGAATTTTAGCTGACAATAATATAATTATTAATTCAGTTTTTGTGGCTTTGTGCAAATCCTTCAGGTATCCTAGAATTATAATGGAATATGAGGGTATTCTAATTCCAAGATATTTGACTCCCTCACATGGCAAATAAGAGTTTATTAAGCAGTATTAATGCTACTCAGAACATGGCCTGAATATTATTGAAACTAAGCAGATGTGGCCTTGCCTGGGTTGGAGATCATCAGGGAGCTACATGTAAGCCACTCCAAGCTCTTCAGAGGAAAAGTGATGCATAAAGTTAATTAGTATGATTATTATTAATAATAGTAACTAGGCAGAGCCACCATAAATTTATAAAGGGCCCCTTCATCATGAACAGATTTCCAAACAATCGTCCGTTAAGCACCTATAATATAAACCGTACATATTATCATTAAAGGGATTTCATGCTCTTCACACAAAAACCCTGATGACTGTGTCTTTGTCAAAGCATTAGAAATGTATATTTATTTTTTATGACATGGCCAAGCTCAATCAGAACATAAAAAGGCTGCTCTGTTTAACAATGGATTATCTAGATGATAGTTTTTATCACAGCTGCTGAGCCTTGAAAAGTCCAATTCTCTCCTTTCCAATATTAAGATTCTGGTTTGCATCTAACCTTTGTAACGATGGTGCTTTTTAAAAATCAGTCTAATTCTTCCTTTGGTTTTTGTACACAGTTACGCGTAGCCAGGTGGAAAAGTGCCTGTCTCATTGATGTTGGAAATAAATGCATATCCCTATCCCCATGTTTCCAACATTTAGAATGCACACAGTTGATCAATTAATTAAAATGGTTTGTAGACAAAGTAGTGGTAAGTACCCATTCCATCAGGGCAAGGTTTCTGCTTGCTCATTGGAACTCCCCCCTACCCCATTGTATTCCCCCTTCACATCCCCTAAATCTGTTCTGGGGCTTTCCCAAGCCTCAGGAATAAATCTGGGAAGGGTGCAATGTATGCAGGGGAAGAAAAAGGGGGAATGTACCATTGCACAAGCAGAAATCCTTGCACTGACAGGACAAGGGAGTGCTGGATATTGCCCACCCAGTATTTCTAACTTGACCTCTGGGCAGGAAGCAACAGTAAAACAGCCATCAAACAACCCTTGAATGCCTGAAACCATAAAACATAAGAGACACATTCAGCACAAACTCTTAAAATACACAGCAGCAGCAAAGTAGTGTTAAGAGCAACATCTTAGCATACAAAGTTTTTATATGCTGCAGCAGAACTTAACTTTAGCTAAGTGAATCCTTGCTTGGAGCACAACTTTAGTCAAAAGGTATTCAAACTGAGATTTGGTATAAAGTACGAAAGCTTTCATTTAGTAAAGGAAGCACATAGTTATAGGAAAGTGTTCTGTAGTCCTAGCTATCTACACGGAGAAACAAAGAAGCCATGCTTGCCCCTTTGTTCTCAGAAGTTACATCCAAAATAACCTTTAACTGTTTCCATTATTTTATGTAGCTTGTATTTTAAACCCTGCCCTGGGATCTAACATGATGAGAGATGGGTTATAAAGATTGTTAATAAACAACACCATGAATTAACAGCGCATATTAGAGAAAGGTGAGGGGAAGCTTGAAATGAAACTATCATTTTTGGCAGCGGCTCCTACATTTCTTGTAAGGTTTCATTTCACCCTCAGCTTGTGATAGGATTACAGTGAGCTTTGCCCATAGCTGAATGAGCATTTGCAAACGATTTTTTTAAAAAAAAACATTTATGGCTTGCTTTCCTATAGCAAGCCCATATTTGTCAGGCCTTGGTAGTCATCGTGCAGAAATGCCTTTTGATTCAGTGCCACCATTGCTACCCTGTACTCGGCTGGGTAGAGGAGACTGCAGAAGTATTTTTTTGCTTGGTTGTTAAGTTTGCTCCCTACAGGGGGAATCACTTAGAAAACCAGTCATTCTACCTGACACTTTATGCTATGCATATCATGTTCTAATTCCTGTGACTGGAATATCTGACCTAACAAAAGTGTTGCTGGGAATTGAGCTTGAGTTGTTTCATTGTAATAGGGCCTGCAGGCTAGCCTCTTAAAATACCAAAGCAGGGTGCTCCCTGCCATAATGCATTTTTGTTCTTTTTTTCACTTCTGCCATTCCCCCCTCCCTTTCTCTCCTATGGAAGCTCAGTTGGTTTATGGATTACACCAGCTCTAGCCACAGGAGCAGGGGACGCGGGTGGTGCTGTGGGTTAAACCACAGAGCCTAGGACTTGCCGATCAGAAGGTCGGCTGTTCGAATCCCCGCGACGGGGTGAGCTCCCGTTGCTCGGTCCCTGCTCCTGCCAACCTAGCAGTTCAAAAGCACATCAAGGTGCAAGTAGATAAATAGGTACCGCTCCGGCGGGAAGGTAAACGGCGTTTCTGTGTGCTGCTCTGGTTCACCAGAAGCGGCTTAGTCATGCTGGCCACATGACCCGGAAGCTGTACGCCGGCTCCCTCGACCAATAAAGCGACATGAGCGCCGCAACCCCAGAGTCGGCCATGACTGGACCTAATGGTCAGGGGTTCCCTTTACCTTTTAGCCACAGGAGCAAGTCCTAACCGTAAAGAGCCAGGGACAGGTCCATTCTATGCTTTCTGCCCCCACTGCTCTATAAACCCCACAAAAGTTCTATTGCACAGGTAACCAACATAGTGCATCTGGAAGACAAAATGTATCGAGGAGTTAGTGATCTGACACGGTTACCCTTCCTGCCTCTGTTCCTTCCCCCTCCCTCGCTCTTAAGTTTTTTGATGGTGTGAGAACAGTCTTTAACGTCCTGAGAACTTTGGGAGGAGGTGAAACCCCACAACAGCTGCCTTAATCAATTGTGGCGGATAATGCTGGGTACCTTCTTTGATGTTGGATGTTGTTTTGAGAAAGTAAGGCACTGAGAGAGGGTGGTTAACGGATGATCTGCATGTAGCCAGTCTGGCAAGCCACACAGGCTATCTATAAAATCGGACCGTTTGGGCAGAATTTCTGTGAAGCTCGTGCATGGACTGATCAGCCGCAGGGCCTTGCAAACTGAGGGTACCTGGGAGAGTCACTTTGCCGCTTCTTGAGGGCTTCTAAGTGGCAGATTGAAGTGCTTCCTTGGTATGTATACATTGCTTGCTGTTTTAGAATAAAATCTTTGATCTTCTCACTCACTTGTGTATTTTGTATTGCTTCTGAATCTCATTTTAAAGAACCACTTTGCCTTTGGCAAGACAGTACCACATAGACCACCCCTGTCCTACTGCGGCATCCCTATGGACTTTTGGGGAGTCATGATAAAAACATTGAGACCTGGTGGATTAGGCCAAAGGCCCCAGCTAGTCTAGTATCCTGTTATCACAGCATCCAGCTACTGTAGTTGTCCATGGAAAGCCCTCAAGAAGAACATGAGTGTAATAGAACTCTATGCACCTGTGAATCAAAGCAACTGAGGCACATGTCCTCCAATCCCTTTCCTTATCCTGGCACCTAGCAACCAATATGGAAAGCCAGTTCAGATGAATATCAGTTGCTGTGGCTTAAAGACACTGAGAATCAACAATGGCTTCAACCTACTGTGTCAGGGAAGGGAAGTTCTTATGCATTGGAGGACCAGCATGGCAAAGTATTTAGAATGTTGGACCTGGGAGACCAGGGTTCTCCTCAGCCATGAAGTTCACTGGGTGACCTTGGATGAGTCACTGTCTCACAGCCTAATGTACCTCACAGCTAAACCACTGAGCCTCTTGGGCTTGCCAATCAGAAGGTTGGTGGTTCGAATCCCCGTGACGGGGTGAGCTCCCATTGCTCTGTCCCAGCTCTTGCCAACCTAGCAGTTTGAAAGCATACCAGTGTAAGTAGATAAATAGGTACCGCTGCGGTGGGAAGGTAAATGGCATTTCCATGCACTCTGGTTTCCATCACGGTGTCCTGTTGCGCCATAATCGGTTTAGTCATGCTGGCCACATGATCCAGAAAGCTGTCTGTAGACAAAGGCTGGTTCCCTCAGCCAGAAAGCAAGGTGAATGCCACAACACCATACTCACCTTTAACTGAACTTAACAATACCTTTACCTTATTTTTACCTACCTCACAGCACTGTTATGGGGATAAAATGAGGAGAGGGCAAACCATGTATGTAAACTTGAACTCCTTGAAGGAATGGTGGGATATACACGTAATAAATAAATAATAGTTTTGAGGAACTAAATGTTTAGTTCCAGCTGTGGGTACCAAGTGAAACTCTGCCAGTTTGTGCTCTCTAGCCACCCAGCTCTGCTAAAGGTGTACATATCAGCAGTACTAACCAAGCCAAAAAGGACAGAGGTATTGTTAACTCAAGGTAACATAGAATTAGTCTGAGTCACTTCAGATCAGAACTCATAGATTTACTTAACCAAGGAGTTCAAGTTTATTAACAAACACAAAGAACAGAAAATTGCCTGCACTCAAAGTATAAAGAACAAATTGGTTTTAGCATTATAGACTTAGCCTTGCTGATATAATAGGCAAGTGCACTATATCTTATGTAGCTCCACATAAGAAAGAAAAGGTGTTAATTTAAGTAGGATTGCCCATTCCGGCTGAGTTCTTGGAAGTCATTTTCAAACTGAGATTAAGGCTGCACACACACAACCTTAGCTCATTTTCCCCCTCAAAGAATTCTGGGCATGGTCATTCATTAAGATTTTCTGTGAATTGTAGCTCGGCAAGTGGCAAGCTACAGTACCCAGAATTCTTTGAAGAAATATGCTTTGAAGATATAGGGTTATCTCCACATGTTGCTTTACCTTTCTAGAGACTGGTTAGAATTCACAGATCTGCTTCTACCCCTTCAATTCACCTTTAAATGTGATCCCTGAATTGAGTGTTGGGTCTTCCCAAACAGCCACTCACTCCAAGGCCATTTCTGTCCCTCCACCCCCAGGCTTTTTGTATCCCCCTTCCTGCAGCTAGACCAGGGGGTTGGCAACATGCAGCCCATGGGCCGAATGTGGCCCATGAAGACCGTGTTACCGAGCCACCCCCAAACTCAGCCGCCCGCTCGCCGAGTAGCACCAGAAATTGCGTCTGTGCATGCGCAGATACCAGAATTTGCATCTGCACATGTCCAGACACTCAAAATCACTTCTGCACAGTCACAGTTTTCGGCGTCTGGGCGTGCGCAGAAGTGATTTCCAACACCGTGGACATGCACAGACGCCATTTCCTGTTGGAGGGGGATTTCCAGCTGGTGGCAGAGGACAGAGTGACTCCAGGAGACATAGGTGTAAAAACCCAAACTAAAACGAAGACTTTATTACTAAACAATAAACACAAACTTTGGTGGGTGTTATTCCTGCAGGCAGGCTGCAAAACTCAGCTTTTTTCCTTTATAGCAACGGCCAGCTGCAGCCAATTAATCCCAGAAACTTCTTAAAGGTATACACACATGTTTCTGTGCCGAATGTCCCCTAACATTTCCTGCATCGCGCTGCGCCAGTCCGGCCCACAGGCAACTTCCGTGGGAGTGATCCGGCCCATGGCCGGTAAACCTTGCCGACCCCTGAGCTAAACGGCCAGCATGACACGTTCATACTGAAATTAAATGTGATGTTTTTACCTCAAAGCTGGTCTGGCTTGTCCTTGGCTTCCTTCCTTTTACATATGTATTTGATCCAACCTCTTGCTACTAATAGCTGACCCAGGTTTTTTAAGACGTTGGGAAGATCTGCACAGCTCATGCTAATTTTCAGTTGCAATTTCGCCTTCGCAAGGCTATCACTGAGCTTGTTTCTGTCCATGGTCTACAGTTGTGCCATTAAACTGAAAACTCTCATGGTAGAATTGAGATACACCAACTTAAGAGTAACCCACCCACTCTCTTTGTTTTTAAGGGATGTTGCTAAGAGAAAAGATTTATTGGGTGAAATGAATGAATCCCTGAAGTTCACATTCTGAATGAATGTCCAGCTCCTTCTCTCTTCCTTCCTAGACAGTCTCAGCAACTCTTAATCTCCTAACTCCATTTTGCAACATCTGCCCAAGACTGGTTTCCCTGGTTTTCCCTCTGTCTTCATAGACTAAGTGTCAGTTTGCATTTCTTAGTGCAGAAAGCACTGATCTGATGTGTAGAGATCTTTCCTATTCTAATTAATTCAAGAGGGTCCTGGAAGCTTCTCTGTGTGGAAGAAACAAGCAGAAGTGTCATGATGTTTGGGTTATTCCTTCAGAGAAGCTGAGACAGCTGGCTTAAACTGGCTCTGTTATCTCTTCTTCAAGGTCATGCTGACTATAATAAGAGGTTTCACTTTCATTTTCTGTCTCTCTTTCCTTCTGGTGTGTCCTGTATGCTTAGTGTTAAGGTTTAGACTTATTATAAGTTACTGTAAATTTAGGTTAAGTCTGCTGCAACTGGATTTCTTATGGACGGTGCCAATCCTGAATGTATTGGATTTGTGACCATTATGCTCATTTGCCTTCAGTAGCTGTAAAGCTCTGCTGGATGAAATATTAATTGCCTCTGGTCTATTTTGGGGGGAATCCTGCAACGTGTTTAAGTTTTTACTCTGCTAACTACAAGCTGGAATCTTTTCTGGATCAGTATTGAGTAGAATTCCATGACACTAAGCCTCTCTTGTGTTTCCTGCACCTTCATACACTGCTCTGGTTTCGGCAGAAGGGGCTTAGTCTGCGGACAAACGCCGCCTCCCTCGGCCAGTAAAGCAAGATGAGCGCTGCAACCCCAGAGTCATTCGCGATTGGACTTAACTGTCAGGGGTCCTTTACCTTTACCTTTATGGCTGGGTAAAATGGCACCATCACACTTTACAGTTAAGCTATTTTTGTGTCCAGCTCTCTTATTCACTACACTGCCTCTGAGCATTTCTCTGCTTACATCAGTGGCAGTCAGCGTTGTGCAGCAGGTTATGAATATATTTTGCTCTATGTTACCTGTCAAAAAGAAGAGGAGAGCAGCAGGATGGGGAGCAGCTCTGTGTTTGTCGCAATGACAGCTTTCCACGAGCATAAACATGCAACGGAAAGAAGACACTCAATTGAGGTGCAATCCCAGTTAGATCTCTGACAACCTGTTGTCTCAAAAGGAGAGATGACTGAGAGGAAATCTCAGTCCCCAACCCCAACCCCCGCCTTACTTTGTTTTTGATGCCTGGTAAACGAAACTTTTATTTATTTATTAAAAAGCATTCTCGTTTCCTGCTGCAATGCATTGTTAGAGGGTACTATATTAGTTCTTTGTAATTGCTTCATTTCAGATTATTTTGTGTAGTGGGTAATTTGTGCCTGATTTGTGTTCAAGTGCCTAATAATTTTGATTACAGAATTGACAGAGGGAAAAGTGAAGAGCGTTGCAGATGGATTGCTTCTTTATGGAAACTCTCCATCGGTAGGAGCTTGTCTGATAGGTGTGCTTCTTCTTGTTTATCTTGAAACGCTGGCTAGCCTTACAGTGGATTAGGACTGGGCAATGGTCAGCTTTTTTTATCTGGTGTGCTCTACCAAAAATGTTTTCAAATTGCAAGGAGCATAGGTTCCACATCCATTGTTACACCTCCCCTTTGTATTTTGTATGCAGTATGTAGAAAGATTGTTTATAAAGCACAAAATAGTTGCTTGGGCAATTTTGCTCTGGATCACCTAATGCAGATAATCACTAAAATTATAGATTGCACTTACTTATACAACAGAGATTAATTGTTCTAAGCTAAAATGTTTTGGTTTCTGCCTTCTTCACTTGCTCCAATGTGAAACAAAGGATGCTCTAGCCAAGGTTAGATAACACTGAGGAAATATTGAGAACTGTTGTATTTTCTGTAGCTCAGTGGTGTCAGGTATTTTTCCCCCCACAAGAAGCTGAGGGTTGCATACGCATTATCAACATGCTAGCAGCATCAACTGCAATTCCATATTTGCTACTTTGGATATGACACCTCTTTATACTAATAGATCACAAATGATGGGATCTAGGCTGTAAATGAATTCCTTAACACCAGAATGTCTGGTGATTATCTCACTAAGGGTTACAATCACTTTAGCTACGCCACTCTGGGCAGCTTCCAACATATATAAAAACATAATTAAACATTAAACATAAAAAACCCTTCCGTATACAGGATTGCTTTCAGATGACTCAGGGGCTGAATAACTCCATACCCTCCATTTCTTCAATGAAAATAGGGACATCCTAAGCAAAAGTGGAAGTGAGAGCTGGACCATAAAGAAGGCTGATCGCCGAAGAATTGATGCTTTTGAATTATGGTGCTGGAGGAGACTCTTGAAAGTCCTATGGACTGCAAGAAGATCAAGCCTATCCATTCTGAAGGAAATCAGCCCTGAGTGCTCACTGGAAGGACAGATCCTGAAGCTGAGGCTCCAATACTCTGGCCACCTCATGAGAAGAGAAGACTCCCTGGAAAAGACCCTGATGTTGGGAAAGACGGAGGGCACAAGGAGAAGGGGACGACAGAGGACAGGATGGTTGGATAGTGTTCTCGAAGCTACCAGCATGAGTTTGACCAAATTGCGGGAGGCGGTGGAAGACAGGAGTGCCTGGCGTGCTCTGGTCCAGGGGGTCATGAAGAGTTGGACACGACTAAACGACTAAACAACAACAACAAGGAAAAGTGGGACATTATGGGATCAAATGAGAAACCGGGATGGCTTCTCTAAATCAGGGACATCCCTGGAAAATAGGGACACTTGGAGGGTCTGAAATAAGACAGTTACTGATCTTTGCAACAAACCCTCTGATGCACATAAATGGGAAAACCTGCCATCCCAAAGATATCAAGAGGAACATCATCTTTCAGCATCAAGCACAATCTGCAGCACCAACAAATATAACCAGTGAGGAACCAATGAACTGAAAGAGCACCTCCAACACAGGGGAATGTCAAAATGTCATGGACTGCAACACCCCCACCAGGCATCCATGTTTTATAGAGAAATTCTTACAACCACAAAGGCAAATAAAGAAGCAAGACACAAAATGGTTGGGTTGGGTGACATTTATTTAAATGTTTAATCCCAAAACCGATTTATTGGGGGAGGGGGAGGAACAAGGTGCAGAATCAAACTGTAGGTGAGCTAATCCTGCCAAGAACCAGGTTCATCCTCCATCCTCTCCCTTAAGCCCCACTCTTTCAGGTGAGTAAGAGGCGTTCCTGCTCCACACACCCCTCAGGCCCCACAACTCCAAGCAGGTGTTACAGTTTGTCCCCATAGTTGCTTACTTGCTGTTATGTGTTAAGATTAGCTGCAGTTCTCATTCAGGGCCACCAGTATGCAAATGAAGGATGGAGAACTGTCGCTCTCTGATTGGTTAGCTAGTTGGGAGTTGTTGCTGTTACAAGTTACTTAGTATTATATAAAGCAGCCAGCTAGACTGCAGTCAGTCTGACTCCAGGAGCAGTTCTAACTGCTGTAATAAAGAGCTGTGAATCTAACAGAGCTGTGTCCTTTGTCTATCTTTCCCACTATTTAACACTTGCCATGTCATCATGGGCAGTGCCAGATTTACATATAAGCTAAACAAGCTATAGCTTAGGACCCCACTCTCTTGGGGGGCCCAAAAAATTTTTTAAAGGGGGAAAAAACTGGATGTACATTTCCAAAATAAATAAAATGAAACCTACATACAGCAACAGTGTTTTGCGTTGTGTAGGCTCCTATTTGTTATCTGCAAATGGCTTTAGATACCTATTAGGTCCATAAATTACCATATAGTATATATTCAACACAAAAAACAGTGACAATTTGTTGTTGACAAAGGACAGCTGGACATATAAAGGGCCCCATTACCTTCAGTAGCTTAGGGCTTCGTCAAACCTAAATCCGGCCCTGATCATGGGCCCACAGCCCTGAATGAAGTTCTCAGGACTGCAGCCTTCCAAGGGCGCTCACCCAACTTTAACTGTGCACACATCTTAGGTATCAAATCACGTCAAAAGAATTGACAAGGTTTGTTGCAGTGTGTCCAATGCAGCAACAACAGTGATAGCTCACACCATAAGTAAGCAATGAATACAGTGGTACGCCTCAGGTTACAGACTTCGCTAACCCATCATCATCATCATCATTTTAAATTTGTATACTGCCTTTCTATCTTACAATACTCAAGGCAGTTTACAAGCTGAAGAAACAAAAAATGTACATCTTATAACAATCTAATGCAATACAAAAATGTGATAATAAAACATAACTTTAAAGTAGGCAACCTCCATCAAAAAAGTAACATTCAACAATCATTAGAATAGTATAAAATAATAATATCAACATATAAAAGTTAAACAGAAATCCACTCAACAGTTACAATAATATCTAAACTATAATCAATAAAACAATGGCAGGCCACAGTACATAAAACAATACAATACACATTGAGAAGCAGAGGGTAGAGCAAGGCAGGTGGAAGGAGGTCTTGCCTGATGGAGTCTCTCCCCTCACAGTTCTTCCTCCAGGCACAGCTTCCTTATGAGGAGACCCAGGGCCGGAGGGTGGGGCAAGGCAGGTGGAAGGAGGCCTTGCCTGATGGAGCCTCTCCCCTTAGTTCTTCCTCCCAGAAATAGTACCTCAGGTTAAGAACTTCAGGATGAGAACAGAAATTGTGTGGCGGCAGCACGGCAGCAGCAGTGGGAGGCCCCATTAGCTAAAGTGGTACCTAAGGTTAAGAACAGTTTCAGGTTAAGAATGGACCTCCAGAATGAATTAAGGTCTTAACCCGAGGTAGCACTGTATAACATAAAGCCAGAACTATTGGCTTGTTATAGGATCCTCCTTCAGCTTCAGTAGGAAAAGGCATTTTGCTCTTGTGTTCTAAGTATACCGGGCTAATGCTTATTGCATGCACAATCATTCTGTGCCTGTCCTCATGATATCTAAGTATTGATGAGATGTTTGAATCAATTGGTCGGGGGTGGGAGACACACACAAGACAATCCAACCAAGTAGAAAAGACTGGCAAAGGCCAAAATTAAAGAATGTTAGAGTGATGTTGGATTGAAGTTAAGTGGCTTCTAGCTGTACAGGCTTTAAAGTTATATATATTAAAATTAAGGATTAGGATTAAAAAGGTTAAAAGAATGGAAAAATTGGTTTTTAATAGGTAAAAACTTAATGTTATAATATATTAAGATTAAGGATTGGGATTAAAAAGGAGGGAAAGAAATTGCTGGACTAACAAACTGAATTGGAATACAAAAGAGGGCGGTATGAGGAAGTCCGAGAAACAAGTAAATGTAAATGAAGTTATGAAAAGACGGAATTCTTTTTAACTGTTTTTTTTTCCTTTTATCTTTCTGTATTTTGTATTTTGTATTGTATAATTTTCTTTTTTCTTTTTTCTTTTTTTATTTTTTACTAATGTGATTCTATTTTTTCTGAAACTTTAATAAATATTAATTAAAAAAAAAAAAAAAAGACTGGCAAAGGATCAATTGTTTAGTTAGGGTTTATGAAATACGGGAAAGAAGGAAAAGACAAGCACTGTGTGAAGTCATACAACATTTTGTAATCACAAAATCATTTCGCTTAATAACGACCCAACAACAAAATTGTCATGTATGATGAGACAGTCAAACACATCGCAGCCACAGTTGATCTTCCTCAGTCATATGGAAATGGTCATTTTCCTCTCAGCCTGATTTGTCAAATGCTATGAAATAACAGTGGTGGAACAGTGGTGTCACCTGCAAGATGGATAGAAATTAATTAAGACATGAAAACTGGTGTGAAGAATTATTAATGATTAAGAATGATTAAAGAGGAAGACCAATTATGGTCAAAACACATTTGGTTGGTGGTCATGCATGAAGGGTTTTACGATTAGTTGCTTTTGTATTTCATTTCTAAATAGTCACTATTGGGCTTCTTGCTTTCAATTATTGTATACGTTATATGAATTTGTTAAGGTATTTGAGAAATGTATTTTTTAAACTGAATTTGATGCTGTGCTACACAATTTGTTAGTTAATGCTTTGTTGAATTAACTAACTACACATGTCATTGACTGGAATTTCATTTTTTAATACAGGTTTGGCTAGGAAGTTAGATGCGTCTATTATTGAAACCAATACTTCTACTACTTTTTTGGTGCTGAGGAGTTGAAAACATTTTGAGTCTTATTCTGCCATAAGTAAACATTCATTCCTATTCCACGTGAGCAATTCAGTTCCCAGAAACTGCCTTCGGCAATTTGACATTTCATGAATGATGAGTGTCTCTCTTTCTTGAGGATTTTTATGGTACTGACATATGTCAAAATAAATCACAATCTATATCTTCCTAGATATTCTTGACACAATTGCAACATCATCCATTTCCCAGTTACATCTTTCTATTCCCCATATAGTAGGCAGTGATTTTGGTTTTTATATCTGTTTATCTCTAGAATAAAGTGTGTGATCCTATGGATTAGTGGTGTTTACTTCTGGGTTAGGATCAGACTGAAATGAAGTTGGAATTTAAATTTTTGTTCCTATTCCTATAATGAGCACTCACACTTTACATTGTGGGTGCCCTTTGCGGGATCGCGTGTGGTGCTACAGTTCCCAGGGAACTTACAAGTAGAGAGGGGGCTGGCTTCCCTCTCAGTGTTATTATTTGGAGGTTCATGCCCGGCCTCAGTTTCTTGCTGGGAGGTGGGGCCAGCCCCATTTATAAATAGGGGGTGGAGCCGACAATAGCCAGGCAGTCGGCTCTGAAGATTCACCCTCCATACCCTCCCTTTGTTAAATGTTTCTTGTTTGCAGGTTAACTTTTTCTTCCTGTTTAGCAGGTGCTGCTACGGTCTTTGACTGGTTGCCGTTGAAGGACTGGGAAGAAATTTTCCTGCATTGGCAGGTTTTGTCTTCCCCGTAGCAATCCATCACAACTTTGGTGGTTATGGCCTTGGGTCGAATCCTTTCGTCTTTCCTTCCCTATATGGGGGGGGGGGGGTTGAAGTGGTGACTCACCCCCCTGCGGCGGCAATTCCAGCATCCCCCCCTTAAAGGGGTTATATATATGGGTGTCACTGACCATACACTGAAAGGTTGTCAGTGAACTACCCTGCGTGTGGGGATATGGGCTGGGCTGCCTGCTACACTTATGTCTCACAGAGCACCCCCATATCCCATTTACCCTGATGAGCCCCAGTTCCCCCAGCTGGGGGGCTGGGAGGGATACACGCCCAAGGCCTAAGCCAAGGTCTTCCTACGTTCGGAAGTTTAATAAAGTTGTGGCCTAATTTTAATTCCATAACACATTGCCAGAGTCTTTACTCCTTCCTTATGATCCCTGGGGGCTGGGGCTGTCGCCGCCTGGTCATGCAATGAAGCCTCACATTTTGAGGATCTCCTTGGACCCTGATATGATTGCATCCCAGGATATGTTTTCCAGGACAATTCACTTCTGCAAGGAAACTAGCTGAATAAGGCAAGACAAACATCTGCCTATATTACGATAAATTTTTATACCTGTAATTTTTTTTTTCTGGATTAAAATTTGAGGAACATTTCTCTTGCACTGAAAAAATAAGTCTGTTTTTCAATTAGAATGTAGAGGCAGAATTCCTTGCAACTGCTTTTTAGCTCACTTAATACTGCCCAAACAGTTAGGGAATGTGCTCTGTTGCTAACAGTGCTGTTTCTGACATTCCCAAATAGCTCTTGCCTCTAGTGTAACCTGCATCAGGTACCTTCCAGCGATGACCTGCCAATATATGAATAGAGAAAGATGGGTCAATGCTCCTTTAGTTTTTTTTCTGAAAAGTTTCTGCAAAGTTTCTCCTAAACCTACTTACTTGGCCTTATTTCTGAGTAGACATGGTTCGAAATTCCACCACAGATATCTTTGTCTTTAACGTGTCTCAAAACTGGGTTGTTTTCGCTGCAAAAGACTAGAAATTCATTACACTTTGAAAGGTAAGGCAATTCATTTGTAAGTATCTGTTGATGGCTGATATATGTGCGTCTATTGTGTGCTATGATATCATTAAAATGTGTATATTTTCATATCAGTGGGTGATGAAATGGAAGAAAAACATCTTCAGGATAAACCAATTGCAGTGGAAGGAAAAAATATCAGATGAAAGTGTGAATGAATATCAGAAGAGAATGAGACACATTCAAGGTGTGCAAGCCTATCCTGCGCTGTACCCCAATCAACTTACATGGTGTCTGAAGTTGTGTTTGGATGAGATAAACTATTTCCCCCTGAGCTCACACACTCCTCCTCTGGAATAGCCACGAGGAATTCAAAAGTTTTAGCAGCTTGTTATATTGCCGAAACCTGCTGTTAATCTTAACTATGGCTTGTTAGAAACATGCCAAATTCCAAACTTGGTTTATGAAGCCAGCTTGCTTCAACAACCATGGTTAAAGTAAAGTAACCACAGTGTAAGATTCAGACTTGGTAGAAAAATGTGGATGACCTAAAATGGAAGCAAAAGTATCCAATCTCCTCGCTGCTGTGCTGGAGGGGTGGGTATGCAAACCTGAAGCTACTTCCCATTAGTATAAACCATGGTTTATTGTGAAATCGAAATACAGCTTGGGCAGTGCTATTTTTCTAGAAAAATAGGCGCCCAAACTCAACATGAATGCCTCCCTTGTTCTCTTAGAATGGCAATAGCACCCACCTGAGAGGAGCCGGAACTGAGCTCCAGTGACTTCCAGCTGGAAAAAAAGCCATAAGCTTTGATAAGTTTAACCTTTTTCTATCAATATCTTCCCAAACTTTTTGCACAAATAATAAGGAAGCTTTCAGATGCCCTTGTCCAAGGCATTTTAAAAATACCTTAGTAGCCCAATAAACAAACAGCAGGAGATAAGCATATATTACTAATTTACTGGCTGCAAAGAATTGCTTTTTGTAGGCAATTTGTTGAGAGGCCTCTGAGAATTCTGTTATTTATAACAGTATTGCAATTCATTTATATTTTATGCAGACCTAAGAAATCCTATTCCCATTTGTCCTGGGAAAAAAGGAAAAGAAATTACCACCGAAGAAATCATGCACCCCCGGGCATCTTCTGTTAACTATACATTTTTTGATAATTATCATTCAAATAGATAGATATGCAAAAAGACAGAAGGGGGAGGAAACATCCATGATTATTAACATCTTAATAGATGATATTGATTTGCAGTAAAATGAGTTGTAAACAACAGGAGAAAATGATTGTGGTTTTTTTGCAGCAAGTTTAGACAGCTAGCCTTAAATAATAATAAAGCGTCTCAGTGTAGTTCTGTTGATGACCTTCTAAAAGGTTCAGTCTCACTTTGGCCACATACATGACTCAGGCTCTCTAGCACACACACCAAAAAAATTCACACACAGAGAAAACTAGATGTCAAGGAGAAGGTGTCTAGCTTCCACTTCCTTCTAATATGCTTGGGTTTTATTAAATGTGCAATGTTGACTGGGGTTTGTACAACAATGCAATCTTTCACCAGAGGATGGAAACATCCCACTTGTTTGGCACTTGATGAACAGTGATGTTTGATGCTAGAATAAAATGAATATTTCCATTGCGTGACCAGGCCGCGACAGCCCCAGCCCCCAGGGATCATAAGGAAGGAATAAAGACTCTGGCAATGTGTTATGGAATTAAAATTAGGCCACAACTTTATTAAACTTCTGAATGTAGGAAGACCTTGGCTTAGGCCTTGGACATGTACCCCTCCCAGCCCCCCAGCCAGGGGGAACTGGGGCACATCAGGGTAAATGGGATATGGGGGTGGTCTGTGAGATGTAAGTATAGCAGGCAGGCCAGCCCATATCCCCAGCCAAAATGCAGACCCACAAAGCTGTCCCGGTTTCTGATTTGACCCAGAATGTCCTGCTTTTCCTTAGGATGTCTCTATTTCTGTAGGAGAGATGTTGGAGGGTTTGGTAGGATGCCCCTATTTTCATGGGAGAAATGTTGGAGAGTATGGAGTTATGTGACACCTGAGCCAAGAAGTTAAGTAACTATACAACCTTTAGAACACATCTGAAGGCAGCCCTGTGTAGGCAAGTTTTTAAAATGTTTAATGTTTTATTATGTTGGAAGCTGCCCAAAGCAGCTGGGGCAACCCAGTTAGATGGGCAGGGTATAAATAATAACATTTATTCTTATTACTATTATTGTTGTTATGGAACAGGACATGCCGTACCTATTTTCATCAGAGAAATTTTGGAGGGTATGAAAATGGTCATACTACTAAAACTGATGTATCATTTCTATGTGTTTGGATTTTCCTTAGCTACCTTGCTCTTTGCCAACAAAAGTTGAACAGGTTTATTTTTCAATCAGCACACGACGGCAGCAGTGGAGGGGGGGGGACATATAAATGCACATTGGTGGGTGGGGAATCCCAAATCTTGCTCGCTATTATTGACTAATAAGACCAGACAAGAGAGAGCTCATGCCATCAGCAACTGAAGTTGGCCTGGGAATATTTCTTCTAGCATTTGTTTACTCCAGTACTTTTCATTGTAAGTTACACTGGCAGAAAGGCAGTATAAAAATGTAAGCAATATATAAAATGAACCTATATAATACAATGGTTCCTTTTACTCCCCTATGCTCAGCAATAAAGCATAAATCAGTTAGCACATGACACTGACAGAGCACACGGGATGTTGTCATGCCAGCTCAACAGCTCTCTATAAAATTAATATCCCATCTTACTTTAGCAGTCCCAGAAGAAAAAGACTTCATTCCCTACACTGCCATCTTCATCCAGAATTATATTTTGCTCACACAAAGGGAATCCCGTCTTCTATGGATGCCACCTGCAATGTCTTGTTTTCAGTTCTCTGTAAAGTTGGAGAAAAAATAATGTATTGAAGGATAGACAAAAAGGATGAAGGTGGATTTCTCCTTCTTTGTTTTTTTTTTTTAAATAATGTTTATTAAAATTTTCAAAAATACAGAAAGTAAAAAGTTAAAATACATTCAGAACCTTATTTTCATATATCCACTTTCTGGGACTCCCCCCTTCCCCCACCCCTATCATATTCCTGTTTCATATTGTTGGCTCCACAAGCTCTCAATTCTGATTAAAAACTTAATTTGTTTAGACCATTGTTCGAATTTAAAATTTCTACACTCCTCATCAATACCCTTAATAAAAAGCCAAAAATTTCTTTCCCAGGGCCCACCCCATTTTTATTCCACAATTTCCCTTTTTTTTTTAATAATAAAGACACCCCACATAATAGAAATATCAGAAATAAGAAATAAAAGATATAATAGATGAAACAAAACCAGTTCAAAAAAAGAAATTGACAAGCCTTTGGATTTTAGTTCTCCCCCTCTGTCCCCGGTTTAATTTCCCCCTGACCACCAAACCATGTTATCCGCCTGGAATTCTTACAATCCATAAATCACCTATTTTCCCCCAACTCCTTGCTGGTTTTTTTTTTTTTGTTTTTTTCCTTTCATAATTATTTTTTTAAAACACTTAGCTTCAGATCTTTAATAAAGCTCCCCCCATTGTTCTTTCCAAATTGTAGTCCAGTTTCCTCTTGTTCCGCTGCTGAAACGTTCTAATTCAGAAGCTTAGTAAGTCTGCAGGGATTATTGTTATTCAGGAACAAAAACTTGCGTTCAGTCCCTTCCTTTCTTCAATAGAAAATTCTATTGTCTCCTTTAGCTGTACACCCTGTAGACAAAATATTATTTCCGTTTTGCAGCTTTCCCAGAAGATAACCAGTTCTATAAAATTCCAATGGTATTTTTCCACTTTCGACCATCTTTGTAATGTCCCGAAACTCCTCTAGGGGGATTGTTGTAACTTTGTTTTCTCTAGTCCAAAAGTCCGATTGTTATCCATGTTTTCGCCATTTTGTATCCAAGTTTTAAAAAGTTGTAGCAAATTGTAACAAATTTAGCCAGCAAAGTTCTCATAATAAAATCCTCTCTGCTTTCCGACTTTGACAGCTACTTTGACAGCTGTCAAAATCTCCGACTCTTTTCACCAGGCTCTCTCTTCAATCACCCCGGTTCCCAGGGGGGGGGGTTACGTTTCTTCTCCCTCAATTCATCCTCCAGCACAGTTCTTATAATTTCCCATCGTGGAATTCTTAGTTTTTATCAGCAATACAAATCTTTTTGGACCTTGGTTTCCCCGTCCTTGTCTTAAAAGGTTTACAATAGGGGGGGGGACTGACTTCCTTTTTGGATCCCCCCCCGCTCGTGTCCAAATCGAAAGGAAATTCTTTTTTTTTTCCTCCTTTTAAACCCAGTTTCCAAATTACTCACGGGTTGTTGTTAAAAAGTCCGAATTTTCAATGGAAGAAGTCAGCGCTCTCCGCCGGATGGCATGCGGCTGCGCTCGGCAGGGATAGCAGAGGACTCAAAGCACCACGCTTCTCCCCGGCACCCGATCCGTAGCCTTTAAAAAGGCTCCTTCACGAGTCGGGAGGGCGCTGACGGTGCCAGCCGAGTCTCCATGTCCACGGCCCTCGTGGCCGTGGTTTTTAAGGGTCCCCGCATCGCCGGTGCGGTAGGACCCAGCCCCTGCCGAGCAGGCTCCCTCCGGAGCTCGGAGGGAGTCCGCCATTCGGCGATGGCGCCAACCCGGAAGTCCGGATTTCTCCTTCTTTGGAGGTCTTTAAGCAGAGGCTTGACAACCATATGTCAGGAGTGCTCTGATGGTGTTTCCTGCTTGGCAGGGGGTTGGACTCGATGGCCCTTGTGGTCTCTTCCAACTCTATGATTCTATGATTCTATGATTTCGACCCCCTCCTAAGAACTGCTAGTTTCCACAAGACTGCAGTCTGCAGAGATTAAGGGGATGAGGGATTAAGGATAAAGTTTCTTGGGCTGCTGGGTTCTATGTAGTTTAGATTGTGTGTTTTGGGATCATTTGATTGAAAAGGAAGGTATAAATCTTCAAAACAAATAAACACACGGACCGAGATTATAATAAAACTGCTCCATTTCATAGGGGGAAAATACTTTTTTCAAAAATTGAATGTGGTTAGAAAATAAGAATAGATGCCTTCTGAAGCAATAAGTAGCACAGACAGTGTGTGAGAAAACCCTGCTCTGTACAGTGGTACCTCGGGTTACATACGCTTCAGGTTACATACGCTTCAGGTTACAGACTCCGCTAACTCAGAAATAGTGCTTCAGGTTAAGAACTTTTCTTCAGGATGAGAACAAAAATCGTGCTCCGGTGGCGCGGCAGCAGCAGGAGGCTCCATTAGCTAAAGTGGTGCTTCAGGTTAAGAACAGTTTCAGGTTAAGTATGGACCTCCGGAACGAATTAAGTACTTAACCCGAGGTACCGCTGTATAGCCACAGGTCTCTCCAACAATTGCTTCACCAGGAGGAAGGGCTCTTTTGCCCCCTCTTATTGGACAGGAAGGTATATACAAGAGAGGAGCGACACACTCTTATTCACATTATGCTGAATCTACTTGGTTGAAAATTTTCTCCCAAGTGATTCTCCAAATCCATTCCCTGACTGAGCATGCAGATTAATGCAGTGCTGGTAGCAATCAGACAAGAGACCTTGGTTGGTGAGCTTGTCAATTCATTTTTTCAGTTCTCCATCTCAAATGGGACTTGGTTGGAATTTAACTAGCCTGTAGGCATGTAGGTCATATTTCTCTGCCAAGAATTTATCTTTCTGAGTACTCAGATCATACGGGAGACAACACTTTGCCTCAGAGGCATTATAAAAATTCCCAACATAGTTGATCTGCAGTGACACAGTGACACGGTTTCCCGTGGGCATTAAAACACACACACACACACACACACACACACACACACACACAAAACCCTACTCAAAACAATACTACTCACAACTTTTTTTCCTGCGTCAACTTCAACACAGTGGTAGGCATCATGGTTGTAAATCATTCTTTGACCTCCCTCTGCTCTTCATTCTGAGGTAGTTGCTGTCCAATAGCAGCCATTTTTTGTCCAAAACAGCTTTCATCACCTTCCCTTCCAGTTTTGGATGCAATGCTTTCATTTCATCTTATTTTCAGCAGTGCTTCCATTCAAATGTCTCAGGAAGAGAGCACTCATGTCCCTATTCGGGTTATGTGAATATTACGTAACTGATACAATTGTCCCTCACATTGACACAGGGAAACAGCAGCAACTGATCATTGTATTGTGCCACATCCATACTGAGGAGGCCACTGAAAAACACATGTTAGCTCTGGGTGTGAGCTGTACCTACAAATCATGGATAGGCAAACTAAGGCCCAGGGGCCGGATCCGGCCCAATTGCCTCCTAAATCTGGCCTGCGGACGATCTGGGAATTAGCGTGATTTTACATGAGTAAAATGTGTGCTTTTATTTAAAATGCATCTCTGGGTTATTTGTGGGGCTTGCCTGGTGTTTTTACATGAGTAGAATGTGTGCTTTTATTTAAAATGCATCTCTGGGTTATTTGTGGGGCATAGGAATTAATTCTCTCCCCCCCCCCAAAAAAAATATAGTCTTGCCCCCCACAAGGTCTGAGGGACATTAGACTGGCCCCCTGCTGAAAAAGTTTGCTGACCCCTGCTACAAATCAATCATCTGAACAGCAACAATAGGAACTAGGGTTCTTCAGCCCATACTTCCCTGGGGAGACAGAAAGTCCCTGCTCCAAATATTAACTCTTTGCTCTCCATGGTACTGCTTGCATACCACTTTAACACAGCATGGAACATGACAGGCAGAATTCAAGCTACCAAAAAATTCTCCCTGGGTGCATTTTTTAAACATGTCAGGGGTGGGGCCCACGAGCCATATTTCCTTATGAATAAGCTTCTGTGGTGTGAGCACGTTTACCACAGAATATTGAGGGGGCCCAGACCCTTCTTTGAAAAATGGGGGGCCCTTAGCCCCCTGCCCCCCAGATGGTGCCCCTGCTTTCCAGCCATGCAAAACCCAGTGGTTTCTACGCACAGAACGATATTGCTCCACCCAGGAAGGCAAGAGGTGTTATCAGCATTCAAGGACACATTTCAGCCAGGCAAAAGCACTCATCAGGAGGACTGAACAAGACTGGTGAGGGCTATGGGCTGGGGAGAGTTCTGAGGACAAGATAGCGAAAACTGATGGGCCACATTTCACCCCTGGGCCTGAAGTTCCCCACCCCGGATATATGGGAAGAAGGAGCATCCATACATTCAATTCGCTTAATCCCAGATTCCACTGTTTCTGCAGAGCAGAACTTAGTTTGAATGACTTCTGAGCATTGACTATGCCTCATCTGTGCTCTCTCCCACTTTTAGCAGAATGGTGATGCTAAAGGAAATACTGTATTTCTTTTAAAATATTGGTTTTTTGATAATTTTATAAATATAAAACATAGCCATTTCAAACATTAAAATACAAGGTTCTTTTGAACCTTCGGACCTCCTTCCCTCCCTGGGTTCCATGTTTAAGATTAAATTGATTTAGATTGATTTAGATTAATTATTGTCAGGGAACTGACATCGGAGCTAGAGGCGGAGGGAAGGCTCTCAAATGATGATGGAGAAGGGCCCAGCAGGGAGAGAGGCAGCTCCGCAGATGGGGAAGCTAATCAGCGCAACACCAGGGAAAAAGAGGGGCTGATGGGGGAATCGGCGAGAGGGCTCCAAGACTCTTCACCGGACACCAGCGGGGAGAGCACGAGTCCTCCGCTACCCACGCCCACCCTGCGCAGAAGACTTCCGCACAGAGAGAGTAGGAGGAGACTGGGTGTCAAACAGCTTTTATGTTGGAAAAGATTTAAGAAACGCCCACTGACGGATTCTGCTAGCGACTGAGGCAGCCACAAAGTGAAGGGCTGCCCAGACTGAAAGGTTTAGCAAGGCAACAAAGCCTGGAGAGGTGGCAACTTACGCACGAGCAACCCATACACATTACAATTATCATAAATAATTCCACATTACAAGTGACATTACATCCCTGCCAAAGATTTTAACTGTTTACAGTAATCTTTTAGATAAATTACAAATTTACTCCAGTCTTTAGAAAATACTATCTTCCTGGTTTTGGATCTTCCCCGTCAGTTTCACCATCTCTGCATAACTCCATCAGTTTCATCTGCCATTCTTCTTTTGTTGGTACTTTTCCTTCCTTCCATCTCTTGGCTAGTAACATGAAATACTAGATTTCTGTCATGATCAGCATTAACATGGGTTTTGAATGTTGTTTTATATTGCCATTAAGATCGTGGAAGCTATGGCTTCTATGGAACTTATCAATTCTATTCTTGATTCATTAAATCATCACACAAATGGTGAGAACACATCAGCAACCATGAACCAGTTTGGCATTATGACAATTCACTCACAAATCTAATAACCCAACTATGATACTAACATATACCAAACTCTGATGGCAGAAAGTGAGGAGGAATTAAAGAACCTCTTAATGATGGTGAAAGAGGAGAATGCAAAATATGATCTGAAGCTCAACATCACCTCCTGCCATCACCTCCTGGCAAATAGAAGGGGAAGAAATGGAGGCAGTGAGAGATTTTTCTTTCTTGGGCTCCATGATCACTGCAGATGGTGACAGCAGTCACGAAATTAAAAGATGCCTGCTTCTTGGGAGAAAAGCAATGACAAACATAGACAACATCTTAAAAAGCACAGACATCACCTTGCCGACAAAGGTCCGTATAGTTAAAGCTATGGTTTTCCCAGTAGTGATGTATGGAAGTGGGAGCTGGACCATAAAGAAGGCTGATCGCCAAAGAATTGATGCTTTTGAATTATGGCGCTGGAGGAGACTCTTGAGAGTCCCATGGACTGCAAGAAGATCAAACCTATCCATTCTTAAGGAAATCAGCCCTGAGTGCTCACAGATCGTGAAGATGAGGCTCCAATACTTTGGCCACCTCATGAGAAGAGAAGACTCCCTGGAAAAGACCCTGATGTTGGGAAAGATGGAGGGCACAAGGAGAAGGGGACGACCGAGGAAGAGACGGCTGGACATTGTTCTCGAAGCTACTAACATGAGTTTGACCAAACTACGGGAGGCAGTGGAAGACAGGAGTCGCCTGGTGTGCTTTGGTCCATGGGGTCACGAAGAGTTGGACATGACTAAACGACTAAACAACAACAAATTATTAAAATGCTACTAAAATGCAATGGGACTGTGTTGCTTTCTTATTTGAGACATACACCCCCCTAGGTTGTTTCCAATATCTACAAAATGTTGTGCCAAGGACAAATTTTAAAAAAAGTGTTCATAATGACAGACAGGATGATAATGTATGGGTATGAAACAAGGTAGCTCATGCTGAGAAAAGATCCATCTTGGCTATGCTAATTTTCCCCATCACTAGGAATGGAAGAGAGTAACATAAATCAAAATCAAGATCATCTCGAGTGGAAAGGAAACTCTTCTGGTGAGACTGCTGTAGACCAGATAACATTGTTGTATGGAAGCCAGGTCAAAAAAGTAATAAACAAGGGGGTAAAAATATAGACTTGCAGCATGCAATAGGAAGAATTCATACACAACTTCAAGGGCAGTTAACAAATACATGCTCAGGCTGAAAAATCAGCTTTCGCTGAGTTATGCTCAAAGTGGGTTCCAGCACTTAAGGGTCTCTACACTTTGTGCCCCATAAGTAAAGGTGCAACTGTATTTTGCAAAGATGATATTTAAGGGTCCTGGTCAGGGGGTAAATATGGAAATATTTCAGAGAGAATTAAAAGAATCTTTAAAAGTCAATTCAGATTTTCAGAGGGATGGGATATATTTGCACATCTCTGATCAGAAGAAAATGCAAATAATCAGCTTATGTGTTGGCATCCATTTGTCTCGAGAGACAGTGGAGTGTGCCTCTGGGAGTGAAGTCAAACCATTGTGTTAGCAGCACAGAAGTGACTTGCCCAGGACACAAGCCTAGACAGTGTGTATGGAAGTCCTCTCAACCTTGCTGATGTGATCCAAAGGAAGCAGAGAAATATGTTTGGCACCAGCTTGGCTGTAGGAACTTCTGGAAGGAGGCATACAAGGCATCGTCCAACTGTCTTAGGAACTCCACTCTGACTTTTTAAAAGGTTTACTCCTTAGCATTTTCTTCTCCCAAAGATAGCCTGCAAAACAGTGGAGGTGTAAGATGAGTTTTCCTTCTCCTAGATGGGCTACCTTGACGAGTCCCATCTGCTCCTCACTTTCCTCTACAGCATGTGCAGAAACCATGTTTTTGACCATTGGACCCACTCTCATCCACACAATCCCCTGGAGCAACTAGGAAACATCAGACTTTGAAGGCATAGGTTATCAGAGTAGGCTTTGAAGGCAGGGAGATCAGAGTAGACTTTGAAGACAGTCTTTTGAACTTTGAACCCCCTCCTCAAGGGTTTGGATTTTTACTTGGGATTATCAAGAGGACCCCATTCATTTTCATGGTAGGACAAGCAGAAGGCTGCTCACATGTCCCAACAAGTGTCAAAGCATGAAGATGTCATATTTGTCAACAAGAAATTGAAGGTCTGGAATTCAGATTTGAAAAAGATAGAGCTTTACATTGTTGGATCGCAGAGCCCATTTTGCAATTTGCTCCCAAGCGTGACTTCCCAGCAGATAAAGTGTGATTTGAAACATTCACAATATAGTTATTATGATGTTCTTTTATCTATTCAGAGCAAGGTCACACAGGTGAGTGAGACAGATAACATTAGCTGTTCAAACTGAAACTATGCATGTTTATCTCAACTCAGAACAGCTCTTTGTTATGAATGAAATAGAGGTGGGAATCCTTTTGTTAGTTTCAGGTTACTTCAGACTTGTACTCACATCTTTTTAATTATTGTGTTATCATCAATTTATTGTATTCCTGTTGATTAAAAAACGAAGTACATCTCTTGTGCATGGATGAAACATATTTTGTACATATAAAAACAATAATAAGAGGATAATTTCCTGAAACTAGGTGACTTGTAAAATGTTGTAGCAGGATATGCTACAACAGCTCCAGATAATTATGCTGTCAGGACATTTTGTATTAACAGGATGTAAACTTCAGAGCTGAACTGTGTTGTAGGTTTTAGCTTTTGGATGATTGTGTGGAAATTAATTACAACCAGTTAGAGTGGGAAAGTCTTCATGAAATAACATTTGGTTGAGAAGGATGCTGTCTTCCTCACCACCTGCATGAAATATGTGTATCTAGTCATCAGAACATCACCAAAACAAATGTTGAAAACATCAAGAGAGCTTAACCCACACCCAAATAAAACTACAACACGCACAAGTGTAAAATGACGGATTTCGCTACAGATCACATGTCACATTAAATGGAAGCGTTGTCCCTTTTTAAACAAATATTAAAATAAAATGAAATAAATTAGATAAAATTAAGCTATGTCAACTGAATAAAGTTATGTGAAACCTAAATGAATAAAAGCAGGAAAAACCCAACATGAATAAAAGCAGAAAGCTAACAGAAAATTCTGGATCTCCCCGACAGCACAACTGTAATCTCTCTCAATAATTTTCTCCTCTCATCTGTTGCAGCAGATATAAAACCTGCAGTCTTCACAGTTGCATATTTATGATGTCCACTGGGTGGACTCCACCTTATAGTTAAATTGCAAACTCACAGTAAAACCTCTCTCCATTTCTCCCTAAAATTTGTCCAAGATATTATTTTCCCAACACGTTATAAAAAGGACCGTGTCTAATAATATGTATAAGGAGAAGGAATGTCAGAACATGGCATTTCTTAAGCCTTCCTTCTGAAACAGCTGGAGGCGTCAGATTTATCCGGGCTCATTCTTTGTTCCTGCGACTCCTTAGTATGAGGAAAATGAAGAATGGAATATCATGAGGGATAAAAAGAGAAGACCTTGGCAAAGGGCTCCTGCAGCCCAGCCAGTGGTGGCTGACAGCATGGCTTCAAAACTGCCTCTTCATCACCACAGCAATCAGAGCCACCAAAGTTAGGATTTCACAGCACTAGAAAAAGTAATCTGCCTCGGCAGGCACTGGCATTATTGTCGTGGAAATTCTACTCATTGATCCAGAGCAGAACTCCAATGTATAGTTAGCAGAGTAAAAATTTAGAACTGTTAGATCCCAAAATTAAGAACTTGTCAAGAATGTATAACTTGCTGTTGAAATGGAATACTCAGGATGAAACGGTGAAATCAACTATGATTAAATGGGCACAAGATGTAGGACATAATATTATGATGGCTGACTGGGAACAGTTATGGACCACAGGTGTGAAGTTTACGGCATGTAATGCCCTAAGAGAGAATATAATGAAAATGATCTACAGGTGGTACATGACACCAGTCAAGCTTGCAAAAATATATCACTTGCCCGATAATAAATGTTGGAAATGTAAAGAGACGGAAGGTACATTTTTTCACCTTTGGTGGACATGCCCAAGGATTAAGACATTCTGGGAGATGATTTATAATGAAATGAAAAAGGTATTTAAATATACCTTCCTGAAGAAACCAGAGGCCTTTCTCCTGGGCATGGTCGGCCAATTGGTGCCCAAAAAGGATAGAAGTTTCTTTATGTATGCTACAACAGCAGCAAGAATACTCATCGCGAAGTATTGGAAGACACAAGATCTACCCACCCGGGAAGAATGGCAGATGAAGGTGATGGACTACATGGAACTGGCGGAAATGACTGGCAGAATCCGAGACCAGGGAGAAGAGTTGGTGGAAGAAGATTGGAAGAAATTTAAAGTTTACTTACAGAAACATTGTAAAATTAAGGAATGTTAGAAGGATGTTGGAATGAAATAATGTGGTTTTAGCAGAGATACCGTAAAGGATTAAGAAAAAAACAAACAGATTGTTAAATGGTGAAAGGAGGGAAAGTAAAGTAACATTATATTAAGATAAAATAGAGGACAAAAACTGGAAAAGATGGAAAGGACTTGCTGAAATAGCTAATTTAACTAGAATACAAAAAGGGAGGTGTGAGGAGGTCAAGGAAACAAGCAAATGAAGGATAAGTTATGGGAAGATTCATTGTATTTTTTTTCCTTCTTTTTTCTTTTTTCTTTTTTTTTCTTTATTGTGATGTGATGTTCTGTTTTTGCTTAGTATGCTGTTTTTTTATTTTTTATTTTTGTAACTTTTCAAATCTTAATAAATATTACTTAAAAAAAAAAAAAAAAAATTTAACACGTTGCAGGATTCCCCCCAAAATAGACCAGAGGCAATTATATCTCACCCAGCAGAGCTTTACTGCTACTTGAAGGCAAATGAGCATAATGGTCACAAATCTAATACAGTGGTACCTCGGGTTACATACGCTTCAGGTTACAGACTCCACTAACCCAGAAATACTGCTTCAGGATAAGAACAGAAATCGTGCTCTGCCAGCGCGGCAGCAGCAGGAGGCCCCATTAGCTAAAGTGGTACCTCAGGTTAAGAACAGTTTCAGGTTAAGAACGGACCTCCGGAACAAATTAAGTACTTAACCCAAGGTACCACTGTACATTCAGGATTGGCACTGTCCTTAGGAAATCCAGTTGCAGCAGACTTAACTTAAACTTACAATAACCTATAATAAGTCTAAACCTTAACACTATATACAGAACACCACACCAGAAGGAAAAGAGACAGAAAGAGAGAGAGAAACCTAGGCTCCTTCTGACCTCTTATTATAGTCAGCATGACCTTGAAGAAGAGATAACAAAGCCAGTTTAAGCCAGCTGTACTCAGCTTCTCTGAAGGAATAACCCAAACATCAGGAACCTTCTGCTTGTTTCTTTCACACAGAGAAGCTTCCAGAACCCTCCTGAATTAATTAGAATAGGAAAGATCTCTACACACCAGATCAATACTTTCTGTACTGAGAAATGCAAACTGACAATTAGAGAGAGAGAGAGAGAGAGAGAGAGAGTCTTGCTGATCCCTATGTATTGAGACACCTCTTAAGAAAACATAACCAAATTTTTCATGTTGGTTCTTGAGATCAGGGAGCACTCAAGAGGAGCTGAGACAGAAGGCACCTTCGGACTATCACAGCCTCACTGTTCCCCCATGGGCAGGGTACAAATAAATTATTATTATTATTATTATTAGGAGATAATGATGCATTTAAGAATATTGCAGAATAGCATTCCTGTCGATATATGACGGGCGCCCACAATCTGCACTTTCTCCAGCTTTCCCAGCCGTATCTGCTTTCTCATATTTCTAATGTATCTGGTGTTCTTTTAAAGGAGTTTCTTTATTTTTTTGCAGTTTTTATTGTGTATTGCCTTGTGACAATCGTATAGAAGGCAAATTATTAATTAATTAATTAATTAGGTGTTGGGGCAAGGCAAAGTAAAGGACCGTAGTTTTAACTTGGAGTCAAAGGGAAGTTGCCTGACCAAGCAGGCCATTTGAGATGTTCTCTTTTTTTTTTTATTTAATGATATTTATTAAAATTTCAGAAACAAAAAATTACATAGTTAAAGAGAAAAGAAACAAGGGAAAAAATAAAAAAGAGAAAAAACATACAAAATACAAAGTACAGGAAAAAAAATAAAAAACCACTTAAAAACAAATTAATCCTTCCGTATCTTACATTTCATTTCCTTGCTTCCCTGACCTCCTCTCACCTTCCTTTTTTGTATTCCAGTTCAATTGGTTAATTCAGCAATTCCTTTCCCTCTTTGTTTTTGTCTTAGTCCTTTAACTTAATATATTATAGCTTTAGATTCTCACCTATTAACCATCCATTTTTACATACACCTTTATGACATTGCTGCTAAAACCACTTAACTTCATTCTGACATCATTCTAACATTCATTAATTTTACAATATTTCTGTAAATAGTCTTTAAATTTCTTCCAATCTTCTTCCACCGACTCTTCTCCCTGGTCTCGGATTCTGCCAGTCATTTCCGCCAATTCCATGTAGTCCATCACCTTCATCTGCCATTCTTCCAGAGTGGGTAGCTCTTGTGTCTTCCAATACTTTGCAATAAGTATTCTTGCTGCTGTTGTGGCATACATAAAGAAAGTTCTATCCTTCTTTAACACCAATTGGCCGACTATGCCCAGGAGAAAGGCCTCTGGTTTCTTCAAGAAGGTATATTTAAATACCTTTTTCAATTCATTATAGATCATCTCCCAGAAAGCCTTAATCCTTGGGCACATCCACCAAAGGTGAAAGAATGTACCTTCAGTTTCTTTACATTTCCAACATTTATTATCGGGCAAATGATAGATTTTTGCAAGCTTGACTGGTGTCATGTACCACCTGTATATCATTTTCATAATATTCTCTCTTAAGGCATTGCATGCCGTAAACTTCATACCTGTGGTCCATAACTGTTCCCAGTCAGCCATCATTATGTTATGTCCAACGTCTTGTGCCCATTTAATCATAGCAGGTTTCACCGTTTCATCCTGAGTATTCCATTTCAACAGCAAGTTATACATCTTTGACAAAGTCTCTTCTCCCTGGTCATTTGAGATGTTCTCTCCTAGCTTTCCACCTCTCATATGCAGGATCTTGAGGGTTGGACAGGAGCTTTGTAGAAGTTGCAGGTCAGCCATTGTCACAAACAACACTTTCCTTGGAACAGAATTGTTTAGACCCTCCCCGCAGGCGCAGGATGAAATCTGACACTCCATTTATGGTGGGGATGGGTGGGTGGGTGGGAATATGGGTGTGTTTCTCATTTTGGCAAGTCAGATTAATTGCATTAATTAGCAGGGGGAAAGGAAGACAAGTCTCTGCAAACTTAGTTGTACTTAAAGAGCTTTGTTTCGGTCCGAAGCAGGTGCTCTTTATAAGATAGCTCAGCAATCCACTCTTACATTTAGCTTAAACCATGGGCTTCTCATTTGCCATAAGCCCCCTTAACACTCCTGCAGCAATTACATATGCCATTTCATTTGCATCTACTTTAAGGACCTTCCTACACTGCCAAAGTAGTTTAATGAGGATTTAATACATTCAAGAGAATGAAGCTCGGGGATTTCAGAAATCTTACTGTCACAAGTACTGTATTTTATTGATATTAAATTAAGAACAACTCTCAGCAGTATCCAAATATTTCCAGTTGCATATAAAACACTTTTTTACGATTTAGTGCTGTATGTTTCTTTAAAAAGTTGTCTGGATACCATGCAATTTGAATCTGTTAGTACTGTTTTTCTATTACCATTATGTAGCTTGCTTTGCGTAACCCCAGAGTCGGTCACGACTGGACCTAATGGTTAGGGGTCCCTTTACCTTTACCTTTAAAGGACCCCTGACAGTTAAGTCCAGTCACTCATTTTGCTTTACAGACCAAGGGTGCCGGCGTTTGTCCGCAGACAGTTTTCCCGGGTCATGTGGCCAGCATGACTAAGCCGCTTCTGGCGCAATGGAACACCGAAACCAGAGCAGTGCACGGAAACACGGAAACGTTTACCTTCCCACCACAGGGGTACCTATTAATCTACTTGCACTTTTTGGTGTGCTTTCAAACTGCTAGGTTGGCAGGAGTTGGGACAGAGCAACGGGAGCTCACTCTGTCATGGGGATTCGAACCACCGACCTTCCGATCGACAAGCCCAAGAGGCTCAGTAGTTTAGACCACAGGGCTTCTTAGTAATGGCAAAATCCTTGTATGTACTCCAAATTCACAGCTAAAAAGCAATTCAGTACAATCATTATTATACTTTGAAGAGAGAGGGTAGCTGAAAGAAACTTCAGGTGGATATTTGTATAACCTCCATAAAGGCAAGGGACAATGGTCAAGTCACACAGCTAAACTGCCATTGGCTGAAATTCTGTGTACCGATATGGAAGGAAGCTTCATAGAACACGGTGTGATTTACTCCTTGATAAATATGCATAGGATTGTGCTGATAGCGTGCACATATATCTAGACTGAGCTCCACGCATTCAGCACATGTTGAAACAAGGCATGCAAATATACATTGTCAAAGGCAACCCATAATTCAACCCACAATTACTTGACCAACATAAAACTGCCAAAAGATTGTTTGTGAAGGAGAAGAAGACCTATTGATCTGCCTCTCTAGCCCCATGTACACATTCCTCATGTGTGAGGCATATACAAGTACAGAACAGAGCAGGGTCACCTTTTTAGACTTACCACCAACATCAGATCTTCTTTTCTTTCCCCCTTTTTAACAATGGTATGTTGAACATGGCTGTTTTCCTGTAGGGATGGGAGGAATTCAATTCAGTTCACATTGATAGCTGCATCTATCAAATTCACACTTTCCAGAGCAATATGACAACAGAAACACTGCTATCTTTAAAAAGTTGTACTTACCTGAACTTCACAATGCAGGTTTCCAACCGATTTTTACAAAAAAATGCACCTATATTAGAGGGAAATGCTCATAAAATAGCTATATTGGTGAAAATATGCAAAAATGCATTATATTAGGAGAAATTGCATACAAAAATGTGTAAAACCACTTAACAAAATGTGCTTATCACAAGAAAGTTGCACTAAAATGCTGAAGAACTTTTATGAGGATTTTTTTTAATCAATGCTTACAAAGTAGAGCACTGAATTTAAGATTGAAAAAATGAGAAACTGAGAAAACCGAAATTGACAGATCCTTCCATTCCTACCTGCATATCAGAGATGGAAAATCTGTGGGCCTTCCAGATGTAGCTGAACTCCAGCTCTCAATTTACTTAGCCAGCATGGCCAATGGTCAGTGGTCATGGGAATTGCTGTCCAGTAACATTTGATCCAGTAACACCGAGACATGGGTGGTGCTGTGGGTTAAACCACAGAGCCTAGGACTTGCTGATCAGAAGGTCGGCAGTTCGAATCCCCATGACAGGGTGAGCTCCCGTTGCTCGGTCCCTGCTCCTGCCAACCTAGCAGTTTGAAAGCACGTCAAAGTGCAAGTAAATAAATAGGTACCGCTCCAGTGGGAAGGTAAACGGCGTTTCCGTGCGCTGCTCTGGTTCTCCAGAAGTGGCTTAGTCATGCTGGCCACATGACCCGGAAGCTGTACGCTGGCTCCCTCGGCCAATGAAGCGAGATGAGCGCTGCAACCCCAGAGTCGGCTACGACTGGACCTAATGGTCAGGGGTCCCTTTACCTTAACATCTGATCATTTATTTATTTATTTATTTATTTATAAATAGTTTTTATTAAGGATTTTCTTTACAACCCAAGGAAAGAGACAAGGCACATAACTTTTGTCCAGTAACATTTTAGACTCACAATTAGGGTCAACAGACAACCACACAACAATTCAATGCACGTGTGTTGAAACAGAAGACCCAACATCAAGGATAGGGCTAAAAATAGGTCATTGCTATGGTCTGTACAACATTGACTTCTTCATTGGTCTTCTTCAACATCCACTTAGTTGGACTGGTCATGTTGTGCAGATGCCTGATTATAATCTTGCAAAGCGACTACTTTATTCCAAACTTAAAAATGGAAAGCATAATGCTGGTGGTCAACAAAAGAGGTTTAAAGACCCTCCAGTTGGACAACAGCCTTTACCAAAGGTGTCATGGATTTTGAAGATGCTCAAAGTCAGGACGAAAGGAAGAAACGTGCTAAGAGGAAGGCACGTTTGGCAAACCGTCACCGTGATCAACTCCCACCCGGAAACCTAGGTCCCCACTGTGGAAGGATGTGTGGATCCAGAATTTGCCTCCACAGTCACTTACGGACTCACTGTTAAAACCGTTTTCATTGAAGACAATCTTACTCGGCTACAAGTGATCGCCAAAGAAGAACACGAACATGCTCTACACCTGTGTAACATGGATAAGGCCTTCTACCTATTTGACATTTTAAGACTTCCTTTCAGCACGTATGTTAACACGGCAGTTGACAGCTGCTATATGTCCTACATTACATATGCTAATTTGTTAAGTTTAAAAACTTGTAGGTCTATTGGTGATGGTTCTTTAGAGTTTGCTGTTTTCTCTTGTAGAGCTAATACTATGTTGATCGTCTTAGGATGATCAACATAGTATTAGCTCTACCAAGGCAAACTACCTTGACATCACTATTGCTACTCCCCACCCCCCTCCATTGCAGTACATGGCAATAATACCACTGCCAGGAGCCCAGGTAACAGCATGCCATCATACAAGAGGCATACTTTCTTCGCCATATATATTTTGTTCTTTTCCCTCCTCGGATAATTCCTCATAACTGCATGGATTCACACTAACAAATTTGACGTTTTGTTTCAGTGCAGAGAAGAAATGACTTTCGATCAATCTACAAATATTGTTGCAAGTCAGTTATGGTCAAAACACAAATATTGATTGAACTCAGCTGCCCAATGAACTCAAACACAATACCTTAAAATCAAATTGATCGCAATAGAAGGTTGTACGCATCAGGACCTCTTCAGTCCAGTGGTGATCCAATTGGTGATCCATGGACCTGTGGGGTCTGTGTAACCCACCCAGGGGGGTCCATGGCACCATTCACATAACAAAAACTACCATGGAGATATCAAACTTTTCAAAAGTAAGGAGTCCATGGCTTGACCTTTCAAAAACAGGGAGTCCACAGTACTTTGCTAATTGGGAGTCACTACTTTAGTCAACCACTTCAGAACCATCATCAGCTCCTAGAAAACTAGGAAACTAAGAAGAATGTTCAGCGAATGCTGAATCCTTTCCTGCTATAACATCTTGAGCCCTCCCAAAAGATAGACCTGTGAAACAGGTGACCGTCAAGAGTGATGGGCAATACAGTGTCAAGTGGGAAATCAGCACAGATAAGCAAGCATCTCACACATAAATAGAAAAGCTTTACATTAATGGAAGCAGATGTTTGGATCATGACTTCCATGTAATAGTGTGGATGCTCTGTAATACTGGTGCAGATGCTCAGTTTGTAGCCAGCTTAATTTACAGTGAATAGATCAAAAGTAATATTAAAGATAGAACATTAATGTTAATGGTTTCAGAACTCACAGAGTTAAAGAGTTCTGGTGACGTCTCTTTCCTGAGGCGTGGTTAGAAACACTTAAGGGAGGGGTTTGACTCCGAGTGTTTCAGTCTGCCTCTGGGACGCTATGCGAGAGGGAGAATGTGTCAGTTCTCGCCAGGTCTGAATTTATGCTGTTAAACTTCATGATTAAAGGCAAGGGAAGATAAGGACTGCCTTGTGTCTGTTCTGAATTATTACACACGTGCTGCAATTTGCTTCTCACCGCTGTGTACGCTCTGCTACCGGCAAGAGAGAGAGGCAGGAAGGATCGATTGATCGGCACGGACAGCAGCGATTCTGCGCAAGGAGGAAGTGTGCCAGGCTCCATGTTTAGCCTCTGTTTACACTCTTGTCCGGCATATCCCAAGAATATTCTTATGTATTCTGTTACGGAAAAATCTAGGTGTGAGGCTGCTCAGTCACCCAGCTCATTGGGCAGAGCCCGCGGGTCCCTGCGGAATAAAGGAAGGAGTCCAGCCGCCAACTGGAGCAAATAGCTGTAGACCAAAGTTTATTGCACAACAGGTTCAAAGAGGAATTTGAACCCTGAGGATGGGGTGACAAGGACTTTTAAAACTTTCCCACCATATCCCAGAAAGCAGTTCATACAGCATCATTGATAAATCATTGCTACATCACTGACATGTCACAAAAGGGGAGGGGTAGACAGGAGTTACACTAGTTCAACCTTGGCAAAGATGTCCAGACAAGTCCTTGGTACAAGATTAGCATAAGCAGACATGTCAGGGCAAGACCCAGGTATAAGATTAGCATAGGCAAACACCTCTGAAGTCCCTCAAAGCTCAGAGGTGAGTGTGGGTCTTTGTGTAGCCCAAGTGAGACCATTCACACTCATCAGCAAACCTGGGAGGAACTACAAAGTTTACAGAAAATAGTGGAAATACCCTAAAAGCAACTCATTGAAAACTGGCTAGTGGACCTGAACCCAACCAGATTGAACTCCCTATATATTGGCTGAGGTGTATGTGGCAGATTAAATGCTGCATTGTGCATATCAACCAGTTCCCAGCAGAAACCAGCTGGTGAATCCAAACCAAGCAGGTTTGACCTCCCCACACATCATTTTCTGTAGTTATGTATCTTACTGCCCACACCTGAAATCACATATGACATGAGGTGGGTGTATTTTCAGGAAAAAAAAGTCTTTGTGGGCTGAGTGGGGAGATGTGGCAGTCCAGCTTGGCCTGTGGGATAGAGTTTCTTCACCCCAACCTAAATCTACATGGGGATTGTACACCTTAAAACACTGGGGCGAAGTGGCATCATAAGAATAAGCCTTAAGAATAAGAAGAGGAATTACACATCTAGGAATCTGTGCCCATTGGATTTCTTTTCTTTTCTGAAAATTGCTCAGCCTCGTTAGTTCCAAACATTAAAAACATGGTGGCAAGGATTTTGGAATCAAATTAACCCCGTTTTGCCCATGCTGTTGCACAATTGATTGTGTTTGGCTACCTATTAGATTCTCCAGGGAACTGACTGATGGAAAGAAGTGCTATAATACCCTGTAAATATGCTAATCGCGGCATCCTTATTATGTTTACATGGAGCAAGTGTGTTAATGGCTGTCTAATGTGTTTGCCCTGCAATGTGATTT
This sequence comes from Podarcis pityusensis, assembly GCF_964106645.2. Classification (NCBI taxonomy): domain Eukaryota; kingdom Metazoa; phylum Chordata; class Lepidosauria; order Squamata; family Lacertidae; genus Podarcis; species Podarcis pityusensis. Next base: position 88,225,918 of record NC_138030.1, read on the forward strand.
CACTTCAGACTATTTTAAAAGTGTAATTGTTCACAGCTGCCTAGTGATGATGGGCAGCTGATACTTGGGCCTTAATTGCTAATCAAGCACCTGGGAGGGCCTTTTACGGTGGTTGAAATGGTTCGCTTCAATTTATTTCTGATGAAAGATGTTTAAAAGAAGTATATTCCACTGTTAAGAGCAATAGATTGGTTCCAGTTCAGCTGGAAGGCTTTTGCCAAATCTGTTTGTAGACCAAAGTTAATTTGGGGTGTTTGCTTTTCATTTTTTTTAGCACTTAAGATCGTTACTTCTTTTCACATGAGGATATGAAATTAATTTCATGTACAGTAGCAACAGTCTGCACTTCCATATGCAGGTCCCACTATCTGCCCTCTCGCTGTATGAAAATTCGCTTATCTACATGTAAAAAATTCTGCCCAAACCTCACTATACATTCTGCAGATTCAGATATCTGAACATGCAGAATTGGCCCACTTCCTTGCTTGTTTGTGCTTTCTAGTCAGCATCAGCCATTTAAGGGAAACCATGCCGGGAGGGAGGGAGACTGGATGAATAAGAGAGCAGGAGAGATCAGACAAACCAGTTTTTCCTTTGTCTCTCTTTAGAGTTGGTTGCACCTCTTTCAGGAAAAAAAACATTGAAAAAGAGAGATTGGAAAAATCCCAGATTAGAAATGTTCCCCTAGGAATCAATGGAAATTGTGGACACCTGATGAATGAATTCAAGGGAACACAGTGTGTGTGTGTGTACACATATTGGGTGGGGTATTGTTTGGGGCAGTGGTTCTCAAACTTTTCCCCCTGGGCCACACTTTCAGAATAAAAATTTGCTCACACCATACCAAATAATTTATTCATAAGAAATACATTGGAAAACAAAAAGAAACAAGTCCCAGCAGTGCTTGATTTATAACACAGACCAAACTGCTTTAAAGAATGATCATGGGGCATCCAGAAAGTATAAACCATACAACTACATAGGAACATGAATCATTCCCAAAATTATAAATGTGTCTTCTCTAGTACAGTGGTACCTTGGATCTTGAACATAATCTGTTCCAGAAGTCCGTTTGACGTCTGAAATGTTCAAAAACCAAGGCGCGGCTTCCAATTGGCTGCAGGATCTTCCTGCACTCAAGTGGAAGCTGTGTTGGATGTTTGGCTTCCGAAAAACATTGGAAAACTGGAACACTTAAGGCATCCGGGAGCCGATTTGTTCATCAACTAAGCCGTTTGGGAACCAAGGTTCCACTGTACTCTGTTCAAATGGTGATTCTGGATGACAACTAGGATTGCCCTCAGTATCACTTGATGTTCTTGATTTCATTTTGAAAAGATCTTTCCATATTCTGCAAATAAATAAACAAACTGATACCATACCAGACCATACCATACTATACCAACAGTGATATGTTTAAATGTTTATTTGATTGTCCCCAAATCTTCCCAACACACTTGCCATCCTTTTCTGCCATACTAGCGTGGTGTGTCACACCTTGTGGCAACCATTCGTTTAGGGGTTGTTGGTTTTTTTGGGGGGGGGTTTCAAGATTTATTTTTAAAGGTGCATTATTTTTGCTGTTATTTTCTCTGTTACCTGTGTGTGTGCGTGTTCCTTCCATGCCATAGCATCCATGCTAATGGGGCTTTCTGCCACTGAACAGGAAACGCCACAAAATTCTCAGACTGTAGGTTGACCATCTACATTTGAGGTGCTGCCAAGTAACAAATGGCTTGAACTAGTAAGTATAGCAGAAAGACTCCCAACTTTCACTGTTGCAGTGATGGAAACAAGTATTAGACTATAAACTGAAACTCTGAACTCTCGCCAGGTGATAATTTTTGCAAATGACTTTGTTTTCCAAAAAAGAAATGAACTGGCTGTTTGATGTGGAGAAGCTCATTTTGCAATAGTTTCAGCTGGTATCTGACATGAGTTAGGGCCTTTTAAAAACTGAAGCCAGTTGACTGGAGTGGAATTTAAAATATGCTAAACTGATTTAATACCGGATGATGTGATAAAACTGTTCCTGGATGAGAGTACTTCAAAGTACAGGTGGAAGGCTACATGATTTGAATGCATCCCATTAACAGAACAAAACCATAAACTTACACACAGAAAACTCAAAACTTGTTCAGATGATGCATGCAGAATCAACATGCATGGTGGGTCAGAGAGTAGCAAGCTCTACCACCAATCTTTTCCCCTTCTTTACAACACTTGCATAGAACATTCTGCATATACAGCTTTGTTCAATGTACAAAGGGCTAGGAAATTCAGGAATTCTAAATTAACGAGCATTGTCACCACCCCTCCACAGGCCTATTTTCAGTGTGCAGCAAAGGACTACAGGAGGTTTCTAGATTAGCAAAGTAAAAGTGGAAGAAGAAAAAAAAGGGAAAGTACACCTGGATGGTTAAGTCCAGTCAAAGGTGACAATGGGGTTGTGGTGCTCATCTAGCTTTCAGGCCAAGGGAGCCGGTGTTTGTCCACAGACAGCTTTCCAGGTCCTGTGGCCAGCAGGACTAAACTGCTTCTGACACAACAGAACACCGTAACGGAAGCCAAAGCACATGGAAACACCGTTTACCTTCCCGCTGCAGCGGTACCTATTTATCTACTTGCACTGGCATGCTTTCGAATTGCTAGGTTAGCAGCTGCTGGGACAGAGCAATGAGAGCTCACCCTGTCACACAGATTAGAACCACCAACCTTCTGATCAGCAAGCCCAAGAGGCTCAGTGGTTTAGACCACAGTGCCACTTCCTGCAGTCCCCTCCTCCACATGTGCTCTCCCCACTTGAACACATGCTCTTAAACACTTGCTCTTCCTGCTTGCAGTCTGAAGTGCTGCAATCCAGAAATGCTTTTCAGCTGGTAGAGCATGAGACTCTTAATCTCAAGGTCATGGGTTTGAGCCCCACATTGGGCAAAAGATTCCTGCATTGCAGGGGGTTGGACTAGAGGTACAGCAACTTGGGCTGTCAGTGGAATTTTTGCATTCGATGTCCCCAACATCTACCAAGGCTATAATAAAAACTAGGTTGTGGGACATTGAACACCAGGAACTAACAGCAGCAGCAGGGAAAATATGTTCCCCTCTTAACTTTCAACTTTCTTGGTCATATGAAATTAACCACAATTATCTTGAATTTTTGCTTAATCCTCAAGAAAGAAGGGCATTTTCGCTGGCCAGGTTTAATTCAAATCCTGCAAACCTCCTATGGGGAAGGTTCTCAGGAATGGTAGAAGGAGAAAGAATTTGCCCATGTGAAGACCATCAGGTGGAAACTCTTACACCTATGGTTCTTAAATGTAAACTATATGTTGATCTCCGCCAGCAGTTCCTAGATCTACTCTGCATCCCCAAATGGAAACCAGAGTTAGAGGTCATATATTTTCTATTATTGGGGAATAATAATCAAGTCAGTGGCTAAATATCTTTATATGTTTTTTTGTCGTCAAAACACATTGCAGACGTCTGATCTCCCGGGAGACATAGAGATGTAATGTTTTGTCTCTTTCATTTGACAAATGTTTTGTGTCACTGGGAAGGTGGGAATTCTGTATTGATTTGCTATGGATGTTTGTATGTGATGCCAAAAAAAGGTTTGATGATGATGGTGATGACTAGAGGACCACCACGGTCCCTTCCAACTCTACAATTCTGTGATTCTATATGGTCTATCAATTTACAAAGGATTGACTTTCAGGCCATGGCAGAGATTCTGCTTTCACAATCTGGCATCTTGCTAACCAGGTGTCAGGTGTGGAGACTCCCCCCCCTCCCTTCAGAAATTCAAAGACCAGAATTAACAAGCACTTTATATTTTATAGACCTTTTTATTCAGTCATCTGGTTGCAAGCAACAATCAATATCCCTCCACAAAGAGAGCAGTTGTCTACTCTAAATCCTCCCCCTACTGTCGCTTGCTACATCCTGGGCGCAAACAGGAAGTTCCTCCTCCTCCTCTCTGCATTCTTTGTTCTCTAATACGGTCAGACCTCCTAGTTCTTGGGGAGGGAGGGTCTCCCACACTCTATAATGATGTCTCTGCTGGCTGTTCCCTCCCTTCTGTTTCTCTTTCCATTATCTCATAGCTAGGCAACTCCTCTCTAAGCTGCTCGGTGTCTTGTGTCTCTCCCTGTTTCTGAAACTGGTGGAGACCAGGGTGAGGCGATTCTTCCCCCTCCAACTCCTCTTCAAAGAGGAGCTGATCTGCCTGAGATTGCATTCCCCAGTCCTCTGATTCAGAGCATTCCCTGGCACAATGCAAACTTTACTAAGATATATAATAGATTTATTGCATTAGCCGAGTGGCCATAGCATGATATACATTGAAATAACAACATAAAATGGGGGTGGGGAGGTAGAGGTAGATATCGTCCTGGGCGAATACTTAAAGAAAGAAAGAAAACAAAAACAAAAACTGCTGAGGCTGGAGGAGGACCGTTGAAGGGTCCTTCAGCTCCTCAGATTAGTCCTAACTCGATTGTCCTTGTACAATAAGGCTACTTGGAACTTCGTTCGGTTGTGCGGCGTATCGACTGCAGCTGTGGTGTTAAGGAAGAAGTTAGTGCCGCTTTCCTCTTCATCACACTAAGCAGGAAGTTAGCTGTCATCTCGGTAATCCAACAATCAGAATCCTGCAAAAAGAGGGACACTATCCAAGGCTGGATTGGGAGATGGAACTTATTCACGAGGGGAGTTAAAAACCGAGATCTTTCATCTGTCCAGTTGGGACAGAAGAGCATTACATGTTCCATAGTCTCCAGGGCCGTGTCATTACAGGAGCATGTTCTGTTTGCGATGGGAACTCTGGAATAACGACCCGACAGAACTGCTGTAGGAAAACAGTTGAGACAGGCACAGGTAAAGGCCCTTCGCTTAGCCTCTGAAGAAATTGTGAAGCAGTATAGAGGGATCCCTTCAGGGGGTGGAATAGCTAGGGCTAGGCCTGAACACGGTCCTCTTGCACAAGAAGCTGTGTTAGAGAAGTCAAGTTGCTGTAGTTTCTTTTTAATTGGGGGTAGGGCCACCGGGCTGATACACTCTAAGTTAAGAACAGTTTTACAATTCAAATTGAGAAGAGAGCGGAATTTGAGGTTAATTGTAGTTTTCCAAGGGGAATTATGAATATCTCTTAGGATCAGACTGGAAAAGCCACCTCTAATTCGAGCATCCGATGCTAATAGGTGGAAGGTGTAGGAAATGGCTCGACTCCATGCTCGTCTAACAATTGAAGGCTGGGCGAACTCGAGTCGTAGGGCTGCACCTGAGACACATCTCGGGACGCCGGAAAGAGATCTCAGAAACATATGAAGTGGGCGATCCAAGTTACCTGATATTGCTGTAGTCCATACTTCGCATCCATATAATAATTTAGGGACAACTTTGGCATTAAATATTTGAATTGCTGCTGGAAGGTGTTTGCCGCCCTTCTGGTGGTAAAATCGGACAATGGCGTTAGAGGTCGTGGTTGCAGCGAGAAAGGCAGATTGTAGATGGGTGGTCCAGGAGAGATTATAAGTGAATATTAAGCCTAGATATTTAAAGGCTTTTACCTTTTCTAAGTAGCCACCTGTGATCTTAAGCGGCTCCAACTTGAGTTTGCGGGAACGAGTGAAGTGGAGGACTTTCGATTTTTTATAATTAATATTAAGAGCTTCCGCCTTACAATAGGCGATAAATGCATTAACTGCATTTGCTAGGTCCGCAGCTGTTCTGGATAAGATGACGGCATCATCAGCATAGAAAAGGGAAGCAACGGGGTGGCCTGCTAAGTGAGGAGGATACTTAGATGCTAGCTTCAAAGTGGAAATTGCATCATGAAGATAGAGATTAAACAGTAAAGGGGCCAAGAGACAACCTTGTCGGACGCCCTTGGCCGTTGGAAATGGAGTAGTGAGGGAGCCGTTAGGACCAGTTCGGACGCGAGCTGTGGTGTTTGAATAAAGGGAGATAATTAGGGAGAGGAGGTGCGGATCAATTCCCAGATGGGCAAGTTTGGACCATAATCTCTGCCTAGGAATGGAATCAAAGGCGGCCTCCAGGTCCATGAAAGCGGCAAATAGGTGGCCTTGCCTTGGAGCAGTGTATTTACTGGCAAGGTGATAGAGAGTTAGACAGTGGTCCATGGTTGACGCTGACTTTCGGAAACCAATCTGTTCTAGCGGTAGAATGTTCCTCTCCTGGATCCATGAGAGAAGTTCCTCCAGTAAAACAGCGGCAAATATTTTCCCCGGGATGGATAATAAGCTGATGGGGCGATAGTTCCTAGGGATGTTTGGCTGGCCGCCTTTGAAGATCGGAACTATTATAGCTTCTCTCCAGGAGTCGGGGATGTCTAGGGCGGAGGAGATAGCGGTGAATACAGGAGTCAGGTGTTCGCTCCACCAAAGAGGATCAGTCAGGAAAAGGTCCAACGGGACCATGTCTGGGCCGGGGGCCTTATTCCTTCGCATTGACATTATGATGTTGAAAATGCGAGTTGAGGTAAAGTTTATTGAAGAAGTGGGACTAAGAGAGCAGGAACTGAGGTCCGACGGGGATTGAAGGAGATCTGTAAGATGGTTTGGAGAAGCGAAACTGGTTGAATAATAGGCAATCCATTCATCAGCGGAAATCTGGGTAGCTGGATTGAATGGTGCCGAAGGTCTAACTAGGCGCCAGAAGGAGCGGGAGTCATGCCTCTCTACAGCCGAACGAAGAGTGGACCAAGCCTCAAGGATGTGCTGCTGTTTCTTGCAATGAATCATGTTTCTATATGTCCTTTTAATATCTATGAGCTTTGCACGGGTTTGGGGGTCGTTGGAAAATTTGATGATTCTGACCATTTTCCTAATTCGCCTTCTTAGGGCTTTACATTCCTTGTCAAACCAGGGCGATTCAGAGAAGAGGCGTTGGTAAGTAGGCGAGGTGGTGGTTATGTAAGTTGTTGAGAAAGCATCAAGTAATTTCCGGTATTGGTCAGCGGGCAGGATTGGATCAGAGGGAACTGCAGACATATCAAATGATTTTTGTATGTCCAGGGCAAGAGAGGAGCTGAGGCTTGTCCATTTCTTTGTTTTGTATACAGGGTGGCTTTGTACCATGGTTCTATAGTTTGAGGGGACTGGAAGTGGCTCTATTAGGTTTAACATTAGAGTCAATGGAAGGTGGTCACCACCAAAATATTCAGCCACTTCCATTTTTGTAGAAATTGAGAATAGCTCCGGCGTCAATAAAATGTAGTCGACAACACTGGTTCCCCGGGAAGTGATGCACGTTAATTGCTGCGAGGACAAGGGAGTAATGTTACCATTTGCGATGCAGAGATCGTTTTCCATGGCCAGTTGGGCCATCAGCCTCCCCGATGCATTTGTTATAGGATCAAGAGAGCATCTGTTTCCCCAGGGGGGCTGCAGGGGATTGTCCAGGAGTGCTGCGGGAGATATTATATCATCGTCGTTGGGACCTATTCTTGCATTAAAGTCGCCTAAGAGGATTTGAGGGAGTCCTGGGTTAGTTGTTTGAAGATCATGGAGCCAAGACGAAAGTTCAGACCACCTTTCATTGCGGTCGAAATCATTAATTGCTGGGGGCAGATATACTGTAGTTATCAACCATGGGCTTTTGGTCTTTGGGAGATGGATCTTTATGGTGAGAAAGTAAGGGGAAGATTTAATTTCCTCGCAAATAGTGAGGGATAAGCTGGTTGAAATAAGACAGGCGAGGCCAACTTGGGGGCGACCCCTGTTGGTTAGTTTACGAGCACAGGAGCTAAAGGAGCAATAATTTGGGAGAACGATACTTTGTTGGGACCAGGTCTCTTGGAGGCACACAATGTCGAAAGAAGAGATGAAATTCATTGCTTCAGGATCCATTTGCTTTGTCGCCCAGCCGTTAACATTCCAGGAGACAATTTTAAGGCTCTGGGATGGGTTGGGTGCGTCTTTCAAGGAAACAACTGCTTTTGCTTGATTTGTGAGTGAGGGTTGAGTCTGTTCATATCTAATGATGTCGGATTTCCGCGGAGATAGGGAGCCGGCTGGTGTTTGTCTCTGGTCTGATCTTTGTCAATTATTTCCCAAGGTGCTTTTAGGGATTACTTTTTTATGAGCCGGCCCATTGCTCTCCATACATGGCAAACTAGCCAAGTGTTCTATAGTTTCGGCTGTTAACTGTTGAATACTGACATTAGTGGTCACCGGGCCTTTGAAGTGTGTTATCTCTTTCCGTAGGTATTTTTCCGGAACCTGATTGTGGCCTAATTCCGCCTCATCTAGGTACCTCAGCTTGTCCCAAGAGCCTGGTGAGTTCACCTTCGGGATGGTTCTCCTTATTGGAGGTGGTGTAGTGTTCTCTTCAGTGTGCTGGGCTTCCTTAATTGGGGGTAGATTAATCTCAGCCATTGTCTGAAGGTAACATGGCCGACAGGCCGCTGGGTTTTGTTCTTGTGTAGGGTTCAAATTATAGGAAGTCTGGTCCTTTTTATGGGTGTCCATATTGATTTCCTTGTTTATATCTCTCCCAGCCAGCTTAATTCTTAGCATATCCAATCTTTCTAATATTTCAGCTTGTATTGGAGATGGAAAATGGCAAAATTGCCTAATTAAGGTATTTTCTTCCGCGGAAAAAAGATCCTCATCTTCATTCTCTTGAAGTTGCAGGTCTTGCAGGTGGGCATCTTTCCTTTTTAATTTAAGATATATGGACTACTGGTCTGACTAGGAACAAGGCACCTTCCCATGTTCCTTCCCCTTAGAAGATTATTTCCAAATGTTGTTCTGAGCATGGTGTCATCTGTCAGGGAACTGCCATCGGAAGGAAGGGAAGTGAAAGGGCTCACACAGGTTGGGAGAGACTCAGCAGCTGAAGAGGGAACCAGTAGGGGGAGAGGAGCTGAGCTGAGGGAAAGTGAGCTGGAGGGATGGCTCAGAGACACTTCCAGCGAAAACAGTGGGGAGGTTTCAGGACCTCCTGTAGGGACACCCACTCCTCGCCGGAAACTGTCACGCAGAGAGTCCAGAAGACGTGTTTCCGTTAAGGAGCTTTTATGTTGGAAGCGATTCCGAAAGCAACCACTGTCGGAATCTGCCAGCGACTGACGGAGCCATGTTTAAGGGGCTCCGTTACAGACAGAGGTTTGCAAACTTGACCAAACTCTGAGGGACTAGGATTTTACACACAAGCAGCTCATCGTCCCATCACAGCATTCCGACAGTCTCCGTGAGCAGCTTGTGCAGGAGAAGGCATCATGAGCAACCCAGCCGGAACCGGAGAAGCAGGAGCTGGAGCGGGTCCAAGCCTGGAAGAAAGGTACCGGGCGTTGGAGGTCCAGCTAGCGCTGCAGACGGCGAGGCTTGAGGAGAGGAGGGCTCAGGATGCAGACAAAAAGGGGAAAGACACCCAGCTCGTCAGAAAGGTACCAGGATTGGTGCAGAAGTTTGGGGGGGAGCCCAAAGACTATCATGGCTTTCGGACAGAGATGCAATATGCCCTCAATCTGCAGTTTGATGAATTCCCTGACGAGGAATCACGAGTGGCTTTCGTGATTGGGCATCTTGAAAAGGGGGCGAGAGACTGGGTTAGACCCCTGATGGCAGCGAATAGTGACGTCCTAAAGGACACGATGAAGTTCTTTCGCGCCATGGATCTGATGTTTTCCAGCGATATTGAACAGGGAGTGGTCCGCAGACAGTTAATGGCTTGCAAACAGGGGAGCCGATCTGTCCGTGAGTACTGGACTGAGTTCACCATGTTGATCCATAAATTGGGGTGGGATCTATCGGCGGAACCCATTCAAATGCTCTTTGAAGAAGGGCTTTCTTCGGCTGTGAAAGACGAACTTTCCCGGGCGCCCAGGGCGGAGTCTATGGACCAGCTGACCAAATCAGCGCTGACCATAGGAGCGCGCCAGGAGGCGAGAGCATTGGAGAGGCGGGAAGGGAAGGGGGAACGTTGGAAGGAGTTCCGCATTCCAGACATTCCAGAGCCAACTTTCCCGCCGGCAGAGCCGATGGAAATCGGAACAGCGCGCGCGCGCGCAGTTTCAAAGCCCAGTGAGGGGGGAAAGAAGGAGGGAAAAGGCGCCCGGAAATGCTATCTCTGCCAACAGCCAGGTCACTTTGCCAGAGTCTGCCCCCAGAGGAAGGAATGGCAAGGGATGGTAGGAGCTGTGGAGGGAAGAGAGGAAGAAATACCGAAGCAAGTAAAAGCCAACGCCTGGCTGCCACCGTCGGGGCACAGCAGCCAGGCCAAAGAGCAGTGAAAGTGCCCACGCCAGAACCTCCTAAACCCGCCCTAGTGATAGAAGTGGCGCTAGAGCTGCCAAACGGACACCCTCTAAAGATAAAGGCGCTGTTGGACTCAGGCAGCTCCTGCAATTTCATGAGCAAAGAGTTTGCAGCTGAACACCAGATACAGACGATCCCTTTAAGCAACCCCCTGCAGGTGACCACGATCGATGGCAGGGAGCTGTTGGGAGGAGAAGTCAGCTTGCAGACCGTCCCAATGATAATGAAGGTGGCAAGGCACACCGAACTGATAGCGTTTAATGTGGCCACCTTGGGAGGAGCTCCCATTATATTGGGGATGAGCTGGCTAGCGTTACATGATCCGCTGGTGGGCTGGCATCAGAGAGTGGTTTCTTTTGGTTCAGCACATTGCTTAGAACACTGCAAAGAGGGAAAGGGTTTGGCAGGGGCCCAAGCCACCCTAGCAGGGACTGAAGTAACGGAGAACGTGAAGGTACCACGACAATACGCAGATCTCCGCGACGTCTTCAGCGAAAGGGAAGCTGACCAACTACCCCCGCATAGACCCTTTGACTGTCAAATCAATTTACTCCCTGGGGCACAGCTCCCTGTAGGCAAGCTGTACGCCATGTCAGACAGAGAGATGCAGGAGCTAAGAGAGTTCATTGACAAGAACCTGAAGAGAGGGTTCATCAGAGAGTCCAGGGCGGTGGGGGGCAGCCCAGTGTTTTTTGTGGATAAAAAAAACACGAACAAGCCGAGGCTTGTGTGTGACTTCAGGGCCTTAAATGCAGTGTCAGAACCAGTGGCTTTCCCTATGCCCAGGATTGACGACATTTTGACAAGGGTCAGGAAGGGAAAGATTTTTACTAAACTGGACCTAAGGGGGGCGTACAACCTGATACGAATAAGGAAGGGGGATGAATGGAAAACCACCATGTTCACCCCTTTGGGGGCATTTGAATATTTAGTTATGCCCTTCGGCCTACAAGGAGGCTCCGCGTGCTTTCAATCGTTTATGAACCACGTCCTGGGGCCTTTGCTTTACAAGAATTGTGTGGCCTTCTTAGACGACGTGTTGGTGTATTCTGAGAATGAGGAGCAGCATGTGAGAGACGTCAGAGAAGTGTTGAGCAGGCTGCAAGCCAACCAGCTGTGGGTGAAACTGGAGAAGTGTCAGTTTCATACCAAGGAGGTGGAATTCCTGGGGTATCGCCTGTCAGACAAGGGATTGGCCATGGATCCCGGCAAGGTCCAGGCGGTGCTGGAATGGAAAACACCCAAAACAAGGAAGGATGTGCAGAGGTTCCTAGGATTTGGGAACTTCTATCGTAAGTTCATCCGAAACTTTGCCCACCTGACGGCGCCCATTACGGACTGTCTCAGCAGTAAGAAGAAGTTCGTTTGGACTGAGGAGGCGGAGCGAGCATTTGAGGAACTAAAAAGGGCCTTCGCCTTGGAACAACAACTCCTGCATGTGGATTTACAAAAACCGATGAGAGTGGAAACTGACGCATCAGACAGAGCGATTGGGGCGGTGCTTCTGCAGCCAGGGAAGGAGGAGTCAGAGTGGAGACCGTGTGCCTTTTTTTCGCGAAAGCTGAACAAATCCGAGAGGAACTACACGGTGTATGACCGAGAACTACTAGCCATTCATGAGGCGTTCCGGAGATGGAGGCACCTGCTAATTGGCGCACAACATAAGGTGCAAGTGTGCACTGACCACAAGAACCTAGAGTATTGGAGGACGGCACGAGTGCTCAACCAACGGCAAGTGAGATGGGCCCAGGAGTTCTCCAAATTTAACTTTGAGATTTGTTACGTGCCAGGCCCAGAGAACATTAGGGCGGACGCTCTCTCACGCAAAACTGAATATTTGGAGGGGGAGGGAGCACCCGAAGAGAGACATGTCATTCCAGAGGACCGCTGGGTGTGTGGGGCGGCATTGGTGGGACAAAGAGAACTGGTAGAGGAAACAGAGAATGATGAATACGCCCAGAATAAGCTCAGAGGTCTTAGGGGTGAGGGAGAGGAACCAGGGGGTTTCGAGGAAAGAAATGGAGCTTTGTATTACAAAGGGGCACTGTATATCCCTGAAGGAGACTTAAGGGGGAGGGTACTCAAGCAGTTGCACGACAGCCCCACGGCGGGGCATTTTGGACAACACAAAACCATGTGGTTGGTCACCAGGGAATTTTGGTGGCCTAAGGTGAGGGAAGATGTACGGGAGTATGTAAGAGGGTGTGAGCAATGCCAGCGAGCCAAAGGGGAGAGGCGGGCACCGGCGGGGCTATTAGAACCCTTACCAACCCCAGAACGACCTTGGGAGGCAGTGTCGATAGATTTTATGACTGATCTGCCGAAGTCCAAGGGGAAAACAGCCATCATGGTGGTGGTAGACCTACTAACAAAGATGTGCCACTTTGTAGCCTGCTCGCATGCAGTCACGGCGGAAGAGACAGCGAAGTTATTTGTAGAACACATTTTTAGGTTGCACGGAGTGCCATTGAGGGTGGTCTCAGACCGAGGAAAACAATTTACTTCCAGGTTCTGGAGGAAGCTCATGAGCTTACTGCAGGTGGAGGTCAACTTTTCGACTGCCCGGCACCCTGAAACCAACGGGCAGGCGGAAAGAGCAAACGGGGTCCTCCAGCAATACCTGAGGTGTTATGTCAATGACAGAGAGAATGACTGGGTAGAAAAGTTGGCGCTGGCGGAATTTGCCTACAACAATGCCGAGAATGTGTCCACAGGGATGAGCCCCTTCTTGGCTAATTATGGGTGTCATCCCAGGGCTTTCCCAGGGGGAGAAGGGGAGAGATGGAGCGTCCCGGCAGCCGAGCATTTTGTAGAAGAAATGGAAGCAATCCATCGTCAGCTCCAACTCAACTTAGAAAGGGCGAAGGAAGAATACAAGAGGCAGGCAGACAAGAACCGAAGGGAAGGTGAAACCATAAGGGTGGGAGATAGGGTGTGGCTGTCAACCCAAGGGTTGCCGTTCAAAGGAGGTTGTAAGAAATTAAGACCCAGGAGATTGGGTCCCTTTGAGGTCATTCAACAGGTCAACCCAGTGGCTTTCAGGCTCCGGTTACCCAACCACATGAAACTGCACCCAGTATTTCACAGGTCGTTACTGTCACCGTATGAGGGGGGACGAGAAGGGATGGCCACTCGGGGGACCGGTCATAGAAGAAAGGGAATGCAGCAGCCATGTGGCAGAAATCCTCGACGCCAGGTGGAAGGGGGATCAGGTGGAGTATTTGGTAGCGTGGGAAGGAGAACCGGAGTCAGAAAACACTTGGGTAATGGCAGAAGATATCAATGACGAGGTATTGATAGAAACGTTCCATCAAAGGTTCCCAAGGAAACCTCAGCCTGTGGAGAGGTTCCGGAGGGAATACTTTGGGACCACCGATGAGGAGGAGGAGTTGGAAGGATTCTCGGACTCGGAAGGGGAAGGGGAGATGGACTCTGAGGAGGAGGAGTACTTCGAGACCAGGAACCGCAACAGGTGGAGAGAAGTGTTCGGGACATCGGAAGATGAAGGAAGTTCATTCCGGGGTTTTGCCTCCTCACCGCCCGTAGAGGAGGGGGCGAGAGGGGATGAAGGGGGCCCTGGAGGGGAGGTGGATGTCAGGGAACTGCCATCGGAAGGAAGGGAAGTGAAAGGGCTCACACAGGTTGGGAGAGACTCAGCAGCTGAAGAGGGAACCAGTAGGGGGAGAGGAGCTGAGCTGAGGGAAAGTGAGCTGGAGGGATGGCTCAGAGACACTTCCAGCGAAAACAGTGGGGAGGTTTCAGGACCTCCTGTAGGGACACCCACTCCTCGCCGGAAACTGTCACGCAGAGAGTCCAGAAGACGTGTTTCCGTTAAGGAGCTTTTATGTTGGAAGCGATTCCGAAAGCAACCACTGTCGGAATCTGCCAGCGACTGACGGAGCCATGTTTAAGGGGCTCCGTTACAGACAGAGGTTTGCAAACTTGACCAAACTCTGAGGGACTAGGATTTTACACACAAGCAGCTCATCGTCCCATCACATCATCATACGTGCATGTATTAAGTGATAAAATAAATTAAAATTCCTTGTGAAAAATCCATGCCTCTGCCAGGGGTAGGAAAAATAATTATTTCTGCATTTTTCCCATTCAATGAGATTGCAGCACTAAATCCGTCAAAGGACTCAACACTGTTGAATCTCTGCATGAGTCCCTGAATCTCAGGAACTGCTGTGCCTGTGCCCAGACTCTCCCCCCAATGTGGTAAGTCACTGTACTGCAGCAGACAGCCTTTTCAGGGAAGTAACTCATACCCTCCAACATTCCACTGATGAAAATTAGGATTCTTTTTTTGGTCCCAAGCTCTTGCAGGAGCCAGCTGATGAGTGCAAGACCAAAAGATGCTTGCTTTTTCGTCTGGCACTCTGGTGTGAGTTAGCTGATTTGCGCAAGAGCGTGAGACAAACCAACAAGCATCTTTTGGCCCTGTGCTCTGGCGCAAGCCAGCTGACTCATGCCAGAGTGCTGGACCAAAAGATGGGACATTCCAGGATCCAATCAGAAGCTGGGATGGCTTCTGTAAAACCGGGAAGTTCTGCTCAAATAGGGATGGTTGAAGGGTATGGTAACTTCAGTCCCTGGATAACCAATGCTGACCCTCAGGCTGATCACTGGATTGTGTTGGGATTGTGTTAGGAATTGTGTTGGAAAATGGAGGTACTCTAGTCAAGAGAGGGCAGGTGATGTGTAGGTATTTGAAAAGCAAACTGTTTTGGAAGTGGGAGTAAAGCATGTCTTCAATTTTAACTGACAAAAAAGAATGTGCCAGCTCTCAGAAACTGGGTAAACAGAGCACTAGAGTTTACATAAAAATGCCAAACACACCCTACTAGATTTACTCTTTCCTTATCACCCACAATATGTAAATGGGAATTGTCAGCATGGGTTGTGTATCAATGTGAACCATGGACTACTATTACTCTTTTCCATATTCTAATTTATTAGGTTAAACATAAATTAGTCTGCAAGTAGTTGCAGAAGGTTGTGCATATTAATTTGCCCATTATATATCACTTGCCGGCAAAGGGCACTGATTTAGTTGTTGTGTACGCAAAATGTGTCTTATCATTTTGTCCACGGGCAATGCTTCCTGAAAAGAGTTCAGAGCCGCTAACCATGATGATGGTTCCTTCACACTTTCTGTTAAGCATTTGTAAATTTTCTAAAAAGAAAGAAAGTGATTTGTTGTAGTCAATTAGCCAACGCACTGTGCTTTGATATCAGTACAGTATAGGCTATTTCAGGATAAATACATCAAGTGGATAAGAACCTTCAGCAATGTGTAATAATATGTGTAGGTGCCACCTATATGCATGTCTGTGGTTGCATGCACACCTTGCATTTAAAACACAAACAAACAAGAATCCCACAGTTGAAGTGTGCTGGGAATTTTAGCTCTGCAAAGGGAAAACTACAGTTTCCAGGACTCTTGGGGGGGGGGCGTGCTTTAAGTGAATGGGGTGTATATCACCTCTGTTTGCATGTGTATATGTGCGAGAGGAAAAAAGACAGCTGGACCCTTTGTGAGAGATGGGGAACACTGTAATTGCACAAGCACAGCCCTATTTCTCTCTCTGAAACATTGCAGAGTACATAGAATCCCTTTATTTATTCCATTTTCGTCTCCTCTTCATCAAAAGGCCATTTTCTGGACTCGGTAAGCAATGCTTTCCTGCCTTCATCCCAAGCATTTTGGCTGCTGCTGTTGCTTCTTCAAGCTGAAACATGGGGTGGAGAATGCATTAAAGTAAAGCTATAAATGGTTAAAAATAAAAGTGCCTCTGGCTGCTTGTTGCTATCCCCCCCCCCCCCCCCGGAAATAGTCTTCAGAAAGGGCTCATTGTGAAGGCCAATTAGATCCTTTAAGAAGATAATTTCTCCCTCACTGTGGTAATGAATCCCCATTTTGTCTACTGCTTCTGTATTCATCCTTCCGAGGCAAAACAAACAGGAATTCATGGCTGCAGCTCAAATGCACATGGAATTGCTTATACTTTGATCCAAGAATATCCATGTTGATTGTTTAAAAACA